>NC_141060.1:37807257-38204757 GCF_041138505.1 Cibotium barometz
TGTCCTACATTAGGAGATTGAATGTAGCTGGGGTATTAGTTAATCCGAACGGCATGACAGTAAATTCATAATGCCCATAGCGAGTATTGATGGCTGTTTTTGGTATATCTGGATCATTGATCCTGATCTGGTAATACCCGGATTTGAGATCTATTTTTGTGAAGATCTGGGCTCCATTTAGCTTGTCCAAAAGCTCATCAATCCTTGGGATAGGATACTTATTCTTAACTGTTAGCTGATTTAGACCTCTGTAGTCCACACAGAGTCTAAGCGTTCCATCTCTTTTTCTGAAAGAGAACTGGCGCACCCCAAGGTGAAATAGTGGGTCTTACAAACCCTTGTTCTAACAGCTGCCTAAGCTGTTCCTTGAGTTTGATGGCTTCACGAACTGGCATTTTGTACGAGCGTAAGGCTACTGGTTGAGCTCCGGGGGTCAATTCAATTACATGATCTACTTCCCGAATTGGAGGCATTTCAGTTAGTTCTACTGGGAATAGATCATCAAATTCACTTAACCATTCTGGTTCTTTAGCTTTAAGTTTTGAGTCTACTGGGTTCATTTTGACAACAAAAATTTGCTGCTTCTTCCTAAGTCCTTTCAATAACCTGGAAGCTTTTACTAACTGAAGGTCTAGGGATCCGGAAACTCCAGTTCCATGGACTTTGTTCCTGAAGGAAATGGTTCCATTGTGACAGTGTATGTCAGCTTGATTTTTGTGGAGCCAATCCATTCCAAGGATCCCCTCAAAAACCCCTAGAGGTAAGACTTTGAACTGACAGTCGGTTACATTACCATCTAGATTGAACTGGATAAGATCTATCTCATGGTGAGTGAAAAGAGTCTTCCCACTGGCCAATTCAACTTGCATAGGTTTCCCAAATTTCTGTTCTAAGACTAGCTTACGCAAGCATCCAGGGAAAATGAATGAATGAGAACTGCCTGAATCAATCAAAAGCTTAAAAGGCTTACCCTGATACTCTGCTGGAGTATGGATGACGGAGAACTGGTTAGGCCCTTGATTTTCAATCGCAGCATAGATTTGCCCTTTTTCCTCTTCTACTACATCTGAAATTGTGACTGCTTTGGCTGCTGCAGTCTGAGGTAGAACTCTTTCTCTTTGGTTGCCCCAGTTTTGGGAAGGAGTTCTGAGATTACTCTGGATAGAGGCAGATGGCTGAGCTGGAGCTCTTCTGGGGTTTCCCTGGCTTGGGCGAGACGGACCCTGATCGGACCCTGATTAGACTGGAATGAAGGGGTTGGTCTCTGAATTCGGTGTCCTTGACTTCCCTATCTCCTTGACATGGCAAGAGTCGGGCAGTCTTTTAACTGGTGACCAAAACCCTGGCATCCCAAAACATCGGTTTTCAGTTCTGAGCTCATCCTTTTGATTTTTTGAAAGAGGTGGGGTTCCTGAGAAGGTACTCTGGGGGAAGGGTCTTCCTTCACTTCTGAATCTTCCTGCATCCTAATTTTGATTCGGGCCTTGCTGCCTCTTTGGGGGTAGAAAGTTTGAATTACTTCCTTGGGCTTGGAATCTTTTAAAGTTAGAGGGTACAGGTTTTGGTGGGACCTTTACTACAAAGGCTTTGGCAAAATCTTTTGCCATTCTTACTGCTTCAACCATGGACACTGGCTTGGCATTTTTGACCAGTGTGTCTAAGGGTTCGTTCATTCCTTGAATGAACCTGGCCATGAGTTGCTCTTCATCTAGAGGTGGTGAATATTTGAGTAGAAGAGCAAAGGCCTGGTGATATTCCTCGATGGTTTTGCTCTCTTGCTTTAGCTCTAAGAATTCGTTCATTTTGGTTTCCAAAAATCCAGGAGGGCAAAATCTCTTTCTTAGATAGGTTTTTAGATCATTCCACGATTGAGTATTTCTGTCCAGATGGTTGGTGTCACAGTGGTTCCTCCATGCTACCATGGCTGTTTCCACTATTTTCAGCTAGGCAAGAGCCATTTTGCTCCGCACATTGTAGCCTGTGACGTCAAAATACTCTTCCATGGCTTCCACCCATTTCTCCACAGCCTCGCCCAGGTTTTCCCCTTCTCCTTTGAAGGGTCCTGGCTGAGTCCTATAAAGAGCCTTGCGAACATCAAGGTCAAGCTCGTCATCTTCAGAGATAGGGTCTGTCTGATGACCACGGTTTCCTCGTTTCATGATTCTGCCAAAAATTTATACATTATTAAATTTTTATTTTGATATTATCCCCGAGATCCTAAGACTTAAGAGTGTCAAAAAATAATTTCTTAAACAAGACTGATCTTTTTAGAGATCTATGACATATGTGCGATAACGGATTTTTCTTTATTAGATCGCCAATAAATAATCACTTATACAACAGGGCATTTTTTTCTCCAGAAAACATTTTTATATAAAAGTTGCAATATATACATAGAGCAGCTTGGCTCCAAAATTTAAAATCTCGTCACAGATGCATAAGAGGACCGTACTGGGCCATAGTCATGCCCTGTTACATAAGTTCTCTAACTCCGAAGGGAGTTATTATTTTTTCCTTAGGGATAAATCGACTAAGGAGTCTATAAATTCGACATGAAAGTCTGAAATTTTGAGGTGTTGAATGATATAAAATGACACCACGTGTCATTTTTAGCTTTAACAGAATCATAGCCAATGAGAGGTTCTCCCACAGCATTGCATGGCAGTCGCAAGGGGCGTGGACATATTGCCCTGCAAAAACAACTTATGTAGTCTCTCCACTGGGTTAGAAAAATATAAATCCTCGAAATGGCGTGCGAGCCTTGCTCGGCTTGTTCGAGTACAAGCGAAAGAGATGAGATGCTCGAAAGCGAACGTAGTCATATCTTGAGACTGGGTGAGGTCGGGAATACCAGATAAATAGGAAACTTCCATCTATAAAAATAATTTCTTTGATTAAAAATTCTTCATTAAGAAGCCTTCGAAATAAAAATATATTATGAAAAATGCTTTTTCTAAGTTCTTATTATCAATTTTAGATAAGAATTTATTTATCCTTATTAACTTTCAACTTGGCTCTGATACCAACTGTGAGATCCCTCTGCTCCCTCCGCGCATCCCGGTAGCTGAACAGCGGAAGCAGCCCCCTCATGCGCGGGGCAGGGTTTCTCGCTCGGGGCCTCGCCCTCGAATGTCCGGGCACGAGACTAGGCTGGTGGTCACTCCAAAAACCGAAACTGGGAAAAATTCCCATGCCCAGAAAGCGGGGACAATTCCACCTTTATGAATTTTTTTAAAAAAAAACGAATTTTTCTAACGTGATCAATTCTAAGCTATCCTTCAACTGAATAAACCAGATAGAAGGAAACTATCACTGATATAATTTGATCATTTTAGTAAATTCAACGCTTTTTTCCTGATCTAGGTCAAGCATAGATGTTGATCCACTTATTGAAAAATTTATCAGGGAATTGTCTAACTACTCGAATCTTAGCGTAATCCTAAGATTTTGCAGTTTGATTATTAAAACTCCACTGATTCCAGCCTAACCCCATCCGACCCATGGGTTAGCCACCACCCTACCACCACTGGAATCGGTGGAACCAAACAAGTACTCACCCACCCATAATTGAATTGCCTTTCTTAACTTTAGCTTTAGAAAACAGATACGCACACACTCCTCTTTATTAAAACTTTAATAAAAACAACCCTTGATAAACAATTTACGGGTTATACATGTCATACTTCAAAATTTTCATTGAGTCTTTGTTTCTCAACAAAACAGTATCACTCTGGACTCTCCGTTTGAGACCAGCAAGTCAACAACGAGATCTAGTGATAGATTATAAAAACATAGGTCCATCATATAATATCTTCCTTGACATACGCATGGATGTCCTCGGCACCGTGAGCCCGTGCATCGCCTGGTCAGAACTCTCCAGGATCCTCCTTAGGTGTCTTGGCACTTCACTCAGGGACCGCTTCATCAGCCCTCGTCCATCATACCGGAAGCGCACCATTTTAACCATACCGAGGCTGGTCAAGACCTCGGCAGGTTTTACCGCGTGAGCTGTCCCTCGAACACTCCCGCCAACTGTTACAACCGAACTTCCCTTAGATAAACATATATGCCAAATGCTCCCTCCAGCATTCTGGCGTAAGACAGTCTTTTAAGAAGGTAGGGTTTCTATGCAAGTTTACAGTTTTGATTTTCGTCATGCGTATATCGTAAATCCGTATCTCAATACTTCTAGATCCAGTTTTCAATTCCAAACAGAATTCTTCAAATTCTGTTGACTTGATCCTTAGATCAAAGTCACAAGTCTTAACTTAGTTTCAGATTCGATTGGTGATTTGAGTACATTTTCCTTGAACTAGGCTCATCGTCTCATTGATTAAAACTGACGAAGGAATTAGGTCTTGGTCAATAGTCTGAGTCAAAGTTTAGGTCTGGGAAGGTTCTTTCTAAAATTATCTTTCTCAAAAGGTACTATCTCAATTTCTCTTTTTCTAAAATTTTCTTTGGCGAATATTTGTTTACAGATTTCAAAAACATGGATTTCTTGAGGAATATTCATTTACGTCGATCTCCGATTAAAATTTATCTTTTATGCATACTTCTCTGCATTAAAATCAATTATGATAAAAGTAACACTTTTATAATAAAAATTTATCTTTTATGCACACTTCTATGCATTAAAATCAATTATGATAAAAGTAACATTTTTATAATAAAAATTGATATTTTATGCACACTTCTATGCATTAAAATCAATTATGATAAAAGTAAATTTTTTATAATAAAAATTTATCTTTTATGCATACTTCTATGCATTAAAATCAATTATGATAAAAGTAACACTTTTATAATAAAAATTTATCTTTTATGCATACTTCTATGCATGAAAATAAAAATGATAAAAGTAACACTTTTGATATAAATTTTTTTAAATTCTTTACGCATACTTCTATGCAATAAAAAAATGATAAAAGTAACACTTTTGATATAAAAAAATAATAATAAAAGTAACACTTTTGATATAAAAAATTTATTCTTTATGCATACTTCTATGCAATAAAAAAAATGATAAAAGTAACACTTTTGATGTAAAAAAATTTATTCTTTATGCATACTTCTATGCAATAAAAAAATGATAAAAGTAAGACTTTTGATATAAAAAAATTTATTCTTTATGCATACTTCTATGCAATAAAAAAAATGATAAAAGTAACACTTTTGATATAAAAAAATTTATTCTTTATGCATACTTTTATGCATGAAAATGATACTTCGGAATGTAGAAACTATAAGGATTATAATAAAAGAAGAATTTTATTTCACTAAATTCTAAAAAAATTTTGCCATAACCTCCTTTGTATGGCTGACCATTTTTCAAATTCCTAAGTATTAAAAAACTAGCTAAAAGTATACCAAAAGTATTGAATTTATCCTAAAGTTGTAACATTGAGTCCCTTATGGATGTGTGGGTTGTGAGTGGCAAGATGCTAATGATAAGGCTCAACACCTATTATATCCTTGACAAGTTGTGTCTTCAATATAGTTAAACTCTAAACTTATAAAGTTTTTCTATACCCAATTCCTTTATGAAGATGTCAGTAGATCCACACTTGATCTTCCATGTGAGAATAAACCAAATCCACATCACTTGCTAGAACCTTCTCCATCATAAAATGATATCGTATCTCAATCTGCTTTGTCCTTGCATGATACATTAGGTTACATGCTGTAAGATTCCTCCCCAGCCTCTCAAGATGTCCAGCATCTTCCCGTGTAATCAAATCCCTCTTTAGAAATATAAAAGATCTTGTTTCTAACTGTTTTAACCTAGAGAGAGAAAATATTCTAGAGAGAGAATATTCAGATTTTGAATATTTTTGGACAGAAAAATATCTCATCTTATTAAAATGAATTCCCCTGTAACAGAAATTCAAAAAGAACTTTCCAATGTGCAATTGGAATTAATTAGAATTGGGTATAAAGGACCTTAGCCACCTAAGGGTCTAGATTTTCAGAAATTTTTGGATTATGGTCCAATTAAGGTTCCTATGGGTCAATAGGATCAATCCATGTGTGCGGAGGAGATAAATCCAATTTGTAAAAGAAGATACCCAAAAATGAGTAAATGCTCACATAAGATGAAGAGTTGAATATGTACAAGGTTTATTAGTAAGAAACTATGAGTAATATTAAAAATATGAGATATTTTGGGTATAATGATTCCATTTTGACACATGTGTAAGGAAGGGGAATCCCTTCAATGCTCACATAAGGTGAAGAGTTAAATATGTACAAGGTTTATTAGTAAGAAACTATGAGTAATATTAAAAATATGAGATATTTTGGGTATAATAATGTCATTTTGACACATATGTAAGGAAGGGGGAGAGCATTTAATGAGGCGCCTACTTCACATGCTTGATTGAGTTTTAAATCATCAAAAATTGAGATATTTCATCTCTCCTCTCTCCTAATTCAAGTCTAGTTTCAAAAAGTTAGCTCAAATGACCTAAAAATGGTCAAAAATTGACCAAACTGAATTGGAAAATTCTAGAATCAGTTTGTTTGGTTAGGAGCTCACTTTTTCCTATAAGTAGAGGCCTTCCTCTTTGTTGAAACTCAATAGTGTTTATGAACTGTTACTCTATTCCACCCAAGCCAAGAACTGTGAATTCATTAATAATTCACTAGTTTTTGACATTTCCCTCTTCCAAAGATTGGTGGCCACTCTTGTTCAAACAAGAGTTGAACCCTCAAACCCTCAAGCCAAAGGAAAGCTATCAAAGTCTTTAGTAAGTTGGTGACTCTTCTTTTTTCACTTATTTCATGGTTTTTATGGTTTAAATGATTTTTATGCTTTATGTCTTCTCTAAAAAATGTTATGGCTCATTACAGAAAGACATTCCCCTCTCTTCTCTAGAAAAACCAACCATTCTCTATCCTTGGTGAATGGTTAATGATTAATTGTCAAGTTTTTATAATGTTATTTTAATTAAGAGAAAAAAATGTTAGATAGGATGGAGGTAATATTGAACCAATCAACAATTTAATCAAGTTATTGCTATTTTAGTGTTAACAAGGAATTAGATGTTGATTATGCAAGGTTGTAACTCCTTGTGCCATGGAAAGGGAGGGGATTTGCCTCGTGGCTCTCAAGAGCACATGGAAGCTCAATTGAGAAGCCAATATGCCATGGTCTAACACACAAAGCATGGTTTGGTTGTGTCACCTCCCCTCGTGAACATCGCTGATCTTAGTAGGTAGCATCGTGGAAGAAGCACTCAAGAGTTGGATCTCCTTTTATCATTGACAAACACCAATGGAAGCTCGACCCTCCTCACAACTCAATCTCACACACTCACTCTTTCACATACATGCAAACAAGCACACAAGAGCTTAATGAAAGAAAGTAATAGCATAGAAGAGTAGAGAAGAAGAGCACCTCTATTGAATTGGCATTGGAGAGTTTGGCTTTCCTTTTGTGTTATCTCTTTTATTTCTAGGGTTTACACCATTGGGGTGGACAAACTAAAAAATCAGATTACAAACTCTCTAGGCTAGTGTAAACACTCATCCAAAGGTAGTAACCTAAACTCCTTGATCCTGCGGTGTGCCTTTCATAGACAAGTGGCAAGCATGCACACAAAATAAACAATACATGGATTTTAAGTGAATTCCTAAATTTTCCTTCTCAAAAAGTGCAGTTTGAGTATTCACACTATGGCTAAGACAATTAATTTCTTAGAATGACTCAAACAACAATATGTTTTTTATTTTTACTAGACCAGTAATTGGTATGCCTTCCTCCAATTTTTCCATGTACTGATCACACACTGCACTCTTCACCAAAATAACAAAAAATTATTTCTTTAACACATATTCCACCATTTTGTAGAAATATTATCCACACACAACCCTTCTCAAACTTCAATAAATAAAAAATAATTGTTGTCAAACATGCAAGGAAGGATCACAAACTCAGAGGAGTTCGAAGAGGAGTTCGAAGAAGCAAGAGTGGTTCCTCGATAGTAGCACCAAAAACAACCTCATAAGAACTCTACCATTCTAGAGAAAATGTGAAATAAGAAACAACCATCATACCTTGCTTCTACCTCGAGATCCATAGCCTCCAAGAACCACCACCACACTCGTTGGTAGCTCCAAGCTCTTGTGGTCTTCTTCTTGTTGTCACCACCAAGAAGATACTTCATCTCCTTGCAAGGACTCATCTCTCTTTATCTCACTCACTCTCACACAATGAGCAAGAGGCACATGCACCAAGTTTCATACATTCTACTCTCAGCTCAAGATAAGAGCAAGTAGACAAGCACAACTCAATTGGTACAAAGGGGGATTGTGTTTTTTCATTATGAGAAAATTGTTTATATACAACTGGCCCTTATTCACACTTGGGTGCCCAAACTTAAACCTTATCTATTAATCTTGGTCATTTTCTAGCTTTTCTCATGATATATATAACTTTTAGAGTGTTCTTTACATAACACTTATTTAGCTACTCTCGTTTGTGGTAGGCAATGTCTTTGTTAAGCCCAAAATGGGATTAATAATCAAGTCGTATTTGAGGCAACAAAGCAAGATATTATGGAGGCTCCTCTCCTTATGCCTCCTAATTTATATAAGGATTTCTATGTGCCTTTGAGTGTTAGTAAAGATACTTTAGAAGATATTTAATTGCAAAAAGGCGATCAAGGTTTTATGTAGACAATCTACTACATTGGGCATGTGATGCTTCCTACAAAGATGAAGTATACTGATATGGCAAGTTTGGTTTAGTTCTTCTCTTTGTGGTGGTAAGAAATATCCGTTCATATCTTATTCCTTGGCATTTTACAATTTTTACTACTTCAGCCAATATGTCTTATTTGGTGAGAAAGATGACTCTATGAGGTGAGTTTGTTAAGTGGTTGACGGAGCTTCACGAGTTTGATTTCTCATTCTTGGTGGAAGACTCTACACGTGCTACCCTTGCCAACATCTTAACAAGGAAAGAATATGAGAGTGAGAAGGAGGTGGTTTCTTCCCCATCAATACTTTGTGAGGTTTCTTATGATTTGGCTCCTCTTGAGCATACATATTTTCATGGGGCTTATTGATGAGATCTTGCAAAAGGTAGTGGAGATATGGTGCTTTTTGATAGTGATGGCTATCACTACAAGAGAATGAGAACATAGCCGCACAAACTAGAGAGAGATGAAAGTGAGAGAGGGGCCATGGGTAAATTTGTGATCTGGCGCAGCTATACTTGTGGATATATGCACGTCTATACTCACGTATATATACGCATCTATAAGCGTGTCTAATACTGATATAGACATGCTTATAGATGTGCATATAGACGTGCATATAGACGGGCTTATAGACGTGCATATAGACGCGTATATAGACGCGAATATAGACGCGCTCTGTTAATTTTTTTTTGAATAATCCCGCGTCGATGCCACAACTATTTTTGCTTCCCCTTTGCTCCCTCTGCTGTACCTCTTCCTCATGATGGCTGCACCTCACCCTTTGTCCTCTCCTCAGAAAGTATCCTCTCAAGTCTCCTCCTCCTAAGTCTCCTCCCAATAAGGACGATTCCTCACAAGGTAATCTCTATCCCACTTGTCTCTCCCACCTCTTCATATTTTCATGGTTTTTGAATATGGTATGTTTAGAATTAGGGTTTTTGATTGGTATTCTCTTCACTCTCTCTTTCTCTCTCTCTCATGCATAAGCTTCTTATGTTTAAAATTTTTGAATGGTATTCTCTTCTCTATATCTCTCTCTCTCTCTCTCTCTTTCTTATGCATAAGGCTAAGAGGCTTATGCATAAGAGGCCTCTTATGCATACTCTTATGCATAAGAGGCTAAGAGGCTTATGCATGCATAAGAGGCCTCTTATGCATAAGAGGCTAAGAGGCTTATGCATAAGAGGCCTCTTATGCATAAGAGGCCTCTTATGCATAAGCCTCTTATGCATAAGAGGCCTCTTATGCCTCTTATGCATAAGCCCCCTCTTATGCATAAGCCTCTATTCATAAGAGGCTTATACTTAAACCTCCTTATGCATAAGGCTTAAACCTCCTTGTGTATCCATGCTATTCACACTTTTAGGGTTTTGTATTAATAATTCTTTTCTCAACTTTTTGTTTTGTTTTGTAGGTCTTATAATCCTCTCTTTCAACTTCACCAAAAAGAGGTAAATGTTTTTCTCTCTTTCCTCTCTTTTTGATTTTGTATGTATGCATTAGGTTCTTAGGGATTTTGTATGTATGCATTAGGTTCTTAGGGATTTTGTATGTATGCATTACTAATCCTTTTCTCACCCTTTTTTTTTGGTTTTGTAGGTCTTCTAATCTTCTCTTTCAACATCACCAAAAAGAGGTAAGTGATTTCCTATCTTTCCTCTCTTTCCTATATTTTTATCCTCTCTTTCCTCTATTTTTATCTACCAAAAAGAGGGGTTTTGTTTTGTAGGTCCTCTATGCATAGAGCTTAATCTATGAATAGAGCTCTAATCATAGAGCTTAATCTATGCATTAAGCTCTATTTGTAGAGCTTAATGCATAGATTAAGCTCTATGCATGTATTCATAATGCACTCGGGGGGGTCACTATATGTAAATCCTCTATATCACGTTTTAGTGAATATAATGTATCCTTTCCTATTCAAATCTGTAACTTTTTTTTAAAATACAATAAAATAAATCCCCTCTGTAAATATATTTTTGTAAGTTTTAAATATTTAAAATGTCCTTCTGTTGAACCCACGTGATACTTACATATTTATACGAGTGACCCCCCCGAGATAATGCATAGAGATCTATGCATAGATTAAGCTCTATGCATAGAGCTTAATGCATAGAGATTAATCTTTTCGATTTTGTATGTATGCATTAGGTTCTTAGGGCTTTTGTATGTATGCATTACTAATCCTTTTCTCACCCTTTTGTTGGTTTTGTAGGTCTTCTAATCTTCTCTTTCAATATCACCAAAAAGAGGTAAGTGCTTTCCTATCTTTCAATATCACCAAAAAGAGGTAAGTGCTTTCCTATCTTTCCTCTCTTTCCTATCTTTTTATCCTCTCGTTCCTCTATTTTTATCTACCAAAAAGAGGGGTTTTGTTTTGTAAGTCCTCTATGCATAGAGCTTAATCTATGAATAGAGCTTTAATCATAGAGCTTAATCTATGCATTAAGCTCTATTCGTAGAGCTTAATACATAGATTAAGCTCTATGCATGCATTCATAATGCATAGAGATCTATGAATAGATTAAGCTCTATGCATAGACCTCTATGCATGAATTAAGCTCTATGCATGAATTAAGCTCTATGCATAGAGCTAAATCTATGCATGCATTAAGGTTTATGCACGCATTCTTAATGTATAGTGCTAGGGTACAGTTTAGTTTAGGCTAGCGTGGCCTGCATAGTGCTTTATACATAAGCCTCATGCATAGCTTTATGCATAAGGTCTCATGCATAGCTTTATGCATAAGGCCTCATGCATGCTTTATGCATAAGGCCTCATGCTACATAGCTTTATGCATAAGGCCTCATGCATGCTTTATGCATAAGCTTTAGCATAGCTTGCATAGCAACATAGTTTACATAAGGCTTGCATAACGGCATAGCTTGCATAAGCTTTTGTATGTATGCATAACTAATCCTTTCCTCACCCTTTTGTTGTTGGTTTTGTAGGTCCTCTAATCCTTTCTTTCAACATCACGAAAAAGAGGTAAGTGCTTTTCTATATCTTTCCTCTCTTTCCTCTATTATTATTGGGATTTGTTTTGTAGGTTTGCGCATAAGCTTTATGCATAATGCTCATGCATTCTTTATGCATAAGCCTCATGCATAGCTTTATGCATAAGGCCTCATGCATGCTTTATGCATAAGGTCTCATGCATAGTTTTATGCTTAAGTCCTTATGCATAGTGCTTTATGCATAAGCCTTATGCATAATGCTTAAGGCCTTATGCATAGTGTATGCAAGTGAGTGTGTGTATGTGTATCATGTGCACATGTGTGGTGTGTGTGCACGCACGTGCATGTTAGTGATTGGGTGTACATCAATTCTATGTGTATGGATGTGAGTGTGTGTGACTTTGCGTACATGTGTAGTCATGTGTGTGTGCATGCGCATATGCAAGTGTATGACTATGTATAGCTGTGTGTGTGTGCATGTGCATATGCAAGTGTACGACTATGTGTGTGTATTGTGTGTCTGCATGTATGTGTATGTGAGTTTGCATAAGTGCGTGAAAGTCTATGTGTATACACATGCATGAGTTTGTGTGCACATGTGTGGGTACATGTGTGTATGTGTGCATGTATGTAGAATTTTTGTTATGAAAAAATATATATTTAAAATAAGAATGGTTATGGCTTTTAATTTTTTTCATTGATAGAGATGTGTGCTCACTTATTATATCCTCAAATAGATGCACCTTAGATAAAATGATGGGGTGTTCTATTTTTAAACAATCATGATAGACAGAAAGAGAGATACATTTTAACTTTTCATCATATAAGTGACCTCCCTACAGCCATGCCCTCTCTTTGCACTACAACTTGAACTTGAAATGGGAATAAAGCTTGTCTTTCACTATTGAAATCTCCTTTCTTACACATGGTATAATGAGATGGCCATAGAGTGACACGTGGGTGAATGATATGGCAAGTGCAAAATAGTGAGAGTAATATTGCAGGATGAATATTATTCATTCTTTTGGAAATTAGGAAGAAGAATTTATTTATAAGGGGCATGCTTTGTCAATCCTTAAAAAATGCTAAATCTTTTTTTAAAAGGTAATTTTGAACATTTCCATATCTTTGGAACTTTTACTTAAGCAAAAAATGCATTGTTAAAGATGTTAATTATTATAAATGTAAGCTAAAGAATAAATAATGAGAAATCTCCCTACCTTGCCCCTGCACAACCCCCCTTTTCCATAGTAAAGACCTTAATTATAAATGCATTTCACATGAGGGATGATGGAGTACCTATCCGTGTTACATACACAAAACCATAGGGATAAAGTTTCTTAGCACCAAGTGTTGAAAGCAAATTTAAGTTGAAGGCCTAACATGGATGTTGACATTCAATATTGTATTTATCTATGCCACATTAAATTTGTGTTAAGGTGGACTTATCTTGAATGTTAAAAAGGTGGACTTATCTTGAATGTTAAAAAGGTGGGCTTGTCTTGAATGTTGACCTTTAATATTGTATTTATCTATACCATGGTTTGTTAAATATGTATTGAGGTGGCAAAAGGTAGTGATCTCTATAACTTCAAAATGTTAGCACTAGCATGAAAACAAGGTGGCATAAAGGGTGATCATTGGTTACCACATAGCACCTTTATGTACATGTGCATGTGCAGTGAACCACCTTAGGGGCACAAAGTTAGGGGATGGAAATTTTGGCATCAAGGATGGTAATTTGGAGAAAATACTAGAGCAATGAGGTTTGGCACGACTAAACCACATATAACTCCATAGCATGAAAAGGTAAAGTAATAGAATCATCTTATTTTTATATAGATGTGAATGATCACTATAGGTCCTAGGATGATGTATGATCTTCCACAAGCACCTCATACACCCCACATCATAGTGGTGATAGGAGAACGCTAACATTGAAACTAGCCTTTAGTTTCAAATATGGGATACCCCACACCTATACAAAAAGTGTCTACATTGTTGTCTTGTATAGTACTTGTCTTGAGTATACAATACTTGTTCTAGTTAATGTAAAATAGCTCTCACATGTATTGTTGACAAATGGGGTGAATCTAATGTACACTTCAAAAATGCTAATGTGACTCTAGTTCTAGAGACACCCCCCCATAAATAGGCATGTCACCTCACTCAAACCTTATTTATCACATTGTAGTTCCTTTACTTACACTCAAGCTTCTTATCTACTAGTGGCAACAACTAGAATAGCAAAGATTTGACATTTTGGGAGCAAATGTTGTAGAAGCATACTTTCACAAGAGGGTAAGAAATTTGACACCATGCCAAATGTATCCTTAGGAAGAAAATTCTATTTATATTATGGCAAGACAATATCACAAGTGCTTAGTATGGGAGGTGTCAAGTTGGTGCTCCATATGTTGCCTC
This sequence comes from Cibotium barometz, assembly GCF_041138505.1. NCBI lineage: Eukaryota > Viridiplantae > Streptophyta > Polypodiopsida > Cyatheales > Cibotiaceae > Cibotium > Cibotium barometz. The sequence goes on from NC_141060.1 coordinate 37,821,345, forward strand.
CTATTGTGCATGCCAATGAAATTCTTGTCATCTTTGTAAAAAGTATTAAATCTATTAATTACTAAAACTATGACATAATTTCAAAAAATAATGTGAAGTATCACTAATTTATACTATTTCAAAAAGTATAAGAAGCCCCTTGTCTTATTAAAATTTCCATGAAAATTTTAAAGATCTTATCCTTATGGGAGTACACCATGCACGATCAATGGTTTTATGTGTCCATATAAGTTTAAATTTGACAATTCAAATTATTTATGAAAAATGGGAAAATTATACATTATTTGATTGAATTATTTGTTGACATGTCACATATTTGCTTTATTTTTCCCTTTACATTTCATATGGAAGGCTTTCCGTATAAAAAATTTTGTACAAAAGACTTTTATATAAAAGATTCTCTCTCTGTATATATCATGGTCACTGATACTCGTTTTTACTACTATTCTTTGGCCATTGGCTTTGAAGAATGTTAAAAAACTAGAAAAGAAACCAAAGAGGTGGATACCCTTGGGAATGAGAAACTACTTCTCTGCTTAATTTTCCATGAACTCTACATGTGCTTTAACGCACATGGTGTTTGCTAAGAGCTTTACATGTGCTAAGATTGCTTTGTATTTTGTCAATGATTTGAGCAAACATTAATCTCAAGGGGTTCACTCATAAATATGTAAGCATAGCACGTGGGTTCAACGGAAGGGGTTTTTAAAGTCCCTTTTTTACACATTTTTTAGATACACAAGGGTAACATTTAAAGGGGGTATTCATAGATTGAATAGAAAAAGGGTGTGATTTATTCATGAAAAGTTCACAGATAAGGGGTTTTTAAAATTAGCCTTGAACACATGTGATATAGAGGGTTTACATATAATGAAACCCCTAAGACATTAATCTAACTCTTACATTATAAAGATTTTGTTTGGCCACTTTACTAAGGCATATATATGTGTTTGAGCTTGCTTTGCATTTGTCAATTTCTTTTAGTGAAGTATTTTTTTGCACCTAGTGTTTGAGCTTGCTTTGCATTAACGCTAGTAAGTAACTATTACGTATACCTTTGCTAAGAAGTTAACTTGTGCTTGAGCATGCTTTGTATTTGTCAATTCTTTAGAGAAGTGTTATATTTACACTGTTTATACTTGATCTTAACATATTCTTGATCTTTCTTTTGTAACTTTGCTAAGAAGTTGACTTGTGCTTGAGCATGCTTTGCGTTTGTCAATTTCTTTAGAGAAGTGATATATTTGCACTGTGTATACTAGATCTTAACATATTCTTGAGCTTTCTTTTTATTATATATAGAATCCTAATTCCTCTCATAAGTGCTCCGTGGTTTTTTCTTACACACACACACACACACACACACACACACACACACACACACACACACACACACACACACACACACACACACACACACACACACACAATCCTTACTGATCATGTGAAATAAATTTGTTGGAAATTTTCAAGGGAGGGGAGGAAGGAGGTTTTTATTTCACCATGCATTTGCTAATAATATTCATAATTTGATAAATTTGTTTTTGAACTTTTGACATGCCACATAGATTGATTGAGTATTTTCTACTCAATTTGAGCATTAACAATTTGAGGAGTTTTCAACAAGTTATGGCCATTCATTTTTTTTGTATGGATTTTTATGAAAATGAAAAATAATTATATTTAAGAATAAGTTGAATAACTCTAAATTATTTGTGTAAATTTATTCAACTCAAATAATGAAAATTAGGTGCCCATGCTCATTTCTTTTCTTTTAGATGTGGAGAATGAGCATTGGTTTATCAAAACTTACATCCTTACAAGTGAGTTGTTGCATATGAGCTATTACCTTTGATTGCTTTGCTTTGCCAAAACTAGATTTAGTCATGGACTAGTTGATTTCATTTTCTTACATTCTTCTAAGACTTTCTATAAGATATGGTACTTTAGATTAGTGTGACCTTCTTGTTCACCTTCAAAAGCAATCAAAACAATTGAAAATTAGTTTCTTATTTTTTCATAAATTTTGTTCCTTGGTCCTAGATCTTTGGGGTTTTCTCAAGCTATATCTTTGACCACTAGGGCTTTTAGCACTCATAATTATTGACACTCATAATTATCTTTGACCACTAGGGCTTTTAGCACTCATAATTATTGACACTTATCCATATCATATCCTTATGTTTGATACGTTGTGCACCATCTACTAGTGTGGCAACATCTCCATGGCCTATCCTTCTACATTCTCTGTACAGTATCTCTATGACCTAGTCTTTTGCATTGTATACACCGTCTCTTGTTTTTTCAAGTTTGTTTTATTTTTTATTTTTTTATTTTTATTTTTTTGGGGGAGTGGGGGTGGTCTCCTCTACCTTCACCATGTTCCCTAATCTTTTTTAATCTAGTTTTGTCAAAATTTCTTTCAAGCTCTTTGATTTTTGTACCCTTTGGCTTGGACTTAATAGTTTTTGCATTATCACAATCATGAACTATTAATCCTTTGCATGGTGGCATTCTTTAGAGGGGCTTAATTATAAGATTTGCTAATGAGAACATAAATGTTATGGTAGGAGTAAGTTTTCATACTCCAATAAAAGAACATACTCTAATCTTGAAGAAAATTATTTAAGGACAATGTCCCATAAATAAATTACCAAATAATAATTAACATGACATAGAGTAAAACTTGCACATAGCACATAGCACAAGATTTGGTCCAACCATTCTGTGAAGAAGAAAATGTACCTCAAGAATGGGTGGCTACCATGGGATTCAATCAAGTGGAAGGTGAGCACTTATTTCATTATCACTTAGAAGTAGTACTATTTGTCATATTTTAGTAATACTATGTAGCAAACTAATTGAGAGAATTACCAAGGTACTACTAAATATCACATTATGATGATTATCTACTACTCCATGACCGCAATCTACTGAATGGTGTTGCATGAGTACTATTTAGAACTCATAAGATTACATATCACTATGTAGTACCATGTAGTCATATACTATGCATTAGTACTCATGTAGTGCTATTTAGTACTATGAGTCTATGACTACAGGATACTATATGTACTAATTAGTATTGTATGAGTACTATCAAGCAATACATGACTATAGGTGTAGTCATATAATATTGAATACGCCTACTAAATAGTTCTCTTTGGTACTATGAATATGCCTACTAAATATGAGTACTATTACATAGATGACTACAAGGTACTATATGTATTAATTAGTAATGTATGAGTACTATTCAGCATAACGTGACTACAAGGTACTACTATGTAGTACCAGGTGCTCCACTTGACATTGTACCTAATGAAGGTGATAGATGATTTCATTTTTCCATTCATGTTTAAAACACATGTAAATAGTGTTATAAGGTTGTACTAAGACTTGTTCTTGCTTTTTGGCATAGTAAAAATTGAATCAAAGAAAAAGGATGTGTGGTCTTTAAAAAAGACTACTGTAGATATGAAGCGACATACATTTGCAAAGAAGAGCAATGCTATGTCTGATCTATGTACAAGAGCAAGAATAAGAAGGACAAGGACAAGAAGAATGAAGAAAAAGAGGACATAGGGTCCAAGAATGGTATTTTCTTCCACATGCCTACATTTTGCATGCCATGGTGTATTCTTATCTATGATGCTGCATGACACATTTCCTGTATACCGAATGCATAGTGGCTTGTGAATAGGACTCTACAAAAGATACAATACCTCAGACGACATAGATGGATATAGAGAGCAAGGAAGACATTGACTCGTCTAAATATAGATGGTAATGAAGAAAGGGAAATGACTAATTATAGTAGATGATATTGTGGAAGGTGCTGTGCTTGAGCAGGAACATGAGACCTGCAATACTAAAGCTGCTACTACTAAAGATCATGAAATTACTCATCACTTGGATGGTGAGATGATGTAGGAGACCTATAAAACTAATGCTCCTACTAAGCATCAAGAGATAACATTTCCCTTGGACACTGATATGACGTAGGGGGCATAAACACTTGAGATGTTTAGTGAAGAAGTGAACAAGAGTGATGAAGTAAGCAAAAAAGGTGCTGAAGAGACATTCGACAAAGGTGCAGAAGAGATGGTGCCTGATAGCAATAATGACAATGCTTCAATCAATACTTTTCTCTCTCATTGCTTAGTAAAAAGAAAAGTAATGTTAAGATTCCCTTCTAAGATCCTCATCCTAGTTAGCTCTGCATTATCCGAGACTTGTAAAACCCCCACACTTGCATAGAGGACAAGATCCAAGAAAAATGATTTCTTGCACCTTCTACTTTTTTAAATATCAGACTAGTATCTCAAAATTAGTAGAGTTTGGTTTCCCTTTTTTTGATATTGCATTTTGTGAAATTTTCCCAACCCTAGCTAGCTCTACATTCTTTGAGACTTGTGAACCCCCCCACACCTACACAAAGGATAAGATCTAAAGAAAAATGATTTCTTGCAACTTGTACTTTATCTCAAAACTAATAGAATTTTGTGGTCCTTTTTGATATTAGATTTTGTAATTTTTTTGTAAATGCAAAGGGTTTTAAGGTACACTGCAGCTCCCCATATACAGGTAGATCAAAATGTCCCATACCCATTCGTAGGTGTGAGATCCCTGTCCCCACCGTGCAACAGATTCGGGGGTGCTAGCAGCGGAAGTAGCACTTCTTGCACGGGGTAGGGTCCCACACTCGGGGCCTCGCCCACGGATATCCGGACTAGAGACTAATCTATCGATTTTTCCAAAACCGAACCCGAAAAACTTCCTTTGCCTGGAAAGCATAGGCGATTCCACCAGGATAACTTTTTCCTAACGTAGTCAAAAGTCTTAACTAACTGAACTGATCTGATCGAACTTGTAAGTTCCATAGTTAGATCAAGGGACAGATTGCACTTGGATCATAGAGACCAACGCTTTTTTCCTCATGAGCGTTGATCCTTTTTCCATAGAACAATTTTTGTTCGGGATCTACTTCATCTATCGAAGTAAACAGAAATTGAGTCTCGATTTAAGGATCCATCAGTCCAGCCTAACCCCATCCAGTCCCATGGGTTAGCCAACCGCCCAACCACTCTAGTGATGGGATCCAATTAGGAATTTGGTTAGGTTTTGTCCTGGGTACCACGGAAAGGAGTTTCCAGGCCCCCTAGCTGGAAGTTCATGCAAACATAAAACTAGTCACACCACTTACACACCCAATATGAAATTGCCTTTTTCTCAGCATCAGCTAACTTTAAAACAATCCTTTAATGAAACCATTATGTCACTGATGACAATCCTCAAAATCTCTGGTTGAATCCATATTTCCAATCATACATTCATCGGTGCACTTATGGCATCATTGGCAACCAGAATGCTCACCACCTGTTCACTCAGGGGCCTTTTCAATAGTTCCTAGCTCATAGTACCTGACAATATTTTCACATATAAAAATCAAGATGGAATCCTCGTTGAAGATCAGCAAGATCAATCAACAGATCCATATAAGAGAGCCATGGACTCATCCATGGACTCATCCATTGAGGACCAGCAAGGTCAATCACAACTAGATCCATTGAGGACCAGCAAGGTCAATCACAACTAGATCCATGCCCGGTTTCAGAAAACAACTCTTACTCCTTGTTCCAATATCTTCCACGATACACGTGTGGGTATCTTCGGCGACCTAGAGGCCGAGCACCGTATGGTCAGCACCCTCTAGGATCCTTTGCAGGTCACCTAGCGCTTCACTCATAGGCCGCTTCCTTGGTCCCTCATCCACCGTACCGGAAGCTCACCATTTAAATCGAACCGAGGCTGGTCAAGACCTCGGCCGAACTTGCTACGCGAGACGTCCTCCATTGACTCTCCGTCAGAGCTGTTGCAACTTTATCAGGCAGGCTTCTACGACCACATACTTAAGACAGTCAAAATGCTTCCCCAGCATCTTTGACATAAAACAGTCATTTACAAAATACAGTTTCTATATTGAACTCTCGTCATTCCACATTATTCCATATCAATCCATATTACTTAATCCAATTCCAAATTATATGTGTATCCATTCTTGACCAGATACATCATTTTTCATCCCATCACATCGGATTCATTCACTTCACATAACATCCATTCCTATCTTTCTTAATTTACATTACGTCTCATCACATCCATTTCTCATTATATCTCATTCGTTCAGATCCTATATTATTCATTCACATTCTGATGATTCACATGACATCTCATCTCATCCATTCGCTCTCATATCGACTTCATATCCATCCACATTCACATTTGCATTCATTATTCCATAGACACATCCACATTCGTACATCCACATTCACATCTACATTTATACATCCATTTTCACATCCACATTCATACATCCACATCCAAATCCACATTCATACATCCACATCCACATCTACATTCATACATCCACATTCACATTCACATCCATACATCCATATCCACATTCCACATCCTCATTCACATTCACATACATCCACATCCACATTCCATATCTACATCCATATCCCTATTCACACATCCACATTCATATTCACATACATCCACATTCACATTTCATATCTACATCCATATCCACATTCACACATCCACATTCACATTCACATACATCTACACTCACATTCACATTCACATCTACATTCACATTCACATTCACATCCAGACATCCATATCCACATTCCACATCCTTATTCACATTTACATACATCCACATCCACATTCCATATCTACATCCATATCCACATTCACACATCCACATTCACATTCACATACATCCACATTCACATTCACATTCTCATCCATACATCCATATCCACATTCCACATCCTTATTCACATTTACATACATCCACATCCACATTCCATATCTGCATCCATATCCACATTCACACATCCACATTCACATTCACATACATCCACATTCACATTCACATTCTCATCCATACATCCATATCCACATTCCACATCTACATCATTTCTTTCACGTACATATAAGTACATCTATTCCTCGTTCATTTTCATCTAATTGATTTGTTTCACATCCTCATATCTATTTATAGAATACAAGAGAATTCTTATTTTCGATATAAGATTTCTTTACGCATTTATTTATGCATAAATTCCATCTTAAGGAGACTAACACTTTCGAAATAAAAATCAATATTTTATGCATCTTCCTATGCATAAATTCATTTTAAATGAGAATGACACTTTTGAATAGAAAATCAAATCTTTAATGCATCTTCCTATGCATAAAATCAAAATTGACGAAAATAACTCTTTTGAACTAAAAATAGATTTCTTTATGCATCTTTCTATGCATAAATCCAATTTAGTAGGAATTACACTTTTAGAATAAAAGAAATTTTCTTATGCATCCTATTTATGTATAAAATCATTTATGATGAAAATCACTCTTTTAATATAAAAAATATCTTTTATGCATATGATTATGCATACAATCATTTATGATGAAAACCACTCTTTTAATATAAAAGAATTTCTTTTATGCATCTAATTTATGCATAAAATCATTTATGATGAAAGTAACACTTTTATAAAAATTAATCTTTTATGCATACTTCTATGCATGAAAATCAAATATGATAAGAGTAACACTTTTATTATAAAATAATAATCTTTTATGCATACCTCTATGCATGAAAATCAAATATGATAAAAGTAACACTTTTACAATAAAATAATAATCTTTTATGCATACCTCTATGCATGAAAATCAAATATGATAAAAGCAACACTTTTACAATAAAATAATAATCTTTTATGCATACCTCTATGCATGAAAATCAAATATGATAAAAGTAACACTTTTACAATAAAATAATAATCTTTTATGCATACCTCTATGCATGAAAATCAATTATGATAAAAGTAACACTTTTATAATTAAAAAAATAATCTTTTATGCATACCTCTATGCATGAAAATGACACTTTTAGAGTATAGAATTGATAGGAATTACTCTTTTAGCATAATAAAAGATAATTTTTATTTCCAAAAATTTCGCCATAACCTCCTTTGTATGGTTGACCATTTTTCAAATTTTTCTACTTAATTTTGTCTTAAAAATTAACTCTAATTGATTTAAAGTAATCTATACTAATCAAAATTCACTTATAAAAGAGAAAACATTATAAAAAGTTTAATTCCAACAATTTTCACTTAACTAGGATAAAGAAGGGTTGATTCTAAGAAGAGAGAGGGGAAAAGCCTTTCGATCAAGACATAACATCCATTTATCACTTCAAACAATCATAAACATTAGAAAAACATAAAATCAATAAATAAAAATACAAGAATCTCTACTTACATAATTTCTTGGAGCTTTCCTTTGGCTTGATGGTTTGAGGGTTCAACTCTTGTTTGTAACAAGAGTGGCCACCAATCTTTGGAAGAGAGAAATGTCAAAAAACTAGTGAATTATTAATAAATTCACAGTTCTTGGCTTGGGAGGAGTAGAGTAACAGTGCATAAAATACTATTAAGTTTCAACAAAGGGGAGGGCTTCTATTTATAGGAAAAAGTGAGCCTCTAAACAAGCCGACTGATTCTAGAATTTTCCAGATCAGTTTGGTCAATTTTTGACCATTTTTGGGTCAGTTTTGGTCACTTTTTGGATCTAGTTGAAACAAGAGAGAGGAGAGATGAAAATATCTCATTATTTGCGAGTTTAAAACTCATTCAAGCATGTGAAATAGGCGCCCTCTTCATGAGGGGAATTCCCCCATGCAGAGGTGTCAAAAATGCATCATTTCACCTAAATATCTCTCTTTTTTAACTATTAACCTTGTCCTTAGTCAACTCTTCATCTTATGTGAGTATTTACTCATTTTTGGGGGATTTTTCTTTATTTCTTCATTTATCTCCTCCCTACATTTGGATGAATCTTATTGGTCCATAGGAACCTTAATTTAAAATTTTGAAAAAATCTTCACCCCTAGGATAATGCCTCTTGAATAGATTATACTTAATTTCTAATGCACCTTTTCGAAATCTTTTTGAACGTCTGTTTTAGGGGAACTTATTTTAATAAGAAGAGATATTTTTTTATCCAAAAATATTTAAAAATTGAATTACCACTCTCTAGAAGATTTTCTCTCTCTAGGCCAAAACTCATAGAAATAAGATCTTTTATATTTCTGAAGAGGAATTTGACTACAGGGGAAGATACTGGACATCATGAGGGGCTGGGGGGAGGAATCTTACATTCTACCCCACTTAAAAAACACGAGATGTCCTCATCTCGCAGGTGGAGTATGATCTTTTTCTTCTTCTTCTTCTTCTTCAATCACTTTCAGCGTTACTGCTTTGGAAGTGGAGGGCCGATTTGGGAACAAATCTCTTTGACTTCCCCTATTCTGAGGTGGAGGTATTGCATTACTTTGGGTTGAAACTGCAGGTTGGATAGAGGGTCTACCTCTGGGACTTCCCTGATTTTGGCGGATAGAACCGTGATTACTCTGGACGGAAGGGACTGGAGTCTGGAATCTTGATCCCTGATATTCTTGCCCTGAAAACCTTGATCCAAAAGGATTTGGGCAATCCATGATGCGATGTCCAAATCCTTGACAGTTATAGCATTTCACTCTCTTGCTCAAGGGTGGAACTTCTGAAGTTGAATTCCAAGGGATTGAGTTTCGGGAAAAGGACATTTCTTCTATTTTGGAACTTCCCATATCCTAGGTTTGACCCTGATATCTCTTAGGCGGAGGAAGGTTGGAATCACCTTCTGGGAATAAAAACCTTTTGAAAGGTGATGGTGCTCGCTTTGCGAGACTTTGACATCAAAGGCTTTGGCGAAATCCTTCGCCATCCGAACTGCTTCGGCCATGGAAATAGGTTTGGCATTCTTGACTAAAGTATCTAATGGCTCGTTCATTCCCTGAATGAACCTGGCCATCAACTGCTCTTCATCCAATTGAGGGGAATATTTAAGGAGAAGGCCAAAGCCTGATGGTACTCTTCAATTTTTTGGGTTTCTTGTTTTAGTTCTAAGAACTCATTCATTTTAATTTCAAGAAAGCCCGAGGGACAAAACCTCTTTCTGAGGTAAGCCTTGAGATCGGTCCAAGTTTGGGTATTTCGGTCGAGACGGTTTGTCTCGCAGTGGTTTCTCCATGCCACTCTAGCTGTGTCTCCACTATCTTCAGCCTTGCAAGAGCCATTTTGCTCTTCTCATTGTACCCGGTGACATCGAAGTATTCTTCCATTGATTCGATCCACTTCTCCACAGTCTCGCCCAAGTTTTCCCCTTCACCTTTGAAAGGTCCAGGCTGCGAACTATGAAGAGTTTTACGAACATCCAGACCTGTCGAGCTCTTCTTCATCGAGTTGGGGGTTAACATTTCTACCACGACGACCTCGGTCCATGTTCCTATCAATACGAAAATTCTTGTTAAGTCTCTTTATTTATGATTCAATCTGAATTTTGATTCAACTGATTTCGGGATTCTCTAAATAGGTCGGCTCCCCACAGAATCAAGGGATAAAGATACTCATATAGAACGCATTATCAGTTAATAATTCATTTAGAATACCTCATTCATTTAGAATATCTCATTCATATCTTTAACACAATAATGGTCCATTAGACTAAATTTTTCCATCTGAACAGTCCTCCATGGGGATTTCAATTTTTCAGATTTTTATCATTCCTTAACTTGATCCACTGATCAAAAGTTAACAGTAGTAATCTCGTAGCACAATCCATTAATCTGATAGCGATTGGTTGAAGTCATAAACTTCATTCTAGCTACGAACATTATCACAGGGACTCGTCCCATTCATCCTCATTGCGGTTTCGCTTAGCTTATTACATTTCAACCGATTTTCAGGGATCATCATTTTTCAATCAAAATCCAAATCAACTCATCAGTTCTCAACCAGAATTTAAAAATCATATTAACCACATTCGAATTCATCAACTGGATAGCATTAATGCTTATAATTTCAAGTCTTAGATTTACTCGTATATACAGCTAGTAAAGAGCTGCAGTTATACCCTCGATATATACGAGTAGTCACGGTCCTTGAAATTATAAGGTAAATACTATCATGTCTAGGCCTCAAGCAAGTTAGGGATTCCATACAATTACGGTACTTCCACCTGAAGACCGAATTACCAAATTACAAATTTCAGTTTGAATATCAATTTGTATGAATTTTTTATCACACAATTACAACCTTTTTGTGCTTCTTGATAAATTTTTGACATATTTGGCTTCTCGGTTGATCCTCATTAGCCAAATGGCTCTGATACCAACTGTGAGATCCTTGTCCCTACCGTGCAACGGATTCGGGGGTGCTAGTAGTGGAAGTAGCACTTCTTTGCACGGGGTAGGGTCCCACACTCGGGGCCTCACCCACGGATATCCAGACTAGAGACTAATCCATCGATTTTTCCAAAACCGAACCCGGAAAACTTCCTTTGCCCGGAAAGCACAGGCGATTTCACCAGGATAACTTTTTCCTAACGTAGTCAAAAGCCTTAACTAACTGAACTGATCTGACCGAACTTGTAAGTTCCATAGTCAGATCAAGGGACAGATTGCACTCGAATCATAGAGACCAACGCTTTTTTTCTCATCGAGAGGCACAGCCGTTGATCCTTTTTCTATAGAACAATTTTTGTCCGAGATTTACTTCATCTATCGAACTAAACAGAAATTGCTCGATTTAAGGATCCATCAGTCCAGCAGTCCCATGGGTTAGCCAACCGCCCAACCACTGTAGTGATGGGATCCAATTAGGAATTTGGTTAGGTTTTGTCTTGGGTACTAGGGAAAAGAGTTCCCAGGCCCCCTAGACGGAAGTTCATGCAAACATAAAACTAGTCACACCACTTACACACCCAATATGAAATTGCCTTTTTCTCAGCATTAGCTAACTTTAAAACAATCCTTTAATGAAACCATTATGTCACTGATGACAATCCTCAAAATCTCTGGTTGAATCCATATTTTCAATCATACATTCATCGGTGCACTTATGGCATCATTGGCAACCAGAACGCTCATCACCTGTTCACTCAGGGGTCTTTTCAATAGTTCCTAGCTCATAGTACCTGACAATATTTTCACATATAAAAATCAAGATGGAATCCTCATTGAAGATCAGCAAGATCAATCAATAGATCCATATAAGAGAGCCATGGACTCATCCGTTGAGGACCAGCAAGGTCAATCAACCAGATCCATGCCCGGTTTCAGAAAACAACTCTTACTCCTTGTTCCAATATCTTCCACGACGCACGTGTGGGTATCTTCAGCGACCTAGAGCCCGAGCACCGTATGGTCAGCACCCTCTAGGATCCTTTGCAGGTCACCTAGCGCTTCACTCATAGGCCGCTTCCTTGGTCCCTCATCCACCGTACTGGAAGCTCACCATTTAAATCGAACCGAGGCTGGTCAAGACCTCGGCTGACCTTGCTATGCGAGACGTCCTCCATTGACTCTCTGTTAGCTGTTGCAACGTTATCAGGCAGGTCTCCTACGACCACATACTCAAGACAGTCAAAGATGCTTCCCCAGCATCTTTGACATAAAACAGTCATTTACAAAGAGTTTACAAATACAGTTTCTATATTGAACTCTCGTCATTCCGCATTATTCCATATCAATCCATATTACTTAATCTAATTCCAAATCATATGTGTATCCATTCTTGACCAGATACATCATTTTCCATCCCATCACATCGGATTCATTCACTTCACATAACATCCATTCCTATCTTTCTTAATTTACATTACGTCTCATCACATCCATTTCTCATTATATCTCATTCGTTCAGATCTTATATTATTCATTCACATTCTGATGATTCACATGACATCTCATCTCATCCATTCGCTCATTCGTTCAGATCTTATATTATATCTCATTCGTTCAGATCTTATATTATTCATTCACATTCTGATGATTCACATGACATCTCATCTCATCCATTCGCTCATATCAACTTCATATCCATTCACATTCATATTTGCATTCATTATTCCACACACACATCCACATTCGTACATCCACATTCACATCTACATTTATACATCCATTTTTACATCCACATACATACATCCACATCCAAATCGACATTCATACATCCACATCCACATCTACATTTATACATCCACATTCACATTCACATCCATACATCCATATCCACATTCCACATCCTCATTCACATTCACATACATCCACATCCACATTCCATATCTACATCCATATCCGTATTCACACATCCACATTCATATTCACATACATCCACATTCACATTCCATATCTACATCCATATCTCCATTCACACATCCACATTAACATTCACATACATCCATATTCACATTCACATTCACATTCACATTCACATTCACATTTACATTCACATTCACATCCAGACATCCATATCCACATTCCACATCCTTATTCACATTTATATACATCCACATCCACATCCACATCCACATTCCATATCTACATCCATATCCACATTCACACATCCACATTTACATTCACATACATCCACATTCACATTCACATTCTCATCCATACATCCATATCCACATTCCACATCCTTATTCACATACATCCACATCCACATTCCATATCTACATCCATATCCACATTCACACATCCACATCCACATTCCATATCTACATCCATATCCACATTCACACATCCACATTCACATTCACATACATCCACATTCACATTCACATTCTCATCCATACATCCATATCCACATTCCATATCTACATCCATATCTACATTCCACATTCCACATCTACATCATTTCTTTCACGTACATATAACTACATCTATTCCTCGTTCATTTTCATCTAATTGATTCATTTCACATCCTCATATCTATTTATAGAATACAAGAGAATTCTTATTTTTGATATAAGATTTCTTTACGTATTTATTTATGCATAAATTCCATTTTAAGGAGACTAACACTTTCGAAATAAAAATCAATCTTTTATGTATCTTCCTATGCATAAATTCATTTTAAATGAGAATGACACTTTTGAATAGAAAATTAAATCTTTAATGCATCTTCCTATGCATAAAATCAAAATTGACAAAAATAACTCTTTTGAACTAAAAATAGATTTCTTTATGCATCTTTCCATGCATACACATAGAGAGAGAGAGAGTGTCAAGGACTATGAGTTTAGGGACTTGAGGCACTGGTCGCGGACTATCAAGTAAGAGAGAAACTTGGTATAGGGTCCAAGTATGCTAAGTTAACTTGAGGGGAGGTGTGCTAGACACTGGTCGCGGACTATCAAGTAAGAGGGAAACTTGGTATAGGGTCTAGGTGTGCTAGGAGTATTCACTTGAGGGGAGGTGTTGAAATATACAAGTGAATAGGGTGTGTGCAAGAACAAGCCCTTGGAGGTTGTAAAAGAGAACGTGTAAATGTGAAAGAACCTATGAAAAGGTGAGAAGAATATACTGGGAGAGAATAAAGGGTAGCATGAGAAGATTTAGAAAGTGTGGAGATATTCTGGGAGGTGTGGAGATATTCTGGGAGAGGTGGAGAGAATCAAGCAAAAGAGGTGGAGTGAATCAAGGAGAAATCAGTGGGATTAGATGCTTGGATGTAAACTCTATAAATTGAGGCATTGGCCTAATGAGAATTTGCTAGTTTTTGATTATCCATGCCTACATTAAGCTATTTGTTAATTACTCACTAATCACGTCTTAATTATTTACTAATCACTTTGTTAATGATGTTGATTCTAGTATTTGATCCACCATAGCTCATCACATTGCTCTAATTTCAACAACATCCACTGCAGTGTATGTTTCTTTTACTGGAATCAAATGGGCAACTTTGGTTAGTCTGTCAACTACCACAAAAATGGAGTTATTGCACTGAAGGTAATCCAGTTGATAAAGTCCATACTGATACATTCCCACTTCATCTGTGGAATGTCTAGAGGCTGCAGTTTTCTTAGCATCTTGGCTCTCTTTGCCTTGACTCTCTGACACATTAAGCATTTCCGCACATGATCAAGTACATCCCTTTTGAGTCTTGGCCAGAAGAAGCTTTTCTTCACAGACATATAGATTTTTATAAACCCTGGATGTCGAGCTATCAAGCTATCATGGGCTGTTCTCAGAATTTTTCCCTTTATTCCACATCATTGGGAATGCATAGCCGATTATTATAATACATGCATCCTTCATCCAAGAGCTCAGCTCATTTCTTGAGGAGTCTTGCTTTCCTACATCAGAAGGGTAGAAATAGGGCCAAAGAATTTGTCTTGCATGATTCTCTCCCTTGCTTCATTGATCAATGGATTTGACACCACTGTAATTGCAAGCAAGGAGGCTTTTCTGTTGAGTGCATTTGCCACCACATTTTCTTTCCTTGGCCGATACTTGATTGCAAAATCAAATTCTTGCAAGGTCTGCATCCATCTCCTTTGACGCATGTTGAAATCCCTTTGGGTGAGGATCCACTTCAGACTTTGATGATCTGTCAATCATCAAGGCGAACCTTTGTCCCAAAAGATAATGTCTCCACAACTTCAGAGCATAATATTGAGAGTAACTATAAGTCATGGACATCATAATTTCTCTCATGTGTTCTGAGCTTTCTGGATTCATAGGCCACTACATGACCTTCCTGCATAAGAGCACTGCCTAAGGCAAACCCATTGGCATCAGTAACTACCTCAAAAGGTTTGGTAAAGGCACACCCCAAGGTGAGACACTGGGTTTAATGAATCCTTGCTCTAACAGTTGTCTTAACTATTCCTTAAGTTATATGGCTTTAGGGACTGGCATTTTGTATGCACGCTGGGCTACTGGCTGAGCTCCGGGGGTTAACTCGATCTCATGATCTACTTCGCAAGACGGAAGCATCTCAGTCATAGCACTTATGGGAACACATCTGCATACTCACTTAACCACTCTGGTTCTTTAGCCTTGCATTTTATATCTATCGGATTCATCTTAACGACGTAAACAGCTTTCCTCTTTTTGAGCCCTTTTAACAATTTAGAAGCCTTAACTAATTGCAGCACTGGAGATCCGGAAATTCTAGTTTCTTGAACTTTATTCCTCCCATGAAGGTCAAGGAAAGAGATGGTTCCATTGTGACAATGAATGTCAGCCTGATTCTTATGGAGCCAATCCATTCCAAGGATTCCATTCTAGATTCCTAAGGGTAGGACTCTGAACTGGCAATCTTATGTTCCCATCTGAATAAGGTCCGTTGTCTCAAGGTGTGTGAAAAGAATCTTTCCACTGGCCAATTCCACTTGCATAGGTTTCCTTGATTTTTGATTTAGGACTAACTTACGCAGACATCCTGGGCAAATAGAAGAATGAGTACTACTTGAATCAATAAAAAGCTTGAATTGCTTACCCTGGTACTCTGCTAGAGTTTGGAGGACTGAAAATTGATGATTCTTCCCCTAATGCTCAATTGCGGCATAGATCTATCCTTTTTCTTCCTCCACTTCCTCAGCTATAGTGACGCCTCTAGCTGCTACAGTTTGAGGTGGAACTCTCTCTATTTGTTTACCCCAATTATGGGAGGGAGTTTGGAGATTGCTTTGTGTCAGGCAAAAATCTGAGGTGTGTTTTGAGTCTGTGTACATATGGGATGCATGGTTTGCGAATAAACTTTGCCCTAAATGCCCTGGCAAATGTACAGAGCGAATGGTTTTGCAGTGAGCTGGTACATGCGTGTTGTTTTTTTGGAGCAGATGCTGGAGATTTGGAAGTTTTTTATTACAACAGTATGGTGTGCGGGTGGTTGCCAAATGCAGGGCATCGATGGCAATTGTCATGTTTGGTAAGTTATGATGCAGTCGGTTTTTGTGTAGGCAGCTCTCGCATTGTTTTGGAAGGTTGTGGGCGCCGTATGTCCAGGTGAAGCATGAGGAACCGCCAGCCCTCTTAGTGTGTGGCCATCTAATTGAAGGTTTAAAATAAAGAAAATAATGATATCCATGTGGCCAACTTGTAGAAGGCCACATGGAAGTCTTTTTTGCTGCCAGCGCAGAGCTCTAGTAGTTGGCGAAGGCTGGTGAGTCGGGCGACTTGTGTGAAGGATGCCGCCTAGAATAAAGATGGCCTGGCTGAAGGTTTTGCTGCAATAGAGAAGTGGCTAGCGCAGGGATGAAGCTGCTGGGGCTGTTCGAAGGAGAAGAAGACGGGCTGCTGGGGCGGCCCCTAGTGGTGTGAGGTGACGGTTCTGGGATTCGGTAGTCCAAGGAGGTACGAGGAGTCACTCTTTGGTAAGCAGGGCTCGCGCGAAGAGAAGGCCGAGGGTGATTCTGCAGATAGGGGGACGTGTGAAGAGAGAGGTGGCCACTGGAGCAGGGCTCGTGGGTGATCGCCTCGTCGTGGTGAAGGTGCTCTGGTGAGTCTGCAGGCGTCGAAGGGAGTGTTGCCGCCTTGTCTAGCAGGCAGGGAGTCGCCTTGGTGATTCAGCGCAGAGCTGTAGCGAAGGCAGCCATAGGTGTGAAGGGAACCAACAGAGAACGGTGGTGTTGCCGCCTGGAGCGAGGTTTGACGGCTGGCGAGTCGGGGTTTTTGAAGTGGAAAAGGTGGACGCTTAGAGGGAGAGATGTGGCTCTCGATGGAGCGAGCAAGCGCCGAAGACAAAGTAGCCGCCCTGTAGAAGACGGCTTGGGAGGTGAAGGTGCTACAGCAAGTGTGGAGAGCAAGCAGTCGGGCTGGTGTGGTAGCCCCCGCTGGGTGCGCAGTAGTAGCTGGCAAAGACTGGAGAGGCGCCAAGAAATGAACTGGGGTGTGGGGCGAGCAGAGAGCAGGTAGCCGCATTGTGGTACGTGGAGGCTGCAGGTGCAGCGGTGGCTGGCGGGTGATCTACGAGGGCTAGTGTGGGCTGCGTGGAAGTCGCCTGTGTGAAGCGAAGGGTGCTGAAGAGATTGTGCAGAGGCTCTGTGGTTGGCAAAGCTGCTGGTCATGACACACAGAAGTGATGGGTTGCAGAGAGAGGTGAGGGTTAGCTGGTGGGGCGCCCTCTGAAGAGAGAAGTGGCCGGGTTCTTTCTGGTGTGGGCGACGACTGCAGGCAGAGAGTGGATGCTGACGAGAGAGAGAGCCTAGAGCACAGTGCAGAGTTGGAGGCCATCTCAAGTGTCACTGGCACGTAAAGCAGCTGCAGAGGTGGCTGGTAGTGCTGAAGACAGGTGAGAAAAGCCGGTACCATAAGGGTCGAGGGCTAATGGCAGTGAAGCAGAGAAGAGGGGAAAGAGTGAAGCAGTGAAGGAGGGTTGCTGGTGGGGCGCCCTCGGAAGTGAAAGAGTGATCGGGAGACAGAGGCTTGGTTGTTAGACGCAAGGGTGTAATTCCCTTGTTCGTAGTAAATCCTGGCCAGAGTCCTGGTTTTTGGTGTAATGCTGAGTTTGTGCAGTGTGTATGGTGCTGTGTGTTTTGTTGAATGATCACTGTCTATCGTGGTTTTGAGCTATCTTTCTGGTGTGGGTGGGTGGTGAATTGTGCGAAATGTTCCAGCCGGTGGGCTGGTGCCTCCATTGTGTTTGTATTTTCCAAGTTTGGGAGGTGAAGGGCTATAGAGGCAGTGGTTATTTTTTCTTGTTTTCACCTCACATTCTTCTGGCGCCCCCACAGAGGATAGCTCAGGTATTTCTCTTACGAAGGTGTATGCCCCAGAGTAGGAGATTGAAGGAAGGTGTTTCCACTTTTTTCTTTTGTCTGAAGGTGAAGCTTGGCGATCGAAATGATGTCGTATCCAGAGTTTTTTGGTGGGCCTAATGAAGATGTGGCAGATTTTTTGGAAAGGATGGAGGTTGCATGCATAAGCAATCACATCAATGAGCCGACACAGGTGTTGCGGCGGTTGCTGAATATATGTTTAAAGGGAGATGCGAGGGCATGGTCCAAAACTTTTGAAGAGTCGTTAAAGGATGCCGAGCCACGCATTTCAATGATCGAGGATGGATTGAAGACTGCTCTTTTTAAGAAGATTGAGGATCCAGACAGAGTTTGGCATGAAGTGTAGGGGTTGACACAGGGTGAATTGGAGCCGATTGATGATTATGTGAAGAAATTCTCTTTGCTGTGGGAGACTTTGTGCAGGGCTTTGGGGGAAGATCAAGTACTTCCGGATATGATGAAGAAGGATCATTTTATAGTAGGATTGAAGGGAGGCATTCGCTGGAAGGTGGAGTTAAAGAAGCCCAGATCTTATGAGGATGCGGTGGAGATAGCCAAATCAAAGGATTGGAAGTTACAACAATGGATGAACTAGCTCGGGATGGTTCCAGTGGCAGTGAGGCCTGAAATGACAAGGGTAGAACCGGTACCGATGAGAATCGTGCTGGAAAGAGTGCAACCGACAGAAGCTCAAGTGAATAATGTCACAACACAGGGGACAAAGGTGGTACCTATAGTTGTTACAGCTTCTGATGAAAGGCTTCAACAGGACATGAGGCAAATGGTGGATTGTATGAAGAATCTGAGTTTGAAGATGATGGAGAACACAGGTGGTGGACGTGGCCGAGGCAGAGGATATAATCAAGAAGGGGTTGAAGGTCATGGAAGTGGCCGTGGTTTTGGCAGGGGTAGACGGTTTATTCCTACATGTTGGAATTGTGGTGAACTTGGACATCTAAGTACAGATTGTGATAAGCCTCAGCGAATGGGGGGTGATATGCATCCCTTACCCTCTCAGATTCCCAATAGGGCAAATGATTATGGAATTGAAATTAGAGGTGAAGCGGGGACTAGTGGGTTGACAAATGAGGAGAAGAGTAAAACTAAGGTGATAGATGTGGTCACCCTTGAGAAGACGAAGGAGACAGAAGCTGATGTGATGCCTTTGGGGAAACAGATGCCACAGGAAAGGGAAAGCAGGGATGCTGCAGGGCCTAGTAAGAAGAAAGGTAAAGTGAAGGAAGGAGGGGATGTAAAGGTCAAGCAGAAGTGGAAGTCTCGTAGGAAGTTTCAGGTGACTGATTTTCCACTAGGGGTTGGGCAGGATAGCTACAATTTGCAGGAGGACATGGTTGGAAGGAAAGATTCATCCAGTGAGGAGGATGCAGAGATGGATGCCCTAGTTATTGATGAGGAAGTGCTTGGTGATGAGGTTGCCCAACAAGAAGAGGCCATACAGAGGAAGAATGCAAGGAGGTACAAGTGAATCATGAGCAAAGGTATGCATGTGATGTGAAAGAGTCTGCTTTAAAGTCTTTGGATGATGAACCTGAGTTGGAGTTGGATGATCAGATGTGATGTGAAAGAGTCTGCTTTAAAGTCTTTGGATGATGAACCTGAGTTGGAGTTGGATGATCAGATGTGCATTAATGTTAAGAAAGCCATAAGCAGAATTGATGCTATGAAGAAGGAGCAACACCAGAAGTCTTTGAATGATGTTGATGCTATGGATGAGATTATGGATGCAGTGATAGATGAATTTCTTATTGGCCTTGATAAAGATGAGCATATAGGAACTGAGGTGGATGCTTTGGCAATGGTGCCTGTTGAAGGGGAAATTGTTTTGCCTGTGGTGGGCTGGCTTTGATAGTGATGCTTCTTATGTTGATGGACAAGAAAGTGCTACAGCACAGCAGGTCTTTTTTGATGAAGCTTTCATCAGTTATTACCCTCAGCAGGAATTGCTTCACTGGTTCTTCAATAATGGTGTTAACCATATCAGTGATTTTGGAATTGAGATGAGGCAAGATGGTATGTATGTCAAGAGCTTTGTTTCCAGAAGTTCTTATGTTATTTTGTGGAATGTGGGATGGCAAGACATGCCTTGGGAAGATGACAGAGTTTCTTTGATCACATGGAATAGAGATGTTTTGATTACACTGTATGATGCTCAAAGGATTGACGGAGTGAAACGTGGTCATATGCTTTCTGCTGATCATAAATGATTCAGTAGGCTAGGGGTTGGGCAAAGTATGTCAGGCAAAAATCTGAGAGGTGTTTTGAGTCTGTGTACATATGGGATGCATGGTTTGCGAATAAACTTTGCCCTAAATGCTCTGGCAAATGTACAGAGCGAATGGTTTTGCAGTGAGCTCGTACACGCGTGTTGTTTTTTTGGAGCAGATGCTGGAGATTTGGAAGTTTTTTATTACAGCACTATGGTGTGCGGGTGGTTGCAGGGCACCGATGGCAATTGTCATGTTTGGTAAGTTATGATGCAGCCGGTTTTTGTGTAGGCAGCTCTCGCATTGTTTTGGAAGGTTGTGGGCGTCGTATGTCTAGGTGAAGCACGAGAAACCGCCAGCCCTCTTAGTGCGTGGCCATCTAATTGAAGGTTTAAAATAAAGAAAATAATGATATCCATGTGGCCAGCTTGTAGAAGGCCACATGGAAGTCTTTTTTGCTGCCAGCGCAGAGCTCTAGAAGTTGGCGAAGGCTGGCGAGTCGGGCGACTTGTGCAAAGGATGCCGCTTGGAATAAAGATGGCCTGGCTGAAGGTTTTGCTGCAACAGAGAAGTGGCCAGCGCAGGGACGAAGCTGCTAGGGTTGTTCGAAGGAGAAGAAGACGGGATGTTGGGGCGGTCCCTAGTGTGAGGTGACGGTTCTGGGATTCAGCAGTCCAAGCAGGTATGAGGAGTCGCTCTTTGGTAAGCAGGGCTCGCGCGAAGAGAAGGCCGAGGGTGATTTTGCAGACAGGGGGACGTGTGAAGAGAGAGGTGGCCGCTGGAGCAGGGCTCGCGGGTGATCGCCTCGTCGTGGTGAAGGCGCTCTGGTGAGTCTGCAGGCGTCGAAGGGAGTGTCGCCGCCTCGTCCCAGAGCAGGCAGGGAGTCGCCCTGGTGATTCAGCGCAGAGCTGTAGCGAAGGCAGCCATAGGTGTGAAGGGAACCAACAGAGAACGATGGTGTTGTCGCCTGGAGCGAGGGTTGACGGGCTGGCGAGTCGGGGTTTTTGAAGTGGAAAAGGCGAACGCTTAGAGGGAGAGACGTGGCTCTCGATGAAGCAAGCAAGCGCCGAAGACAAAGTAGCCGCCCTGTAGAAGACGGCTTGGGAGCTGAAGGTGCTGCAGCGCGTGTGGAGAGCAAGCAGTCGGGCTGGTGTGGTAGCCGCTGGGTGCGCAGCAGTAGTTGGCAAAGACTGGAGAGGCGCCAAGAAATGAACTGGGGTGTGGGGCGAGCAGAGAGCAGGTAGCCGCATTGTGGGAGATACGTGGAGGCAGTTTGCAGGTGCAGCGGTGGCTGGCAGGTGATCTACGAGGGCTGGTGTGGGCCACATGGAAGCTTCCTGTGTGAAGTGAAGGGTGCTGAAGAGATTGTGCAGAGGCTCTGTGGTTGGGAAAGCTGCTGGTCACGACACACAGAAGTGATGGGCTACAGAGAGAGTTAGTTGGTGGGGCGCCCTCTGAAGAGAGAAGTGGCCGGGTTCTTTCTGGTGTGGGCAACGACTGTAGGCAGAGAGTGGATGCTCACGAGAGAGAGAGCCTAGAGCGCAGTGCAGAGTTGGAGGCCATCTCAAGTGTCACTGGCATGTAAAGCAGCTGCAGAGGTGGCTGGTAGTGCTGAAGACAGGTGAGAAAAGCCGGTACCATAAGGGAGGAGGGATGATGGCAGTGAAGCAGAGAAGAGGGGAAAGAGTGAAGCAGTGAAGGAGGGTTGCTGGTGGGGCACCCTCTGAAGTGAAAGAGTGACCGGGAGACAGAGGCTTGGTTGTCAGACGCAAGGGTGTAATTCCCTTGGCAGTAAATCCTGGCCAGAGTCCTGGTTTTTGGTGTAATTGGCTGAGTTTGTGTAGTGTGTATGGTGCTGTGTGTTTTGTTGAATGATCACTGTCGATCGTGGTTTTGAGCTATCTTTCTGGTGTGGGTGGGTGGTGAATTGCGAGGAGTGTTCCAGCCGGTGGCTGGTGGTGCCTCCGTTGTGTTTGTATTTTCCAAGTTTGGGAGGTGAAGGGCTATAGAGGAAGTGGTTCTTTTTTCTTGTTTTCACCTCACATTTTGCATGGAGGCTGCAGGTTGAGCTTGCACTCTTCTGGGGTTGCCCTGATTTTGGTGCGGGGGACCTTGATTGGACTGATACAAAGGAGTCTGTCTTTGAATTCTGGGACTGTGGCTTCCTTGGCCCATAGAAGGAGATGGGAAATCCTTGAGCTAGGGCCCAAACCCTTGACATCCGAAGCACTTCATCTCACTTTGAAGCTCTTCCCTCTGCATTCTTGAAAGAGCCGAAGTTCTTGAGAAAGAGCTTTGAGGAAAAGGTCTTCCTTCATTCCTAAAACTTCTAGTTTCTAGATTCTGGTTGGGACCTTGATGTCCCGTTGGAGGCGGAAGGTTGGAAGAACTTCCCGATGTTTGGAATCTCTTGAAGGATGAGGGAGCTGGCTTTGGTCGACGGGACTTTAACGATGAAGGCTTTAGTGAATTCCTTCGCCATTTTTACAGCTTCAGCCATGGAAACTGGCTTGGCATTCTTGACCAGGGTGTCTAAAGGTTCGTTTATTCCACGAACGAACCTGGCCATGAGTTGATGTTGCTCTAGCGGTGGTGAGTCCTTGAGGAGAAGACCAAATTCCTAGTGATATTCTTCAATAGTTTTGCTCCATTGGTTTAGATCTAAGAATTCATTCATCTTGGTTTCTAAAAATCCGGGAGACAAAATCTTTTCCTTAGATAAGCTTTGAGATCATTCTAGGATTGGGTGTTCCTATCTAGATGGTTGGTGTCGCAATGGTTTCTCCATGCCATCCTAACTGTTTCCACGATCTTCAACCTAGTGAGAGCCATTTTGCTGCTCTCGTTGTAATCGATGACATCAAAACATTCCTCCATGGCCTCAACCCACTTCTCCATAGCCTTGCCCAAGTTCTCCCCTTCACCCTTGAAGGGTCCTGGTTGAGTTCTATGAAAAGGGCCTTGGGAACGTCGGAGTCAAGATCTTCCTCACATCAGTGAGAGGATCTGGCTGTCGACCACGGTTCACTCGCCTCATAATTCTACCAAAAATGATACATTATTAAATTTTTATTTTGATTTCGTCAACAAGATCCTAAGACTTAAGAGGTTTAAAAAATAATTGCTTAAACAAGATAAACGATCTTATTGGAGATCTCTTAAGCAAGCAGAGAATGTAACATTCACAAACCCACAAGCTCATAGAGAGAGTCTATCCATGAATAACTCATTGCCAAAGAAGCGGGCAAGAGCTTGCATCAATGGAGACTACACACACACTCACTACAAGCATGCAACATACACAAGAGAAAGAAAGAAGCATTCAACTAATCATAGATTAATCTACTTCAATGATGCTAAAACAGATTAAGAGAATGAAGTGGAGCTATACTCATTGGAGCTTGATGCTCATTAGAGTACAATAGAGAGAGAGAGAGTTAGAGAGCTGCCATAGCTTGAGAGCTCAAGAGCTTCACTCAATAGCTTATGAGAATGGCAAAAACGTCCACTTTCTTTAGCTAACATCTCTTTTGTAGAGATGCCACTAACCCTAACCCTAGGCCTCTTTCACACATGGGCGGACAACCCCATAAGTGAGCCTTGCTTAATACACTTAGAACTCTCATTTAGAACCCATATTGGCCTAAAACGATTTACATTGCACTTCGACATAAAAATATGGAAAAATTATGTGTATCTTCATGTTCCCATGGCTACAATCCCGCTCTCTCGCATTAATTGCTTCCGGCCTCCTTCCATAATCCGTGTTCCCATGAGTGTTCCCATGGAACAACTCATCACACCCATTCACATGTCATCACATCCGCTCACATGTCATCACATCCGCTCACATGTCATCACATCCATTCACATCTTATCACTCCCATTTACATGCATTTACCTCACATTACATTCATTCACATCTCATCACATCCATCCTCATCTTATCACATCTCATTCACATCTATCCACATCACATCACATTCATTCCATCCACATCACATCACATTCATTCCATCCACATTACATCACATCCACATCTATCCATATCACATCACATATATTCACATCTCATCACATTCATCCATATCCATCCATTGATTCACATTCACATCTATCACATCACATCTCATTTATTCACATCTCATCACATTCAATCACATCCATCCATTTATTCACATCTCATCACACCCATTCACATATCAACACATCTCATTCTCATCCATTTACATCACATCATATCCATTCACATATCATCACATCTCATTCACATTTCATCACACCCATTCGCATATCATCACATCTCATTCACATCTCATCACATTCACATCCACATCCATTTACATATCATCACATCCCATTCACATTTCATCACATCCCATTCGCATATCATCACATCCCATTCACATTTCATCACACCCATTCACATATCATCACATCTCATTCACATCTCATCACATTCACATCCACATCCATTTACATCACATCACATCTCATTTATCCACATCATATCTCATCCATTCATATCTAACCAGATCCACATCACATCTCATCCATTCACATCTATCTAGGTCCACATCACATTACATCACATCTATCCACGTCACAACATATCCACATCTATCCATGTCACAACATATCCACATCACATCTTATCACAACCACTTTTAGTACAGTTTCTCTGCTTTCGATATTGATAAGACTTTTCTAAGTTTTTGCCAATTGCATGACCTAGTTAAAGGTACTTTTTCTCGATCCCATTAAATCTAAGTATCACAGTGTTGTTGTTGAAGGTTTAAAAAGAGAATATAAACCTTATCAGAATTGAATAGTAAAAACTTAGAAAGAGCATTTACGTATTGTATTTCCATTCCTTAAGCTTCATTAATGAGAACTAATTCTAAACTTTCGTTTACTTATTGGATCCTCGATCCTCCTAGGGATTCCAGATTCCCTTTTTTGAATAAGAATTATCCAAGTTTTCTCCATGGATATTTTCATATTCTTTCTCAAATTTCTCAATTAAGATCTATTCAATATTCTTCTTTTTGAATAAAAGATTCATGGGATTTACAAAAATCAATTCTACCTATATTTCTCAATAAAAATAAAAAAACTCAAAATTTCACTTTTGATAAATGCTCATAATTTGAATTATGCCAAAAATTCCTCTTTTAACATTTAATTGTTTGGATCTCGAATATCATGGGAATTTCTCTTTTTTGCATAGAAATAAATTTACGTAAAATTTCTCTTTTCTCTGAATTAAATATTTATGCATAAATACAAAAAATTATTTTCCATGAATATGGTGAAAATCATTCTTTTTGCATAGGATGTCTAATCCTAGAATATGGTAGGAAGTTCACTTTTAGCATTATGCATAAAAATAAGATATGTATCATTTTCTAGAAAATTTGCCATAGCTTCGCTGCTATTACTGATAATTCTTAATTTTTCCTAAAAGAATAAAAGCTTGTAATTAAAATATGATAGAAGTTCTTCTTTTATGCTTAAAATCAAACTGTGTATTCAAATAATAATTTTAACCATAACTATAAACATAATTATGATTATTTCACTAGATTAAGTTAATTTAGACATTCCTCTTTCCTCAATTTACTAGTATAATCCTTTTCTCATTTAGAATGAATTAAAGTAATCTTTATTTACTCATAAATAATCTAAAAAGGATTAACCATTATTTTCACTAATCTAAAATCATGAAAATAT
This sequence comes from Cibotium barometz, assembly GCF_041138505.1. Classification (NCBI taxonomy): domain Eukaryota; kingdom Viridiplantae; phylum Streptophyta; class Polypodiopsida; order Cyatheales; family Cibotiaceae; genus Cibotium; species Cibotium barometz. Next base: position 37,848,002 of record NC_141060.1, read on the forward strand.
CAATTCTTATCCTCTAGCTCATCGAGCCTAGAGTTTAGATTTGAATTAAGAGACTATCATTGAGAAGCATCCTTTCCAAGAGATTTAGCCATAAAGATGGCTACTCTTTTGAGAGAGAGAGATTTACTTAAAGAAAGCATTATAATTAAGCATAAAGATTAAATTAATGCTAATTAAACATTAAGAAACTTAGGGAAATCTTGATTTGAATAAAAACTAGCATTTTGAAAGATTCTCAAACTTGAGAGGGGTTGAGAAGAAGAAAGTCATTGAGATAATTTGAAAAAAACCATATAAATTAGTTTTACCTCCACGTTTGGCTTGTTTCTTTATTTAGCAGCCCCCAACCAATCAATTGGTCCACCAAGAGGAGAAGAGCAACTTCAAGAGTTGTTGGAGAGAGAGAGAAGCTCCAAGATCCCAAGAGAGGAAAATTTAAGGAATAATAGAAATATGATTATTTTAAGATAATACTGGCATGGTATAGATCCTATATGAAAATACAAAGGAATGAGGGTCTATTTATAGGTGAGGGAGGCCACTAACCAAGTCCAACTGGGTTCTAGAATTTTCTAGGTTCAGTTTGACTCAATTTGGACAAGATTTGGACCAGTTTGGCTCCTTTTTTGATCTAGTTTGATCCAGGAGAGAGGAGAGATAAAAATATCACATTTTTTTGAATTAGAAAACCCAACCACACATGTGAAAAAGGTGCCTACCTCAAGAGTCCCCTTGTCCTTACCAAGGTGTCAAAAATGCATCATTTCTCTAAAATATCTCATTTTTTTACTAATATCTCTTAATTTTTAACTAATAAACCTTGTACTCAGTCAACTCTTCGTCTAATGTGAGCATTTACTCATTTTTGGGTATTTGCTTTTGTTCTTTGGATTTATCTCATCCCAACACTTGGGTTAATCCAATTGGCCCATTGGAACCTTAAGGCCTTTAGGATGACAGGGCATTTTGTCTTTGCTCAATAGCAAGAATACTAGCAAAATTTTATTGTTATTATTGTTGCTCATCAGCAAACTTTCGCATGGGGAAGCGATTATAGTATCAAAATTTCACTGCTACACTATAATTTCACTGCTAGGTAGCGAAAATAGAAGCAAACGTTTGTTGCTATACTGTTATAAAAATTTTCACAGAGTTATTGAAGATTAATATTAGGTTATATATGTCACCTATAAACAGAAAATGATGACAATTTAAAAAAAACATCCTTCGAAACCCTTAAAGCCATGTTTGAAAAACAAAAAGAAACATAGTTGAAAACTTTTGAAGGGAAATAAATATAGAAATAATGTCAAGATCATGAATCTATCCCATCTTGTAATAGATCTATTTGTGTTGCTTCATCAATCTCTATATCTAATAGAAGCTCAATGAAAAGATGGGGTTTCATATCAATATCACTATCTATTTGTCATCATGATCGATAGGTGACTCATCATCTTCTTTGGATTGATGTTCCTCATGCTCTTGATTGGCCTTGTCTAAATTATTTTCTTCATTTTCATCATTGTCTTCTTCGAATGAGTTGATTTGAGGTAATACTTGCACCTCATCCAAAGATTCGGCCTTAACATCTTGATCTCGAAAGATATGTCTCGAACGAGAGAAAACTTGTATAACATACCACCACTTTTTAACAATTCGGTTGGCATGAAAAGCAATTCAAAATCACAAAGCAAAGGGGTTACACTTTCATTATACTACATCAAGATTTACCCGTGATGAATCGGTTGGCTTACTAACCTGTTATTGATAGTGTTGAGGTAGTATAAAAGTATCTTTCTCATCATTCCAAAACTTTGTGGAATCCATTTGAAAAAACCCATTTGGATGTTTCTTCATGGTTGCTTGAGCACCTCTATATATCACCTTTAACCATTTGACATCAAAGATGAATAGAATAAATGCTCTAAACCCAACCTCAAGAATATCTTGAAAAGTTCCATAATACTCAAGATTGTTCTCTATGACATTGGTATCATGTCTACTAGCTCGACTTTCTTGCTCAAAAGTTTCCTCAAAAGTTTCCATCACACTATAATCAAATGTGTTTCTTTCAGAATCCACACACTCCATGCAAAAGTGCCTTCCCTCTAACCATATTGCATCATATAGTTTGTACAGACATTAAAAAAAATCATGATATTTATTATAGTGCATTAAATAAGCTATATAACAATAGAAGCATGAGACAGAGATGGAGAATATACTTACTTGAGGGTGACCTCCTTGTACATACTCATGCTCTTCTCTTGTGATCATCTCTCCGTTTTTTGATGCCATTGGTATTGCCTTATGAAGCCATTCTATATTGATCATATTTGGGATAGGTTCTAAGCCAAACAGAAATGGAAAGTGTTTATTTGCTCTTCTCTCATCCTTTCATCTATTGATTGCATCTTTGTATCTTCCAATCCACTTCTCCATGATAGGACTATTCAGAATGCAGAATGTATTCAAGGAAAAATTTAGGGATAAAATTTAGCTCAAAAGTCTGGGATATTTCAGACCCTAAAAATGGTGACTTTTTTAATATACTTGCCCAAGGTAGCATTTTTGGTAAATTTTAGAGGAAAAATTGCCAAAATTTATACTTAAAGTGAGCATATATCTTGAAAATTTTCAAACATTCGCCAAAGTTTTCTATATAAACCCTACCTTCTATCAAAGGAAGATTTGATTTGGTGGAAGACTCCAGGGGGGGATACAATTGGATCCAATGAGGGTAGGGAATATTTGAATTGGATAAGTTGCTTGGTGAGACTAATGGTGATGAGTTTTTTTCCTACTTAAGTGTAGAAGCTCTAGTATATTTTTGGGAGATGCCATGAGGGTATCATCTTTGATGCCCCTCTCCATAGCCATAGCTGTTCTAGCTTGTCTATGACTAAGAGTCATAGGAAGACCATAAAGCACTTCAGAGAGTTATAGTGGAAGGTTTCTTTATCTTTCATGATGCAACATCCCTTGGATCCTTCATTCTCATGTCCTCTTGTGCATGCTAGATTGCTATCTAGCAGTTTGCTTCCCATGCCATGAGAGGTTCTCGAAACCATCTACTATCAAATAGTAAAGAACTTTAGTATATGTTTTTAGTATTGCTTACATTACCTTTTTTAAGGCATATAACTACTTAGAAAGGAACTTAATTTCATTTAATGTCATTTTTTACTTGTGAGGCCCCATCAAAGTTTTTGTGCATGGCAAGAAGAGAGGATTTTCACAATGTGAGTGGTTATTTGATTCTATAACCTAACGTAATTTTTGGATGTTGCCTTCATCACCCAACATAGAAACATAGTTTTTCTATTTTGGGTTACCAATACAATAGGACAACTACACCATAATGTGGACTTGAAGCCAAATGGGTTAACACCATCCATGACCAAGCCATGACATAAGTGACAGGGATCATCTTTAAAATTTGGCCATTGATGCTCCACATGTTGCCATGCTGGTGAATTAGCTCTACAATCCTTATGATGCCATCGGTTGAGCGATGAGCTGCATGTCTGTCATGAGTTCTAGAATCCGCTTACATTGAAACGTGTGTTGGATGCGAGGAATGATAGGAAACTGTGTGTACACCTTTCGGGGAATTTTGTCTCCTTGTTGCAAATGATCTCTATATCGGCTCTCTCCACATTGTAGACATTGTGTTGCATCTTTATTAATCCCTTTAAATAGTATGCAATCATTGGGAGATGCATGCATTTTTATTATAATCCATACCTAGCATAGAGAGAAATTTATGAGACCCATCTTGTGAGTCCAGCAATAGAATTTGAGGGGGAAGAATCTTCTCGAGAAGCCTACAACATAACATAAGATATCATATGTCAAAATATCTACAAGGAGAGAATAATACAAGTGAAATTTTCTATTTAAAAGAATATGTTGATTGGATCTTACCTAAGAAGACTTGTAAAGGCTTGTAGTGATACTCCATTACAAGTTTAATAGCTCCAAGTTTTTTTAGAGTGTAGAGTACAAATATTCCTTATACAAAGGGGTGCTTGCCTCTCTACACAAGGTTTACTCCTCTTGTGACATTAGAGCTTTCTCTCCATCGTCTATGACCTCCTATTTAAAGAACCATTCACCATACCTTCCATAATGAGATCCTTTTCCTCCTCTCATGAGGCAATAGTGGATACACCTCATTCATTGGATGGAGAAGATAATTCTCAACCATGCTTTCCCTATGAATTCTCGCCACCTTTCGTTATCTACCCAATGTCATGGAATGGTGTGGCATATTGTGTAACACTGTCCTATGGTTCTTCTCCATGTCATCATGCGCACTTGGTCATGACAATGTCTCATAAAGTCCATATGTCCGGACTTGATCAATTGTTATACGATGTTGTCATATATATCAGCCCTTGCATCGATCACACATATATCGTATCTTTTCTCTTAACCATGCTTTGAAACTGACATCCAGTCCTTGATCACTATCAAAAATCTGCAATTAAACCCCAAGTGAATATATATATATTAGCATAAAATGACATATGCTATCAAGAACTGCCAGGTGGAAAGTGGCCCAAGGTTTTGCTGCTATATAACATTTACAACAATAAAATTTTGTCGCTATGAATTTTGCAACATTTACATCAGTGAAATTTTGTTGCTGTAAATTTTGTAGCGTTCACAGCAACGAAATTTTGCTACCCGTGTCTCTTCCATCCCTTCCACCTCTTCCTTCCATCAAAGCTCATCCTCTTCCAAGGTGTGTACTATTCTCTCCCTCTCTTATGCTCTCATCTTTCATGAAAAGCTTCATCCATGATTTGAGTTGAGCTTTTCTCTTCCTTCTCCTCTTTTTAATTTCTCTCTTTCCTCTCACTTTTCCTTTCCCTAACTTTAGCTTCTACATAGAAGTGCCAATATAGAGCTTTGATGTAGAGCTTTCCATCAAAGCCCTCTATTGGGCTTTCTGTTTAGAACCAGGGTTTAGGGTTTCATAAACCACAAGCTTGCTATTAATTTTATATTAGGGTTAGGATTAAAGAGACTCACCTTGTTTTTCTCATGTTCCCCTTCTTCTCTTTCACTTCTCCTCTTACTTTCTCATATGTTAAAATGTAGTATACTTTTTAAATTTTTGTTGATATTTTGTAAGCTTATTCAAGTCAACACTTAAAACATTCTTGAGGTAAGAGCTCACTCCTTTCTATTATGCTTTTAGGAATTTTTAGGGTTTTGTATTTTTAGGGTTTTATGCATTTAGGGTTAGCTCTATGCATGCATTGAGAGCTCTCAATGCATGCATAGAGCTCTTTATGCAAGCATAAATCTCTGCATTGAGAGGTCTATGCATGCATAGATCTCTTAGTGCGCTCAATGCCTACATAGAGATCTTATGCATCTCAACACATTCATAGAGCATGCATACAGCTCTCAATGCATGCATAGAGCTCTCAATGCACACGTAGAGCTTTATGCATGAAGCTTGCATAAAGCGTGCATAGGCTTTATGTAAGCTTTATTAAATGTACTAATAATCACTTTGTTTAATTTTTATGTTTTGTAGGTCTTGTACTCATCCTCTCCTTCAGCTTCACAAAAGAGAGGTAGGCCCTCTTTTTCTTGTAATTGTTAATGCAATATCTATGTTTATTATACCCTTGGGTACCAGGTTTAGGTTTAGCTTAGTGCATAAAGCTTATGCATAGGGCTCATACGCATGCATGAAGCTTATGCATAGGCTTGCATAGGCTTTATGCACAAGCTTTATGTTGCATAAAGCTTATAAAGGAGCACGCGTGGCCATTCTGATCAAAGTAAGCTTTTGTAGAGAGTGGGAAACGTGGAATTATGAGACATGCCTAGGTTTCTAATCACATACCATGTGAAAACTAGGACACTGTGAAGATTGTTGTGCAATGGTCGCGAACGAGTATTTTTATACAAAGGCAAAGATGGTTTCAACTTTTAACACACCTAAAATCTATTTCCAATAGTTTTGGTTTTTACTTAAGTTAGTACTAACTCTAACAGTTACACACATGGTAAGGATATTTGCTTAAACTTCCGCATTGGCGGTGTGGGGGGGAAGATTCCCAGCCTCCGGGGGACAAAATGATTACAGCATCTTTTTTTGACTTCTGGAGGTGTGTAAAGCTTCTTGGATTCTCAAAAGTTTTCACATAGAAGCGCCCTTACTGATGTAACCCAGCGACCCGACCTTAGTTAGCTTCACAAAAAAAACACTAACCGACGGCGGCAAGCTTACGTACAAAACCATAGTGCCTCTCTATGGTTACGTATAAACATAATTCCTCTGCGTAAGCGCACAGATAAAAGAACACCGTGATGAGGATGTTATTCGTAAGCTTGGTCGCGCTGGCAAATCTTCTTGCTACTAATATTGCAGTAGATGTCCTTCACAATGAAGAGCTCAATTATGTGCACAATACCCTTCACAACGCCACTGATGAGGCGGCTGCTATAAGGGTGCAGGCGAGGCTACAGCTCCTCCATCGCTATCACCCCTCCTCCCTTTTGCGCCCTGTCAACGCCACCGACACGGAGCTTCTGCTGGCCATTTATGAAAGAGATGCCGCCCGCTTACACGACATAAGTAATATACTTCTGAGCAGCAACAATGAAACGTGGAGTCGCGAGCTGGCCAACACTCGGCGCCGGCCACCAAATGCATACAGCCAGACGGTTGTGTCGAACACGGGAGAGTTCTGGGTGACGCTCACGCTTGGCGGCGGTGGCGGGCCAACGCGCTCCTTGCCCTTCATTATCGATATCGGCAGCGATCTTACATGGTTGCAGTGCTCACCATGCATGTCGTGCATGAGCCAGCGGGATCCCATTTACGAGCCCCTGAAATCATCCACGTTTCGGAGGGCCGGCTGCTTGAGTGTCGCCTGTCAGAGGCTGCCGGAACGTGTGCGGAAGTGCACAAACCTCGGCAACTGCGGCTACGAGATGCACTACGGAGACGGCTCCGGCACGCAGGGCATACTGGGCTTCGAGACGGTGAACTTCGGCGGTTGGGTGCAAAGTCTCGTCACTATCGGCTGCAGCGTCGAGACGCACAGCCACACACTGCAAGGAGCGGCTGGTTTATTTGGGCTTGGAAGAGGGGACATTTCGTTCACGTCGCTTTTCGGCCCCGCCTTGGGCAACCTTTTCGCCTACTGCCTTCCCATACACTTCTCCAAGAACGCCGGCTACCTCAGCCTCGGCGGCACCAGCGACGCCGTCCATACCATAGAAGACTACTACAACGGCCACAATCCAACCTTCCACTACGTTGCCCTTCAAGATATGAGCGTCAACGGAAAACGCCTTAACATACCCGCTTCCACCTTCGACATGAACCCCGCTACAGGGATCGGCGGCGTCATCCTGGACTCCGGCGCCACAAAATCCCGCTTCCCAACCCAGGTCTACAACTCCCTCCGCGACGCCGTGCGGGCTGTCATGCAGAAAACTCCCTACTCCTTGTTCTCCGAATCTTACGCCGACACTTGCTACCACATCGGCACCTATTTCCTTGAGAGAGCCTCCGGCTTGCCCACCGTGGACTTCCACTTCGAAGGCGGCACCACCATCACTCTCCGCAATTACAACCTCTTCTTGCCCAACAAAGGTAGGGGCGACTGGTGCTTTGCCATCTCCCCAGCCCCTAAAGGGCTCCAATTCAGCGTAATCGGAAACACACAGCAAGTAGGGTTCGAGTGGAGCTTCGACCTCAGCCGCAATCAAATAGGTGTCATTCCTGGAAAATGCTAATTCAATTAGAAACCAGCGTAATTTTGTATATAATAATTTCTTAACACTTCATTGGTAGACTTTAGAGATACTTTTGATGCCATTGGTGAATACCGTTTGTAAAAAATAAAAAAACAATTAATAAGTTGAAAGTGAATGCTAGAAAAGACACCTTTTCTTTGGCATATTCTTTTAAGACTTGGACTTTTTTTTTAAAAAAATGTGACAACTGCCCTATCCACAGTCTCACCATATCACCAAGTAGCTTTTGAAACCAAACTGCCATAGCAGCACCCTTGTACTCTGTCTCTATACTCAACAAGAAAAATGTTGGATACTTCGTACTACTCCAACTCACATCAGCACTCTCAAATGAGAACATAAAACCACTGATAGATCTCTTGTCTGTAACACTACTAGCCCAATCAGCATCTATGTACCTATATAGCTATATCTTTATACTAGCCTTATAGAAAAGTCCATAATCAACTGTGGAATTTATGTACTTGAGAATCCATCTAGCCGCATCCAAGTGTGGCTTCCTAGGGGCATGCATAAACTAAATCACAAGTCTAACAATGTAACTCAAGTCTGGCCTAGTAATGGTCATGTAGATCAAGTTACCCACTATGCACCTGTATGTAGTGGCGTCCTCCAAAAGCTCACCTGTATCTGCGAAAATCTAGGTGTGCATCACTCTCATAACTTGGTGGCAGCATCATGTAAACTTCTTCTTGCAAATCACCATTGAAGAAGGCATTCTTTACATCCATTTGATGTAAATACCAACCCTTTGTTGTAGCCATAGCAATGATAGCTCTCATGGTTGCCATTTTTGCAACCCGGTGAATGTCTCTTCATAGTCAATGCCATAGCCTTTGGCCACTAATCTTGCCTTATACCTGCTCACTTAACCATCAGCGTTATGCTTGACTTTATACACCTACTTACATCCAATTGCCTTCTTTTCCTTAGGCAAAGGCAATAACTCACATGTTGTATTTAAATCCAATGCTGCCATCTCCTCATTCATGGCATCTTCCCATTTCTTATTTCCAAGTGCCTTCTCAAAACAAGTGGGCTCCAATTCCTGTATTGCTCTAACCATGTAAGTAAATGATGGGTTGTATATCCATCATATCTCAACCTATCAATAGAGTACCTACTAACCCTCGTAGACTTGCATACACCTTGATCACTACGAGGTGTCCTTAAAACAACCCTCGTTCTCCTTACACCAGGACTAACCATAGATGGGATGCCAAGCTCTTCATTAAGGCTCTTCTCTCAGAGTCGCTAGAGTTACCATCAACATATGAGTGACATGTTTATATATCATGAACAAAAGGTTGATCTACCTTTCCCTTCCTTTGCATGATACATGTGTACTTACATATGTCCTCAACCTGCCTGGCCATGGGCTAACATTGGATCCACTGCTAGAGAACTCTCCAGGTCCACTAAGCACCTATGATTGCTGATCTACATGTGGTGCAGTATCAACACTTCCTAGATCTTCATCTTCTGATGCCTTCACTGCTAGTGTATACCAGCTACTCATCTTGTCAAAGAAAACATCTCTGCTTACTCGTATCTCACAAGAGTGGTAGGGTTATAACATTTATAACCTTTCTGATCTATAGCATAACCAATAAAGATGCATTTCTCTACCTTTGGATCTAACTTTGTTCTCACTTCATCAACGAACATTCACATATGCAATACATCTAAACACTTTCAAGTGAGACACATCCGGTCTTATGTCTATAAGCTTCTGTTCAAGCATCATACCATGAACAACTATAGTGGGGGTGTCCTGTTTATAATGTACACATTAGTTGCTACTGCATCTACCCAAAAATAATGTGGCATATTCTTTCCAGCCATCAAGGCACGTGCCACTTCTACAATGTGTCTGTTTTTTCTTTCTATAACACCATTGTATTGCGGAGTGTACCTACATGTAAACTATCTCTTGATTCCCTGCTTTCTCGGAAAATCACTGAACTCATTGGAGAAATAGTCTCCCCCACCATCTGATCTCAGGCATTTTATTTGCATGCCTTTTTCCTTCTCAACTAAGGCTTTAAATCTCTGAAAGTGTTCCTTCATGAAGTAAAACCACACTTTCCTAGTGTGGTCATCAATGAACGTAACATATTACCCGCTGAGGGAGGATTCTAGAGGGGTAGCCTCTAACACTCTCCTAGATCCCCAGCTCACAAAACACAAGGAGGAGGGAGGCAAGGTGATGGAAATGGCTCTAAAGGAAAACTCTCTCGAACCTCACACCAAAATACTCAAAGCCCTGGACCGCACTCTTAGGGGAGCTCCTCCCCTCATCAACCCTCTTACTACTGACATGCCAAGCCTAGTGGAGAAGAGAGTAGGGGCAAGCTCACACCTTCCCTTGCTCCTCCTTACTTCACATGCACGGGGCACATTAAGACTCTACCCAAAGAAAAAATTTAAGCATGGAATACAAATATATTCTATTGAAATGAGAGAGAGGGAGAGAGGGAGAGAGAGAGAGAGAGAGAGAGGATATGCACTCGATGATAGGAAAAGCCTACAATACAATCTTATTGATATGAAAATTAGGGATACAAGAATAAGGATTACAAGGCTTGAGGATGGAGAGGATGACTAGAGTGATAGCATAAGGATGATGGATAGAGATGAAGGGTAATGGCTCTTATGGATGGATATCTCTTCTCTCTTGTGTTGGTGCCAAGACTATGACCTTTTTATAGGCCTCCAAGAGTACAAAGATATTTCATATCATGAGATATTACAAGGTTTGGTGTCCTCTTAGCCTGCCATGTGGCGGGATATTTGGATAGATGAGGATATTTTGATAGATGGAGATACTTTGGATATCCAAGGTGAGTTGAGGTTACATGAGCTAAGATATCTCCAAGTAATTCTCTAAAATGAGCCTCTCCAAGGATATATAGATGGTGTGTAGAGGCTTAGTGAATCCTCATAGATGTTTCTAGAGATGGTGGGTTTCTCCCACACAAAAGAAAATCTTGAGATAATACCAAGCTTTCATATTTTGTTTCTTTATTACAAAAAAGGGAAGGTAGACTTTGCATGCCTTATTCCATAAATGGAAGGTTGGACATTTTTATGAAAGCCTTGTATCCTTGTAGCAAATTGCACATCCTCATTTGTTTTCACTTTGAGTTGGAGAAGCCTTTCCTTACATGCCTTTATTGGCTTACATATTTTAAAAAAAAGGTAGGCCTAGTGTGGGCCTAACACTAGTGAGGTTACTTTTAGGAATATATATATATATATATATACAATGAAAAGATGGTTTTGACTTTTATAGGTTGCAAAAAAAATAAAGGAATTAACAAATGGAGGGTGGCATGTCTGGGGTTGTTCATGTGGGAGATAAGTTTGATGAGGGTTTGGGCGAGCATGTGTGTGCGGGATGGCGATGGCTCAAGGTGGCCCAAATAGTCAAGCCCACCATCGGCGAAGATCTGGGAGCCGGCCTTAACCACACTGCCTTGCCAAACTTGACTCCGTTCTTGGCCAGAAGCTCCGGAGTGACATAGCCCAGGGTGCCCACCGCTCTCCGAGAGAAAATGACCCCACACACCATTGCCACAAGGAACATGGCTCCGAAGAAGAGGACTCCATCTGAGAACACCATGAGGAGGGTCCAGAGGAACGTGACAATGAGATGCTTCCAGACGCCCTAGACAACGCTCAGGACCTTCTTGTATGATCTTGTTGGAGTATTGATGTAATACAAAAACCAAGAAGACGACCACCGCACTCCTAGTTCTTTGCGAACGTCTCCGGGTCCGCGCAGCCCTGCGGTGTCCCACCCGTAGTCTCTCGGGAACTCCCCAGTGAGGTAAGACGGGGGTGAACCGGAGAAGGGGCCCAGGTAGAGCGGGTGGTCCACCCTCGTCCCATATGCTGCCGCTGCTGGAACCCTTGAGGCTTGGACGTCTTCATCTGCAGGCGGGATTCGGAGGAGCCTACCTTGCGGGCCAGCTCGTTGACGCCCTGCAGCTTCAGCAATGGCTGTGCAGAGAGGGAGGAGGAGAGGGTGGATGTGGAGTTCATGTCGTCTGGTACAAGTGGGACCCATGACCACACGGTGGTGTCGGTGAAAAAGAGGTAACGAGGGAGAAAAAATGATATTATATATATATATATATATATATATATATATGGTGTAGCATGGCTTTTGTATCAATTACGCGTGAACTCTAATAAATACAATATGATGGTGTAGATAATGGTAGTATCGTAGCATAGGGCATAGTAGGTTGGGTGTAAAAGGAGACTTTTAGGAAAAAGATATCTTAGGCATAAATATATATGAGGAAATAGACTTAGGATTTATTTACTTGTGCAAGTATATATACATAAAGATGAGAGAGAAAATATGGCAAATAGTAGGTGGTAGAAATATGCATACTTATAGTGTAGTTATAGATATAGTACCTAAGGGATTTTGAAAAGGTAAAAGGGAGATGGGGGCAAGATTTTGTGCATTTTTCCCATGCCCTATGAGAAAAAATTAATGGATGGGGGGTTTCAATTTACCTTGTCTCATAATTAGCCCTCCCCCCATAGCTAGAGATATTTATACCTATAGCCCAATGGTTGCTTGAAAAGTGTGGTGAGAGAGGAGAGAGAATCTCTTTGATCTTTGTTAGGTCTTCCTGTTTTTCTAGAAGATTGATGAAGTGAGTAGATGGCTCCTCCTCCTCTACCATTTGATCTATCCTCTGAAAATAGGGTTTTAGCCAGCCACCATTGACCCTAGTTTTGTGCATCTTTCCTGAGAGATCTTGTAGCTGGTAGCTGCCATTATGAAATCTACTCTTGATGATAAAGGGCCCCTCCCATATCTGTTGAAACTAAGGTGTGATATGCAGCGGAAGTCTTTGTATTGGTTGATCCTGTCACACAGATGCTCACACCGTCTTCTGTATCCTGAGTTTCGTGAGTTTAGCAATCCACTTTAATTACTTCAAACTTTAAAGAGTTGAGAGAGAGATAGATGAGAACTGTACACCAGATGGGGTCCCGAATTACCCACCACTGAAGGGCCCCCTATCTCGATAACGAGATAGTATTTGCTTTATTACTTTAGAGAGAATGACTTTGGACTGTAGATAAGCCAAATGCGAGATCTCGGAGGATCGGAGAGCGGCTGATCTGTACACTGCTGTAGAAACACCTCAATGACTTGATCTCGAGCCTATGCACTCCTCCCAAGGGCATGAGGAAGGGCTGCACACCTGAGGCTCAAAGAAGAAGAAGGTGGACTGTTCTACACACTGTTAGAATGCTGAAAACACATATGAATGCTGTGTTACCTTCACCAGATGACTACTGAATGTGTGGATGATGCACAGAATGCTGGACACTGATGCAAACAACAGTTTCAGGGCTGGAAACTGCTGTAGACTGTTGCTTTAGGGCTGGAATCTGCTGTGGATAGAAACGCTGAGCTGTGGAGGATGCTGTGGACTGAAACGCATGTGAATCTGGGACTGCAGGAGCTGCTGCTGTACGGCTGGGACAGAAACGCAGCACTGCTGCTGCTGGATCAGAAAACGCAGGTGTATACAGGCTGCAAACTGGCGTTGAACTGAAGGTGAAGGGTATGCTGAATCTGGGCCTGAACTGAGTGCTGAATTCAGGGCTGAATGCAAGCACCTAGGGCTGAATGAAGCTAGGGTTTCTCAAGGGCTGGAGAAGCAAGCTTATGGGCTCTAGGGTTGGATTAGTCTTGGGCTGAAAGCAAGAAAGAGGAGAGCTCTTAGCACAATGAAGATTGAATGAGCAAAAGAGGCTCTAGGCAAGCCTATTTATACTAACTGGAGGTTGGTCATTTAATAAAGTTAATATTTATAAATGCCCAATAATGCAAATAATGATAAATAAATACTAATAAATATGGAAAAAATACTAGATAAATCCCAGTAAATTTCCTAAGGCTTTGGGGATGTTCTAAATGATGCAGAGGCATATGTATGCATATTATGCAAGATGCAGAGTGCTTTCTGATGCAAACCCTAAGGCTTCTACTGACTCTACATGCATGAATGATTCTCTCCAAGTGGGTTAAGGGACTTGACTGACTGACTGACCCACTAAGGCTGAGGAATGACCTACGTAGCTCGTGCCTGACTTATCCTGGACTGAGGATGTACAATGGGGTCACGGCGTACGACAAATATCATCCTATTGGGTTCTACAACTATACAACTGCTACACTTCTGATGATGAGCCATCTTGTCACCATGCACTGAGTGCAGAGTGCATGTGACATTCCCTCTCCTGATTAGCTTGGTGGCAGGTTCATGGCTTCCAAGTAGTCCGCCAATAACTGGGGGTACTCCTGGAAGAACTCCTCGTCGAGCCATACGGCTTCGTGGGTGCCTCGATCTCGGAACTTTGTATAGAACTGGCGAATCCATCGATCGGAACCATGCTTCCATCGATGAAGAAGGATCTGCTCAGGCTCAATAACTTCTGCCTCGTCTACCACGTCTGGCTGCTGTTCATCTGAAACATCAAACACTTCTGGACCAACATATGGTTTTAGCCAAGAAACATGGAAAACATCATGCATTGTCCAACTGGCAGGCAACTTTAACTTCATTGAGACATCACTTATCTTCTTAACTATTGGAAAAGGGCCAAAACTACGGAATGAAAGCTTGGGACAACATTTGCCCACTTGTTTCAATCTCTGCTTCATGATACGCAAATAGACCCAATCCCCTTCCTTGAAGTGGACATCTCGTCTAGACTTATTTGCCTGTCTGCTATATGCTTCCTGAGCTTTGGTCAAGCGGTCTTTGACTGACTCAATGATCTCGGAAAATGCTTCCGTGGTTTTATTAGCCTCTAAAGATGGAGACACCATTCTTGTCAAAAGAGAAGAAAAACGACGACCAAAGGCTGCTTCATATGGAGTCCGTCCCCGACACTGGATGAATGAGTGTCGTTCAAGATAGCTTGGACCAACGGAAGATAGTGCTCCCATTTGGACTGCTGGTCATGACAATATGACTTGAGGACATCAAAGGCCAACTGATTATAAATTTCTATCTGGCCATCTGTCTGGGGATGGAATGCACTAGACAACTGCAACTTAGTTCCAAAGTTTTCAAATAATGCCCTCCAAAAAATGCGAGGTAAACTTGGAATCTCTGTCTGATGTTATGGTGCTAGGCAAACCACAAATTGGATACCAATGCTTGAGAAACAGACGGGCTACGTCCTCGGCTGTGGCCGTATGCTTGCATGGGATGAGCATGCAGAACTTACTGAAGCGATCCACAATGGTAAAACACTGAGTGTTACGTGATCCAGTGGATGCTGGTAGAGGCCCTACAAAGTCCATAGATATGTCGATAAAAGGTCCGTCGGGGATAGGCAAAGGTTGAAGTAAACCTGCCTTCTTTGTATGGGGAACCTTGACTTTTTGACAAATCTTACAGGCTTGTACATGTGCATAGACATCACGCCTCATCTTTGGCCAATAAAAGGACCGTTCTAATTTCTCGAGGGTACTGTTGATACCTCTATGTCCTCCAACTAAGGAGTCATGGGCATCATGGAGAAGAGCGGAATGCTTTTCCCGAGTAACACAAAGACGGTTCTTGTAGAACAACCAACCGTTCTGTACTGAATAGTGGCCAAGCTCAGAAGTGAGGGCCAAACTATACTGAGTACCAAACTCAGGGGAGTCGACATATTGGTCTTTCATACTATCCAAGTCCTTCCCCGTGATTTCGAGAATGGTAGCTTCGTGGACTGCTTGGATGCTGGACTTTCAACTAAGAGCATCTACTACTGGGTTATGCTTACCAGGGATGTATTCAATCATACCTCTAAACTGTTGGAAGATTTGACTCCACCTGGCCTGTACTCCACTGGGCACTTGGCATAGTCTAAAGCCACTTAAGTGCTTGGTGGTCTGTTTTCACTGTGAAAGCCTGTCCATAAAGAAAAGGCTTCCAATGTTTGAGCGCTGTGATCACACCCAAAAGCTGTTTGTCATATACCGAATAATTCTTTTCGGCGACATCCAACTTTCTACTGTAATATGCCATAGGTCTATTGTCCTGCTGGAGGACTACACCTATGGCTACATTGCTGGCATCGGTGATGACCTCGAAAGGTTCGTCCCATGATGCTAACTTTAATACAGGTGCTTCTGAGGCAGCTTTCTGGAGTGCACGTGCATCAAGTGCCTTACCTGTAAAACTGAGACTTTCTGCTTGCGAGTCTTCACCCCCTTGAGCAAGTCGGTAAGAGGTGCTGCAAGGTTGGAAAACTGATGGACATGTGTGCTATAGGCCTGACAAAGACCTATGAATGAACGGATTTCTTGGGCGGTCTTAGGAATATCCCAATCTAAGATCTCCTGAACCTTTGATGGGTCCAGTCTAATCCCATCGGAACCAATGATGTAGCCCAAATACTGAACTTCCTTAACACCAAAGATAGACTTTTTGGCATTTATGTAGAGCTGATTATCTCGTAAAAGTTGCAAGACTTTCTCCACATCTTTCTCATGCTGCTCCGTAGTGGCTGAGAAGACTAGTATGTCATCAAGGAATATGAAAACACACTTCCCAATGTGGACTGCGAAAATCCTAGACATCATCTTATTGAACGTTGCTGGTGCATTTGTAAGCCCAAAAGGCATGACTACGAACTCGTAGTGACCACGCTCTATCCTGAAAGCTGTTTTTGAAATGTCAGCTTCAAAAATGCGGACCTGATGGTAACCACTCTTGAGGTCGATCTTAGTGAAAAACTTAGCACCGTCTAAACGCTCCAAAATGTACTCTATCCTGGGCATAGGAAACTTATTCTTGATAGTGAGTTTGTTTAATGCCCTGTAGTCTACACAAAGGCGTGCAGACTTGTCCTCCTTTTGGACAAATAGGATAGGTGCAACAAATGGGGAGGAAGAAGGCCGAATGAATCCAGCTCGGAGAAGCTCAGATAACTGCTTTTCCAACTCGCCCTCTAAAGTCTTGGAAAGACGATAGGGAAACCTACTAGGAGGATCTGATCCAGGGACCAAATCAATGTGATGGTCCTCAAGGCAAGAGGGAGGGAGACTGGGTGGGAGATCGTCCCTAAGCATAATGTCCTGGTGTCTGGATAGGAGGTCTGCTAACTGAGGGACTGAAGATGTAATGGATGCTACTAATGAGGGAGGGACTGTTTGAGCACGAACATAAAGGAGTGCTCCTTCTGCTCCCTTGTTGTGGATAGCTCGTCTGGCCTAGAGATGTGAAATCAATGGGATGCCAAGAATGCTTCTATCCCCGCGAATCATGACAGGCTCAGGAAAACCTTTAGAAATAGTAAAAGTGTCCTGCCCCCAATTGGGAATAGGCTCATACTGACAGAACCACTGAATTCCTAAGATCATGTCACACCCTAACAGAGGGGAGACGATGAAATCTCGTTGAAATGAGGCCTTCTGAACTTCAAAGGCAAACTGTTGTGCCTTCTGGGAAATGTGGGTGCGAAGACCAGGTGTAAACCCGTCCACATCCAGATGATATGGGACTAAAGTGCAGTTCAATTTATTAGCCAACTGGGGAGAGATGGCGTCTTCAGAACTGCCCATATCGAAAAGGACTACAAACTGTCAGCCCTGGGCAGAGCCATAAGCTCGGATAAGGCTCTTCTGAGCAGCATCGCTCTCACCCTCCTGCTTAGCATCGCTCTCACCCTCCTGCTTAGCAATCAAATACCACGGATGGCATAGGATGCATGGAAGGTAAAAGTTGAACTGCATTTGAGGTAGTAGGCGGGGCTAGAGGAGCTGGGGAGGCTGTGGCAACTGTGGCAGAAGGGGCTTTGGCAGCTTGTGCCGCTTGCCATTTGTGGCAATCCTTCTTACCATGCCCTATAATATGACAGAAAAAACATCTATTTTCTGACTGGTACTTCCTTTGCTCCTCTGGAGAAAGATAACCTCCAGTAATGCCTGCTTTAGCCTTTTCATCAGGGGTTTTCTTAGGTTCTTTATCCTTCTTACCCCCTGAACTGGAGCTATTACTGCTGTCCTTCTTAGCATCTTTAGAAGATGCGTTACCTTTCCCTGTCTGTGCAGCGGATTGCTGCTGGGGTTGGTACTGGACTGAGATGCCTGCTTGGGCTTGCCCCCGTTGAGCTTCATTTCTTCATTCTGAGTGAGAGTCAGAGCCCGGTCATATGTACTTGGTTCAAAGTTACGAACTGTGAACCGAATGTTGGAGTCCAATCCACGAATGAATTGCTCCATCTTGGCCTGCTCAGATAACCCTAACTACTGTGCTAAAGTAATAACCTTACCGGAAAACTGAAGCACTGGGGAACCGTTCTGTCTGAGTCCATGGAACTCGTCTTTTAGACCGGTCATGTACTGGGGCGGCAGAAATCTGGTCTTCAGGTCATGGACAAAGATGTCCCAGTCAAAGGCTGTGACACTTGTGGCCTGGTCAGTATGAATACTAGACCAATGCTGCCACCAAGTGACTGCCTCACCAGTGAGATGGGGAGCCGCTAAGTGGACTTTGTCTTGTGGGTCTGTGATCTTAGCTAATGGAAAATGAGCATTAAACTGATGAATAAATTGATTAACTGAAGAATGATCACACTTACCATCATACTTGCTAAAATTCGGTTGACTGCGAATGATGGTGGTTGATGCTACTGCGGAGTGCTGGCTGGTGACGCCTATGACTGGGACTGAGGAGAGCTGCTGATACCTCAAGTGTACGGCCTCCTTTTCCCGTTGGTGTTCGAGTAACATACGTTCTCGATCAAGCTCATGTTGGTGTTCCCGAGCGACGAGTTCAGCCTGACACCGGTCTTCGTCGATCCTGCGTTGGGCTTCCTCATAGTCCCGTCTTTCTTCTTTTTCTCTTCTCCTTCGGGCCTCGTCCTCTCTCCTTTGTTGTTCCATCTGAAAGAAGAGAGAGATGTAGTCGGGTGCTGCTGGAGGTGTGGAAGGACGTGTTACTGCTGCCTCCAAGAGTTGGAGACACTCCATGAGTAGCTGGTTCTGAGCTCTTAGAAGAGCTATGGTGTTTGCTGTAGGCGGAAGAGCAAGGTCTCCTTCGGGGGAGACGTCTTTCGGCTGATGAGTAATCTCTCATGTAGACATGATGCTGAAGTCGGTGGTCGTGCCGGAACGCAATCTAACCATCCAAGGATGCCCCCACGCTAGGATACGGTGTGTGTGGACTATCTGAATCTGATACCAATGTGATATGCAGCGAAAGTCTTTGTATTGGTTGGTCCTGTCACACAGATGCTCACACCGTCTTCTGTATCCTGAGTTTCGTGAGTTTAGCAATCCACTTTAATTACTTCAAACGTTAAAGAGTTGAGAGAGAGATAGATGAGAACTATACACCAGATGGGGTCCCGAATTACCCATTGAAGGGCCCCCTATCCCGATAACGAGATAGTATTTGCTTTATTACTTTAGAGAGAATGACTTTGGACTGTAGATAAGCCAAACGCAAGATCTCGGAGGATCGGAGAGCGACTGATCTGTACACTGCTATAGAAACACCTCAATGACTTGATCTCGAGCCTATGCACTCCCCCAAGGGCATGAGGAAGGGCTGCACACCTGAGGCTCAAAGAAGAAGAAGGTGGAATGCTGAAAACACATATGAATGCTGTGTTACCTTCACCAGATGACTGCTGAATGTGTGGATGATGCATAGAATGCTGGACACTGATGCAAACAACAGTTTCATGGCTGGAAACTGCTGTAGACTGTTGCTTCAGGGCTGGAATCTGCTGTGGACAAAAACGCTGAGCTGTGGAGGATGCTGTGGACTGAAACGCATGTGAATCTGGGACTGCAGGAGCTGCTGCTGTACGGCTGGGACAGAAACGCAGCACTGCTACTGCTGGATCAGAAAACGCAGGTGTATACAGGCTGCAAACTGAAGGTGAAGGGTATGTTGAATCTGGGCCTGAACTGAGTGCTGAATTCAGGGCTGAATGCAAGCACCTAGGGCTGAATGAAGCTAGGGTTTCTCAAGGGCTGAATGAAGCTAGGGTTTCTCAAGGGCTGGAGAAGCAAGCTTATGGGCTCTAGGGTTGGATTAGTCTTGGGTTGAAAGCAAGAAAGAGAAGAGCTCTTAGCACAATGAAGACTGAATGAGCAAAAGAGGCTCTAGGCAAGCCTATTTATACTAACTGGAGGTTGGTCATTTAATAAAGTTAATATTTATAAATGCCCAATAATGCAAATAATGATAAATAAATACTAATAATTAATATGGAAAAAATACTAGATAAATCCCAGTAAATTCCCTAAGGCTTTGGGGATGTTCTAAATGATGCACATGCATATGTATGCATATTTTGCAAGATGCAGAGTGCTTTCTGATGCAAACCCTAAGGCTTCTACTGACTCTACATGCATGAATGATTCTCTCCAAGTGGGTTAAGGGACTTGACTAACTGACTGACCCACTAAGGCTGAGGAATGAGCTACGTAGCTCGTGCCTGACTTATCCTGGATTGAGGATGTACAATGGGGTCACGGCGTACGACAAATATCATCCTATTGGGTTCTACAACTGTACAACTGCTGCACTTTTGATGATGAGCCATCTTGTCACCATGTACTGAGTGCAGAGTGCATGTGACATAAGGATTGCAAACCTTTGATTGGTGCACCTTTGCAAACTTGGGGGAAAGAAGCCTAATCCATCTCATTTTAGATGCTTGGTTTAGAAGAGGATGTGATCAAGCTTATTCAAACAGAGCTTTTGAAAGAGGACATCTTGCTCTTGAAGGGGATTATAGACAAGGAAAAGATTTACATGGTTGATAGAGTGATGCTACTAGTAGGATAAGGTTTTGCAAGAATAGCTATTGCTCCAATTCAACAATGTTAGTGATTCATAGAAATGTTAGTGATTCAGTTCAACAATGTTAAAGATTCATAGAAATGCAAGGACTGGCAGGAGCTGGCTTCGACTTATCACATTAATGATAGTGTCTACCATGTGCTTCATCGAAAGTGTGAGCCATGCATAAAGGCAGGATTGCAGGTTGGTAAGACGAACTTGGAGTTTCCATCAGATGCAAAGGGTTACATACAATGGATTGTTGCTGTTAATAGGGAAGAGCAGGTTGTGACTGATCTTCCATGGCGTATTCCCATTGTGAGCTTAGAAATGGAAGGCAAACACTTTTTAGCTCGATTTTATCAAAATCAAATGCCGATTGGATTGTGTGTCTTGGATAGCACAGAAGGGAGTGCAAGAGATATGCAGTGGAGCATTGAGAGATTTTCTCAATTGTTGAATGGCATCATGGTAGTCTCAAAATCACAATATGCATTCCTTGCCTTTTTAAAGATTGTTGATATTGTGCGTCTGCAAGATGCTCTATAGAAAGTTCTCGGATGGCATAGAATGTTCTATCGTGTTCTACATTTTGTGCATGATGCACCATGCAGTGGTGCAATCGAGATCTTCAGTGTGCTTATTTTTTTGAGCAAGGAAAACACGTATGAAGGCTATGACAACTATGTTGGCGCTCTGGGTTCCATCTTAGATGCAACTATGTTACCATTGGAGTATGAAAAAGTAAAGAGTATGCAACTATGCTACCATTGGAGTATGATAAAGTAAAGAGTATGAAAAAGGCCATGGTCATCGATCAGTGTATAAAGAGTCTATTTATGCAAGATCTTATGATGAGACTGATGCATATAGTAATGGCTTTGTGTCAAAGCAACTATGTTACCATTGGAGTATGATAAAGTAAAGAGTATGAAAAAGGCCATGGTCATCGATCAGTGTGTATAAAGAGTCTATTTATGCAAGATCTTATGATGACTGATGCATATAGTAATTGGCTTTGTGTCAAAGCAAGCATTGAAGGCAAAAAGAAAGGTAATATGTCTAGTTGAGAGAGCTCAAGACCGTGATGACATGCATTCCAATCTCTTGGAGTTTGCAAACTTGCATAAGCTTTAGCATAGCTTGCATAAGCTTTTGTATGTATGCATTACTAATCCTTTCCTCACCCTCACTACAAGACAATGCTTCCATACATGCGTTCGATACACGTGATAAGTTACGGGCGCGTGTATGGTCGTGCATGTATATGAGTAATATCGGGCGCATGTATATGGGCATCTAAATTTGCGTGTATACTGAGTTCATAAATGCGTGTAATAGAGCATGTATATATGCGTAAACACTGTGTTTTAGATGCAGATATACACGCTTTATTACACGCGATAGCAAGGAGAAAATATTATTTAAGAAAAACTCCATACCTTTAAAAAAATAAAAACCATCTTCTTTAAACCATCTCATAGTACATTACAATATATATCATTACACAATCCCACTACATGCATTTACGACAATATATATTCAAAAATAAATCATGAGATGATAATTAAAAGATAACATATACAATAGAATTGTCATCAATTTGGAACGATACAATGATGGATTGGTTAGGATTTGATCTCATCTTCAATAAGATCCATCCTTGCCAAACGATTAACATCAATATCCATTTGATCAATTTGTGAGGCTATGATTAAATTTATTCCACTATCGATATTCTTTCCATTGATAATGGTACCGATGCCCTGGTCGTCCTCATCAATATCACCATCATCATCATCAATGGTAGGGTCATCCTCATGATCATGAGAAATGGCACGCTCATCCTCATTGTCATGATCATCTCTTATTTCTTGATCATCGAACACAATATCTTCATTGGCATGTTCGACATCATCTTCATTGCGGCCTGCTACATCCTCCTCCATATGCTCCATATCAGTGAATGTATTGTACATCACTTTGGAACGTGGTGCAATAGGGATGACGTACCACCATTTAGTGTCATGCACCATTGGCAGATAGATAACCTACTCAAATACACATACTGCAATGTATTAGCATATCAAAAGTCAAAGGGTACATGAGCTTAGATATACAGTGTACATGAAACACATTAGAAAAAAAATGCATACCTGCTCACATTGTTGTGGCAATATGAGCCTATCTTTCTTTGGTTGCCAAAACTTTGTAGAGTCAATAGCTACATAGCCACTTGCATGGCGTTTTATCATTGCATTAGGCCCTTTTTCCACCACTTTCATTTGCCATTTGACATCCAAAACATACACAAAAAGTGACGAAAGTCAAGCCTAAATATGTCTTGGATTGTGCCACAATAATCATCCATTTTTCCATTGGCTCCCTGAAAGCTACTAATGACACCGCAATCTTGTGTATTCCTCTTATCATCAATTCTTTGTGTTCGAAAATGCTTTCCTTCACACCATATAGCATTGAACATAGTGCACTGGACAAAAATAGAAGCAATATTTGTGTAAGCAATGTGAATAAATATTAAAAGCAAATCATTTACAAAAATAGAAGCAATATTTGTGTAAGCAATGTGAATAAATATTAAAAGCAAATCACTTACAACTAATGCAAAACATTAGTTTTATGTACCTTTAACATGCTTCCTCGTGCATACTCCCATTCTTCTACCGCCGTGATATGCAGCCCCTCGTCTCTCTCTGCTCTCTCCATTTCCTCATGCAACCAATCAACATGGATATCATTCAGAAGTGTTGCTAGATGCTTAGGGTACGCCTTACGAGAGCCATATTGCCTTCGAAGAAAGAGAGCTCTTTCTGCTTGCCTTCTTGTCTTTGCATCCTCATATCTTGTAACCCATCTGCTCATCACATCACTATTAAGAATGCAAGTGAAATTGAGATCATTAATCAATGCTCTGTTAATTACTTTACTCTATCCTTTTCCTTGAGGCACAATAGAGGTCAATCCTCAAGTCCTCTTCATTGCTCCATAGTCGCGGCAAAGAGCTGTCCACTTGAATAAGAAATTCTAAAATACAAGAGACTCTTGCATCAACCAACCCTCGGCCATGCTTCCTTCAGGCCTTGCACTTTGCCTCACAAAGTTTTTTAAGGTCTTTCATGAAGCGCTCTAGGAAGAACGTCCAACGTGCATGCACAGTGCTGCATAAAGCAATTTCATCCACCAAATGCACAATGCGATGTAGTTGGCTTGTGAGAATGGTTCGCGGAAAAGTTTCCTCTACCAAACAAACCACCTCCATTGCCAGAATGCGTACATCATCCAATGTGGCTGGATCAATTGCTTTGGAACTAACATATCTGAAAAAAATGAGTAGTATGTTATACCTGGCCTCATGCACGTTCATTTTGAAAAACCATCAAATCAAAGTGCAAGGTATAATGAACGGTGATTTGACATGGGTTTTACATACCTCACAAGCTCGCCTATCTTATAAATACATTTTTTCAAACTTTTGTTTGCACAATGGTCGATGCTAGTAGGTAGTATGAACTGTGCACATAAGAGCACATGTATATATGGTTTGAGGCATTACAAAATTCAATTTCAACGTACAAGACTTGGAAAACACTTACCTGGAGCATCTTGTGCTAATCATGGGACTTCAACCCGTATAGTTTCTCAACACCTCTTTTCTTTTAGTGGTTGTAAAGGCTCCCTTCAATGATCTCATGCATCCAATGGGAGTACGCAAAGTAGTGATGCCCTGCTTTACCCGCTTCTCCTCCTGCTTTGATATAATCCATTGTGCATGCAAAAAATGAACGTGCCCACCCTCCTCTCGTGGCCAAGCTTGACGCATCCGTCTTGCGATCCACAAGTCCTCCCGTACGCTGACATTGTCTCATTTACCAATAACATGTTCCCAAATACCAGATACCACATTCTTGAAGATGTGCATGGGATCAAGAAGATGGTTGATCTTGAGATGGGTCCAATATGGTAGCCGAAAAAAAATGGAGTACCTACACACAAGAGATGCCATGACATGATTGCTCTATGTGATTTTTAATCTAATTAGAGACTACACAAAAGAAGATTGAAAAACATTATTGTACCTATTCATGCCATATGGAGGAAGAACATTTTTAGACTCCCAAATGCGCTTCCAATCTTTTGGGATCATCCCTAAAAAGATGCTGCAGCATATCACAAACACTTCCTCTTCCACGACTTTGTGGGGTGCAGGGCTATTGTCATCCCTTTCCCACTCATCTCTGATAATAGATCCCGAAGCTCCAGCATCATCTTGTCGATGCTTTGCATGCTCTCGCCGAGCGTAGGGCACCATGTTAGGGTGTGGTACTGCATCGTGCTCCAATTAGAGTATATATATTAATAACTCCATTAATTTGGACACCATGAGTCATTTGGATACTATCAATTTACATCTACTCACCTCTAAACCTGTTTGATTCCATTCTCCATACATGGAGATGTGATTCAAGGTAATTCGACGCGCTCGTACAATGCATCCTTGACATCGATTACACATACACTTGATCCTTTGTCCCAACCACACATCGTGATTACGATGACGCATTGTCTCATCTTCACCAGAACTTCTTGAGGAGGTTGATGACATTCTCTGTACAAAAGAGCAAATACATAATCATAATCAGTTTTTAATCAAAGTATAAAAAGTCTCTATATCGCGTGTATAACCACGTGTATCTATGTGTTTACCCTGTGTCAAAATGCGTGTATTTGCACTGCAATGTTACCATACACGCGATTATACACGCGACGGTCAATGTCATACTTAAAACAAAAGTCGTCGCCTTCTCCAAAACCCTATCGCTTTCTTTAATTTCATCTTCTTTGTCTTACCACACCAAAGCATCACAAGCGCAAGGAGCTTGCAGGCGGGTGGAAGGAGCATACACACGGGTACACACAAAAGCCAAAAAGGAGACTCACTTGTCAAGAGGTGAGTCAGTTGGTCCTGTCTCTTCCCTTCCTTTTCTTTATGCAAATGTCCCTTTTCTTTATGCAAGTGTCTCTGTCCTTTCTTCTCTTTCCTGCAAGTGTCCCTTTTCTTTATGATACAAGTGTCCTTTTCTTTATGCGAAAGTGACGTTGGTCGGTAGGTGGCCTTTTTTTGGTACTTTTTTTTTGCAGAATCGCATGTATAATCACGTGAATGCTTGCGTGTACTCTAATATAGATAGTTTTTTCACGCAGATATACACGCGATCCTGGACGGGATTTTACACGTGATACACTTCATGATGCATGATGCATGATACACTTCATGATGCATGATACACTTCATGATACATGATGCATACAAATGGATTCTTTTTGCAGATTCTTCATGGATCCAGGTTCTTCATTCGATTCATTTGCGTATGGCACTTGGATGATGGAGAAACTAAATCATTTTGGGTGCCACCCTGGCCTAGTTGAGCCTACAGAGTATATGTATGCCCATCCTCCTCCTGGATTCCCTGGTATAATAAAAGATCTCACCTTAAGAAACTCGCATATGATGATGGGGTAAATCAAGCTGCGGGTGGCTATCATCTGCCGAGAGAAACCTACCACTGCCCCCACAAACGCGAGTGGAAGGAGGAAAAGAAATGAGCAGAGAGTGGCATGAAGAGCAGTGAAAGATCCCTACTCGCTCCGCGCAATGGATTTGGGGATGCTAGCAACAAAAGTAGCACTTCTTGCACGGGGCAGGATCCCTCACTCGGGGCCTCGCCCACGGATATCCGGACAAGAGACTAATCCCTTGGTTCTTCAAAAACCGAACCTAGAAAAACTTCCCCTTACTGGAAAGCATGGGCGATTCCTCCAAGATATTTGTACTCTAAGGTAGTTAGGGTCATTATTGACCAAACTGATCCGATCGAATCTCTGAGTCACTTGGTCAAATCAACGAAGAAACTTGCACTTGGATCATAGAAACCAACGCTTTTTTCCCCATCGAGAGGCACAGCTGTTGATTCTTTTTTTCCATAGAACAATTACTATTACTTCATCTATCGTACTATAACAGAATTGAGTCTCATTTTACGGATCCATCAGTCTAGGGGATGACGTCAAGTTCGCATGGCCCTTATGGGCTGGGCTACACACGTGCTACAATGGCAATTACAATAGGAAGCATGGCCGTAAGGCGGAGCGAATCCAGAAAGATTGCCTCAGTTCGGGGTTAGCCAACCACCCAACCACTATAGTGATGGGATCCAATTAGGAATTTGGTTAAGTTTTGTCTCGGGTACTAGGGAAAAGAGTTCCCAGGTTCCCTAGCCGGATATTCATGTAAATTTAACGCCAATTACACCACTTACACACCCAATATGAAATTGCCTTTTTCACAGATTTAGCTATCTTTAAAATAATCATTTAATGAAACCATAGTGTCACTGATCATAATCCTCCAAAATATTCGGTTGAATCCCAATTTTCAATCATTCCTTCATTGGTGTACCTATGGCATCATTGGCAACCAGAACGCTCACACCACCTGTCCCTCAGGGGCCTTTTTGATAGTTCCTAGCTCATAGTACCTGACAATATATTCACTTATAAGAATCAAGATGGAATCTCTATTGAAGATCAGCAAGATCAACCAGCAGATCCTTATAAAAGAGCCATGGACTCATCCGTTGAGGGGACCAGCAAGGTCAATCACCAGATCCATGCCCGGTTTTAGAAAACAACTCTTACTCCTTGTTCCATTATCTTCCCCGACGCACATGGGTATCTTTGGCGACTCAGAGCTGGAGCATTGTATGGTCAGCACCCTCTAGGATCCTTCGCAGGTTACCTAGCGCTTCACTCACATAGGCCGCTTCCTTGGTCCCTTATCCACAGTACCGGAAGCTCACCATTTAAATCGAACTAAGGGCTGGTCAAGATCTCGGCCGACCTTGCTACGCGAGATGTCATCCTCCGTTGACTCTCCATTAGCAGCTGTTGCAACTTGATCAGTTAGGTCTCCACGACCTCATTCTCAAGACGGTCAAAATGCTTCCCCAGTATTATTGATATAAAACAGTCATTTAAAAATAGGTTATAAATATAGTTTCTATAATGAACTCTCGTCTTTCACATTGTTCCACATCTGTCCACATTACTTAATCCATATCCAATTCATATGTATTCCTATTCTCATCTAATCACATAATCCAATTCATATGTATTCCTATTCTCATCTAATCACATAATCCAATTCATATGTATTCCTATTCTCATCCAATCACATCATTTTTCATCTCATCACATCTTTTCTCATTTATCCTCATCACATCTTATCCACTCGCATCTACCCATATTCACATCCCATCACACCTTATTCATGTACATCACATATCATTCATTCACATCTATCTCAATTTACATTACATCTCATCCATTCACATCCCATATCATTCATTTACATCCGATTCACATGACATCACATCCTTTCGCATACACATCCACATCCATTCTTTCACATACACATCCACATCCATTCTTCCACTTACACATCCACATCCATTCTTTTACATACACATCCACATCCATTCTTTCACATAAACATCCACATCCATTCTTTCACATAAACATCCACATCCATTCTTTTACGTACACATCCACATCCATTCTTTCACATAAACATCCACATCCATTCTTTCACATACACATCCACATCCATTCTTTCACATCACATCCACATCCATTCTTCCACATACATATCCACATCCCTTCTTCCACATACACATCCACATCCATTCTGTCACATGCACATCCACATCCATTCTTTCACATACACACCCACATCCATTTCCATTACATCACATCTTATCACATTCTATTTTCATCTTATTACATCCATTCACATCTTATCGCATCCTATTTACATCACATCTTATCACATTCTATTTACATCTTATCACATCCATTCACATCTTATTGCATCCTATTTACATCTTATCACATCCATTCACATCTTATCACATCCTATTTACATCTTATCACATCCATTTCACATGCTATTCCCATTTAGTAGCTTTTTCTAGTTTGATTATGATAATGGGACTTTTTCTAAATCTCTACCAATTGCTTGGCCTAATTAAAGGTTCCTTTTTTCAAACGACTATTTCTATATTCCTTCTCAATTCCTCAATTGAATTATATTCAATATTCCTCTTTTGAATAAAAGAATTCATGGGATTTGTAGAAATCAATTCTACTCATATTTTCACTTTTGGTAAATAATCATAAATTAAATTATACTAAAAATTTATCTTCTTCCCATTGAATTTCTTGGATCTCAATTACCATGGGAATTTCCCTTTTTGCATTTAATTATTTACATTCTAATGTCATCGAAATTCCTCTTTTATCATCAAATATTTCTCATAAAATAAATTCATAAAATATCCATTATTTCAATGTGCTAGGAATTTCTCTTTTCCCGTCTAAATGATGGAATTCCAAATGTCATAGGAATTCCTCTTTTACCATTTAAATATTTCTTATAGATAAAATAAATTTATCTAAAATTCATCTTTTAATTTAAATAAAATACTCACAATATCCAATTATGGACTTGATTCCTAGTTTTTCCATGAATTAAATAGCATAAAAGCATTAAAAAGCCACTTATTTGGCCTCAATTTAATAAACATAGAAACTACTTTTAGATTAGAGAATTGCTTCATGGGAAGCTTCATTTGAATATAGAATAGGTCATAGGAATGACCATTCTTTGGGGGAGAGAGAGACATGCTTTAAAAAAAACATTTAGTTTAAGCGAAAATTTATGTGTTTTATCACCACAATTCATTAAAGAACTTTAGTTATATTAAAAAGCCATTCAATTGAATGCTTCTCAAGCTTGAGAGGGGTTGAGAAGAGAGAAACATTTGGAGATTTAAAAAAAAAAGACGATAAACCACACTTTACCTCCTAGATTGCTTGATTCTTTGATCAATGTAGAGGCCCCCAACCAATCAATTGGTTTGGTATGTTGATGAAGACTCCAAGGAGGATTGAAGAGAGAGAGAAGCTCCAATCTCTTCAATTTGTAGAGGATTTTTAGAGGATAATAGAAAATATCATTATTTCAGTATATTACTGGCATGGTATAGTTCTCATTTTTTTTTGCAAAGGGCTAAGGATCTATTTGTAGGTGAGGGAGGCCTCTAACCAAGTCCAACTAGTTTCTAGAATTTTCCACTTCAGTTTGGGTGAATTTGGACAAGATTTGGACCTAGTTTGGCTCCCTTTTGATTTGGTTTGATCTAGGAGAGAGGAGAGATAAAAATATCACAATATTTTTGAGTTTAAAACTCCACCACACATGTGAAATAGGTGCCTCCTTGAAGAATCCCCTTCTCCTTACCAAGGTGTCAAAATTGAATCATTATACCCAAAATATCTCATTTTTTTTAGTAATACGAGTTCATAGTTTTTTAACTAATAAACCTTGTCCTTAGTCAACTCTTCATCTTATGTGAGTATTTACTCATTCTTGGGGATTTTTATTTTAATTCTTTAGTTTATCTCCTCTCTACATTTGGATTAATCTTATTGGTCCAGAGAAACCTTAATTGGACCATAATCCAAAAATTTCTGAAAATCTGAACCTTTAGGCTAAGGTCATTTTTACCTATTTTCAATTAATTCCAATTGTACATTGGAAAGTTCTTTTTGAATTTCTATTTGAGGGGAAACCATTTTAGACACTAGGAGGATTTTTATATCAAAAAATATCTCAATTTTGGATTATCTCTCTCTAGATATTTTCTCTCTCTAGGTGAAAACGAGGTAAAATAGAATCTTTCTTTTATTTCAAAGAGGAAAATAATTATAAGATCAGAAGGGGAGGTTCTTACACCTGTACACCTTAAAAGTTGGAGGGAGGAATCTTACAAGCAGGCAGCATGTGGAGGCACGACGGATCCAGATGGAGACCATTGGATCTTCACATTTCGGATGATCTGGAGGTGTCGAGTCGTGGGAGAGGCAAAGTTCATAAGTATCTTGCCACCTTATTTGATTTTTTACTTAATTCATTAATGCGCTGATTGTTTTAATCTTACAAATTGTGTTGATTTATGGGTTATGGTGGGGAGGAAGCCCACAGCCCACGAGACTGCGTATGCTCGCCGGCATAGCAGACCTGACAGGTGGGCCCTCTTTAGAACAGAGGGATGTATTACGGACGCACAGTTTGAGATGTCCATGAGACCGTACAGTCGACAGGTACTTGAAAACTCTAAACGAATGATTTTGGTTTATTAAATTTTGAATTACATATATATATACTTATATATGATATATTACTTGAACAGACACAAGCTGCTGTCGTACCTACTGATGCTCCTGTCGTCAGCTGATGATCCACCCACTGCCGCCGCTGCTCCTGCTCTCCTGCTGGATGTGAACGACACAGTGAGCACTACTCTTCGGACATGTATATCGATGTGAGCTCATCTGATCCTGGAAAGGAGCAGGTCATCTCACCTAAGTCTGAGTAGTACTCAGACTTATAGTATCACATCCGTATTGAGGATGTGGTTGTATATATATTTTTGTAACTGAAGCCATGGGCTTTTTTAGACAAACCAATTTGATTTTTTATATATTTGTTTATATTGAAGCCATGGGCTACTTTGACATATGGACTCCCTTGTATATATGTTTTTACATAATGAAAGCCATGGCTTATTTCAGCACACATAAAATTTTGATAGTATTGCATTCATGTCTTTCTTGAATCGTGTATTGATAATGTCATTCTTGAATCGTGTATCGACAATGCATAAAATGTTCTCCGTGAATGGTGCAATGCACTAAAAAAAAATCCAGAGAGTGCTATTGGGTGCTGGAATGCTGGAATAGATTTTAGGCACCAAATACCAGTCTGGATTATTTTTTTTTGCTCTCTGTTTGCGTGTATCTGCGCGTAAATCTGCCAAAGTCGTGTTTATATGCACGGAAAATCTGTTAACACACGTGTATCAATGCAGCAAAATTGGTAAAACGCGTGTATAATCCCGTGTATCAATGCATCTGACGGGCATCATACACGCGCTTTTACATGCATGTTTGTGGCCACGATTATACACACGTTGATATGCAAGCCTGCTACTTTTTTTTCACAAGTCATTTTCCGCGACTAAGAGCGTAGGTATGAGCCCGATACCTTGTAGTGCCTTTTGTTGGTTTTGTAGGTCCTCGAATCCTCTCTTTCAACATCACGAAAAAGAGGTAAGTGCTTTTCTATCTTTCCTCTCTTTCCTCTATTATTATTGCACCCTTGGGTGATGAAGATTTGTTTTGTAGGTTTGCGCATAAGCTTTATGCATAATGCTCATGCATGATTTATGCATAATGCTCATGCATGATTTATGCATAAGCCTCATGCATAGCTTTATGCATAAGGCCTCATGCGTAGCTTTATGCATAGGCTTTATGCATAAGGCCTCATGCTTGCTTTATGCATAAGGCCTTATGCATAGTTTTATGCTTAAGGCTTCATGCTTAAGGCCTTATGCATAGTGCTTTATGCATAAGGCCTGATGCATAAAGCATTATGCTTAAAGCTTTATTATGTATAAGGCCTCATGCATAAATCATTATGCTTAAATCTTTATGCATAATGCCTCATGCATGCTTTATGCATAGGCTTTATGCATAACGCCTCATGCATGCTTTATGCATAGTTTTATGCTTAAGGCTTCATGCTTAAGGCCTTATGCATAGTGCTTTATGCATAAGGCCTGATGCATAAAGCATTATGCTTAAAGCTTTATTATGTATAAGGCCTCATGCATCAAGCATTATGCTTAAAGCTTTATTATGTATAAGGCCTCATGCATAAAGCATTATGCTTAAAGCTTTATGCATAAGGCCCTCTACATGCTTTATGCATAAGGCCCTCTACATGCTTTATGCATAAGCTTTAACATATCTTGCATAAGCTTTTGCATAAGGCTTAGGGCTATAAGCATGTTAACGTGCACAAAAAATGCTGTCCCGAACAATGCTAGTTAGTAGTGCTTGTTAGCATACATTCGAGAGCCAAGAATATGTCCATTTTGAAATAAACTTTCCATAAACTATGTTAAATTTACTCGGCGCCAAATTCAAATGTAGCATCTTTTCAGTTACTGAAGTCGGTGTAGTGGATGAGCGCTCTCTCTCTCTCTCTCTCTCTCTCTATCTTTCTGTCTCCGTGTCTCTCTCTCCCTCTCGCTCTCTCGAGGTTCTCCATGATCTGTGTAAGCCAAGCTCTCTCTCTCTCTCTCTCTCTGTGATGCTGCTCAAACAATCTCACCCTCTCCCTTTGCCTCGCATTCTCTCCGTGTAGCCCACTTCCTCCCCATCTCATAGAGTTATGGCAAACCATACCTTACAATCTGATCTGGTAGGTTTACTTGCGCATTCAAGGGTAGCAGATGAAGGTAGCAGAAGGGTCCTTTACAGACAATGAATCCAAACTTGGAGGACCCAACTTGTACTGCCATTAGGGATTATGAGAGATAAAGAAAGAGGAAATAACGAGAGAAGAAAAAACTTAAGCAGGTTCAGGTTCGAGAGCTTGCCTTTGAGGAGGAAAAGAAGAAGAAAATCTCGTCTGAGATTGTGGCACTGTTCAAGAGGAGGACTGAAGAAATTAGTACAGAAGACAAGCAAGAAATTTGGAATCTAGTATCTCATCATCCTGTCGTGCAAGCAGTGTGTCCAAAGGATTCTACTATTCAAAGTGCAATCCTGTGCAATGTTCGTAACACCTTGGCGCTTGTAAAGCAGCCAAGCTGTAATGAGGAGTTGTATTTGAAGCATACAGCATTGTCCATGATGTTGAATTCAAAGGAGAACATGCAAATGTCAAAAGTCTCGAGACTCCTTAAAGTTCCGCGTCGATCCTTGTACGAGGCTAAATTGCGGGTGACATCGAATGTTGACGGTGGAATGTTTTCATTGGCTGCATGTCAAAAACATGCCCGTCGTAGCACAATCACAGATGAAATGAAAGAGCTGGTTTACACATTTTGGACGGATGAGACACGTGTATCCCCTAACAAAAAAGATGTTTGTCAAAAGAGTATGGGGAGAAAAAATTACATAAAGCACCCTGTACACCTCCCTCAAGTAATTGATCTAACCAAAGCACCATTATTCGAGTACACTAAAAAGCATGTGAAACTTTACAGTTAGCATACTGGTTGTTATTTACACTGTGGTTGTTTATGGTTTATTCTAGCTAGAACATGCTATACTGTATATGCTAGTTCAAATCTTCAATATGTTGATCACCTTACAGAGTGTGTTATTTATCATATTAGTAATGCTAATTAGTATACAAGCCATACCTAGAGGTACATTGTAAATGCTAGTTAGCAGACTGTGTATGCTAGCTAGCATACTCTATGTGCTAATTAGCACACTCTACATGCTAGAACATGCTATACTGTATATGCTAGTTCAAATCTTCAATATGTTGATCACCTTACAGAGTGCGTTATTTATCATATTAGTAATGCTAATTAGTATACAAGCCATACCTGGAGGCACACTGTAAATGCTAGTTAGTAGACTGTGTATGCTAGTCAGCATACTCTATGTGCTAATTAGTACACTCTACATGCTAGTTAGTATACAAGCCATACCTGGAGGCACACTGTAAATGCTAGTTAGCAGACCGTGTATGCTAGTTAGCATACTCTATGTGCTGATTAGCACACTCTACATGCTAGTTAGCATGTAAATGCTAGTAAGCATGCTGTGAGTGCTAGTTCGCATATGGTAGGTGCTGATTAGCATACTGTAAGTGCTAGTTAGCATACTCTTAGTGCTAGTTAGCATATTCTAAGTGCTAGTTAGCATACTCAAGGTGCTAGTTAGCATAATGTAGTGCATCTTAGCATACTGTAAGTGCTAGTTAGCATATGATTAGTGATAGTTCGCACTCTGTATGTGCTTATTAGCATACTGTGAGTGCTAATTAGCATACTTTAAGTGCTGGTTAGCATACTGTAAGTGCTACTTAGCATACTGAATGTGCTAGTTAACATAATGAATGTGCTTGTTAGCATACTATTTGTGCTAGTTTAGCACTGTTTGTGCTAGTTAGCACTGTTTGTGCTAGTTTAGCACTGTTTGTGCTAGTAAGCACTGTTTGTGCTAGTTAGCACACTGAATGTACCACAATTAGCTAACTGAATATGCTACTAAGCATACTGAATGTACCAATTAGCCTATTGAATGTGTTAGTTAGCATACTGTCAGTGCTAGTTAGCATAGTTAGCATAGTGTGAGTGCTAGTTAACATACTGCACATGCATAGAAGCATACTGTAAGTGCTAGTTAGCATACTGTAAGTGCTAGTTACATACAGTATGCTTCCGTGCATGGCCTGTATACTAATTAGCATAACTAGCATAATAACTGCCTTCTAACTCTCATAATTGCAGGTTGAGCTCTTCTACAGATTCAAAGAAAAGCATCCAGATTGCAAAATAGGTATGAGAATGTTTGAGATGATGAAGCCATTTTTTGTACGGTGGCTGAAAGATAGATACACATGCTCCTGCGAATATCATGTGCAGATGTCCTTTTTAAAGGACACACTTAACCATATGCGGTCTCAGTCATTCGGGTTGCATGGAGCCCAATGCAGATGTACATGCAGCGTTTGCATCAGAGGTGATGAAACTAGCAGGGGTTGCATGGCTTTAT
Source organism: Cibotium barometz (assembly GCF_041138505.1). Lineage (NCBI taxonomy): Eukaryota > Viridiplantae > Streptophyta > Polypodiopsida > Cyatheales > Cibotiaceae > Cibotium > Cibotium barometz. The sequence continues at coordinate 37,883,359 of NC_141060.1, forward strand.
GTCAAACTTTAAAAGGTGTCACACATCTATGGGAGTCAGTTCTCTGTCCGAAGCAGATAGATGCTGGTTACCACAATAGTGAGTGTTTGATGGGCGAATGTAAGAAATGTGGTGTGAAAAAGCTAGAAATATGCTGCTTAGAGACATAAAGCCCTGGTAAGAATATCTTAGTAAAATTGTTTGCATATTTGGAGGCAACAGATAAGCACGCAGACAAAAAAAGAGAAAAGATCTTGTGACTAAAGAAATGCAGTGCTAGAAGTTTCTTCAACTCTTACAGACCAAGCTGAAGGTTTTTATCAAACATAACTATATCGCTTGATGGCAAGCACAACAGTTCAAGGATTGTATTCTTAGATTTCTTGACGATGTGGTTGTGTCGGTTGTAGACTTTGCAGAAAACTATGCATTCAAGGAGCAAAATGAGATTCAATCCATGCATTGGCACTCAAGTCAAGTAACTATTTTTGTGCACATAACATACTACCGCAGGGAAGGGAAAGTAGTCAAAAAAATCCACTTCTTCATATCAGATGACAAAGTGCATGACACATTGTTTGTCCAACATTGTTTTATGCTGCATTGTGGCTGGTTACAGAGAGAAGCTGTCACTCCAAAACGTCATTGGGTTTGGTCAGATGGTGCTGCCTCACAGTTTAAGGCTGCTTGGCCTTTCTATTTTGTTGCACAAGGTATGCTGGACTGACAAGAATGGAGATGAGCTGGTTCTTCTTTGGATCAGGACATGGCAAGGGAGAGTATGACGGTGCAAGCGCAGTTGTTAAAAGATCGTTGACACATGAACAGCTGAAGCCTAATGGGGCCACTTTAAAATGTGCTGCAGATGTGGTTGCCTATTGCCAAGCCAACCTATCAAAGGGAGCAGCTGCATCATATCCTCTAAAAGAAAGGGAATGTGCTCGTGTTTTTTGGGAGATCAAAGTAGGTGATGTAAATAGGGAGGTTAAATGGAATTGTGCCACTGTTGAGAAGTCTCGCACCTTGCATGCTTTTCGCGGTCATAACCGGCAGGATGCAATTGCCATTGCCACAAGACCATTGGCATGCTTTTGTGATGCATGCATGAACCATAGTTGGAATCGCTGCACTAACAAATCTCATGTGCAGCCTTGGGATTATTACATTCTGATGCCATTGTCTGTGATGAGGTTGAGGATGAAGAAGACACTCCGACTGATGATGCCCTTGAAGGACAGATCATTGGATATGAAAAATTCGTGTATGAAGACCACCATGATGCATTAAGTAGTGCTTTGTGTGTTGGTGACACTTTTGCAATGAATCCGGATGCTACAACCAATGATGAGAATGTAGACTTTTACTTGGTAAAGTGCATTGCAGTAAAAGAAAAGGCAAAACAGGGTTACATTGATGAGTGGAACAATGTAATTGACAAAGGCTCTTATGTCGTGTAAGGACTGTATTACAAGCAAGTGGATGCATACACCTTCAAACTAGACTACAATCAACCTGTTGTTCACATACTTTCAAATCTTGTGCGTTGTATCAAGATACCCATGAAACACATGCAAAAGAGAAGGAAAATGTACACAATCACCCCCGAAGATTATGAAGCAATCTATAACAGCATGCTATTCGGTTTTTGACATGAGCGTCATGGTCTTTTATTCTATTTTGTATCTTGTGTATGCTTACTACTACCACAGTATATGCTAATTGTGTACTAACAAGCTTCTACAAAGTGTGTGCTACCTAGCATAAAGCGTATGCTAACTAGCATGCAGTGTAACACCATATTGGGAAATATGGGAATTTCCCAGTAGTTTAGGACACGTGGTCAAATCTTTGGATTAATCATAACTTGAACACTGTTACTCCAAATTGAGCGCTCTATAGCTCACTAGATTCCATTTTCTAAGCGCTTTCCAACAATAGGTCACATGATATGGTTTTGAGAAACTTATAGGCATGTTATCCAGGTCCCACCTTTTTAGTATTCAAAAAATGGGAGTTGGGAAATTCCCAAACTCATGAATATATAGTGTTGTGTATCCTAACTAGCATATAAAGTATGCTAACTAGTATATAGTATAGGCTAACTAGCATATACTGTATGCTAACTCGCACAGTATATGTTAACTGTATACTAACTACCTAATTTATATTGTGTGCTTACTAGCATATAGCGTATGCTAACTAGCATACAGTATATGCCAACTAGCATATAGTGTATGCTAACTAGCATCCATATAGTGTATGCTAACTAGCACAATATATGCTAACTGTATGCACACTGGCTACTATATAGCGTGTGCTTACTAGCATACAGTATATGCCAACTAGCATATAGTGTATGCTAACTACCGCAGTATATGATAATTAGCATACACTATATGCTAATTGGCATATAGTGTATGCTAGTAAGCACACGCTATACACTATATGCTAGTTGGCATACTGCGGTAGTTAGCATACACTATATGCTAGTTGGCATATACTGTATGCTAGTAAGCACACGCTATATAGTAGCCAGTGTGCATACAGTTAGCATATATTGTGCTAGTTAGCATACACTATATGGATGCTAGTTAGCATACACTATATATGCTAGTTAGCATACACTATATGCTAGTTGGCATACAGTATATGCCAACTAGCATATAGTGTATGCTAACTACCGCAGTATATGATAATTGTTTACTAACAAGCTTCTACATAGTGTGTGCTAACTAGCATATAGTGTATGCTAACTACCGCAGTATATGATAATTGTTTACTAACAAGCTTCTACATAGTGTGTGCTAACTAGCATAAAGCGTATGCTAACTAGCATACAGTATATGCTAGCAGTATATGCTGACTAGCATATACAGTATATGTTGATTAACAAGCTTCTAGAAAGTGTGTGCTAGATAGCATAAAGCGTATGCTAACTAGCATACAGTGTATGCTAGTTAGCATACACTGTATGCTAACTAGCATACAGTGTATGCTAACTAGCATATATATAGTATGCTAACTAGTATATAGTATAGGCTAACTAGCATATACTGTATGCTAACTCGCACAGTGCATGTTAACTGTATACTAACTACCTAATTTATATTGTGTGCTTACTAGCATATAGCGTATGCTAACTAGCATACAGTATATGTCAACTAGCATATAGTGTATGCTAACTAGTGTATAGGGTATGCTAACTAGCACAGTATATGCTAACTGTATACTCACTAGCTACTATATAGCGTGTGCTTACTAGCATACAGTATATGCTAACTAGCATATATTGTATGCTAACTACCACAGTATATGATAATTGTGTACTAACAAGCTTCTACATAGTGTGTGCTAACTAGCATAAAGCGTATGCTAACTAGCATACAGTATATGCTAGTTAGCATATACTGTATGCTAACTAGCAAACAGTATATGCTGACTAGCATATACAGTATATGCTGACTAGCATATAGTGTATGCTAACAAGGATAGTATATGCTAGCTGTATATGCTGACTAGCATATACAGTATATGCTGACTAGCATATAGTGTATGCTAACAAGGATAGTATATGCTAGCTGTATACTAACTAGCTGCTATATAGTGTGCTAACTAGCATACAGGATTATGCTAACTAGCATATAGTGTATGCTAACTAACACAGTATATGCTAACTGTATACTTGCTACTTTATAGTGTGTGCTACCTAACAAAAAACCCAATACATAATTCTGTAACACATAAAAATGGAATAGTAGGAGGCAACTGTTGAAAAGATTATCTCATCATTAACTTCTAGCATCAAATAACATTACATAGGGTTTAATTTTACAATGAGTCACACCCGCCAAAAATCTTTACGCCTCCTCAGAGGGCGTTTGTAGTGACCGGGCTTTTTTGCTCCCTCCTTTTTCTCTGCTTTCTCCTTTTCCTCTGCTTTTTCCTTTCTCTCTGCTTCTAGGTCGCCTCTCTGCTGTTCCTTTTCTTTTCTTTCCCTCTCCAGCCTAGCTTTCTCCTCTCTCTCTGCTTCTAGGTCATCTTCCTTTTGTTTGCGACGAAGTTCTACTTGTCTCTCAGCCTCTAGCAACTGTTTGATGACTGCATCAGAGAAGTTATCAGAGCCTGTATCAAAGAAATTGTCAGCCACATACGCTGCCCGATCATCCGCCGACTGCAGCCAAAGAAAAAGCCAATCTTTCAAAGTTTCTATAAGAAACTGTTGTCTCTCCTCAGCACTCTGGTCCTCTAGCTTCGGAGTAACGAGCCAAGCTTGTGCTGGGTTCTGAAACACTTTGTAGAGGCTAATCACAAGCGTGTTTTGGGCGTTGTACGCCGGATTGTATTTCCAAAACAAGGCTAAATCTTTCATAAACACAGGTTTATTCAAGATCTGCCAGGGTTGCGGACTGCAGTGCTCTTGCGGGGTGGTTGCAAGATCAGGGTGCCCAGTTTTGTCCACTCAGGCACCCTGTAAATAGTAAAAAAACAGGCATTTGGCTAATCTCTCCTAGTAAATGAAGGAATTTCGTTTTAAGTTCTTTTGTTGGAACATCATATTCAAAGTTGGAAATATAGTTGCATAATTTGATTAAGCATTAGATGGTCAAAAGTCCTCATTTTCTTAGGTACAAGGTCAATGTATACACCCTGTCCCAAATTTGAACTGATTGCATAAAATGCTAATATCTTTTACATATAAACTCATATGAGATTCCCACTTTGTACCTTAGATCTTCACATAATATGGAGCTTAACTTGATTTTTCAAGAAAATTTTAAGATATTTATCTATTTTCTTTAAATATTTCAAGGCCTCTAAAGTGTTATAATATACGCCTGTTTTTGTACCCACAATAGCTACCACTTAAAATCCTCAATCTTGTAGATCAAAAGAGTCGGTAGATACTAAGACATTAGTAGAATGTGGTGGTTAGTAAAAATTACAAATCCAATGGTTGGATTTTTAATGATCTCTTTTTTAAAATTCTTCTAGACTATCAGAAGGCCTGCAAATATTAATAATCTAATTAGTAAAATTACATTTTTGATGTGAATCATCTAAAACCTATAGGGACTAGTGTACTTGTAATGGTGCATCTATGGAAAAATAAATTGGATCACTCTAAGTATTGAAAGATCATTTGTTTATTATTTCATCATATTTTTGATTAATTTTGATTAATTAGACTAATTTATATTAATTTAAGTTATATTAGGTTAATTTAAGGGCAAGTGTATTTTTTATTATTTGCTTGATCTAATTTTAAGTACCTTGCTCCCCAAAATTTTCTCTCCAAGCTATGTCCCAGTTCTGCATAAACTGGACAAAACTGGATACCCTGATCTTGCAACAGCCCTGCGCAAAAAAATCGGCAATCCTTGGCACCTGCAATTTAAAAATAGTCTTGCAAATATTCATGACTTTACGATGCATGCTTGTGCTCCAAATATACACACTGAAGAACTGAAGACACCAGTCCAAAAACATGTGCCTGTCCTTGCGACAGAACACTTGCTTATCCTTTACATTGTATTTTAACATTTCATCTGCATATGCAGGGGGCTTTTCGTCGAAGCGAGTCTCTACCACCCTCAGCAAAAGACCGTTAAGATCTAGTAAAAGAGCCCTTTTTTCATCACACAATTGCTTAGGCACCCATATTGGGTCTGGAAGAGGATACCATTCAGCATATATAACCTCCCTTGATGGGTGAACATAATTTAGGCGCTCAAAAATTCTACGGGCACGCTGTGAATATCGTTCGAGCCGCTTTTCAATCTCCAATTTTTGTCTCCTTATCTGCCTGACTTTGCAGATTCGCCATTTCCGTAATTTCTGCCATTGCATGGCAGCATTTACATCAGGCAAGGCAATTAATGCCAGTTTCTCTTCCTCTGCAAAGAAACAGCGATACGAAGTGAAGAAGTTCATAGATTGGCAGAAAATTATATTGGACTGCTGCTCAACATTATATTACACAAAGACATTTTCACCGGGAAAATAAAAAAAATTACATGACAGCCACAAGAGGCATTAGGTTTTCAAAATGGCATAGCCATAAGAGTGAAGGGCATAGGTATGGGAACACTAAGTAAAGGCTAAACAACTGAACAGTGACAGTTGCCTACTTATTACAGTACAGAATCTGGGCAAAAAAGGAAAGGTCTTAACACAGTTTTTTGCAAGCTCTTGAGCGGGTGGCTTTCTTTTCACCTTTGGTGCTTTCAGCTTTGTCCTCCATCTTCTTTGGGGAACCATAGCCGTTGCTTGCAGTTTCTTCAGGTACCTCTTCCGGGCCCACTTTTCTCTTTGCCTTTTAGCCTTTCGCAAAAAACCCTCGAAAGGGCTGTTATCACCAACTTCCTGCGGGTCCTCTATGCTCTTAGTCTTCAATGTTTCCCCTGATGCACTGGCACTAGCCATTGTCTGCTGAGAAGTTTTTACTGTGTCAGTTGCAGAGCAGGCATGGCACGCGCATGAGGAACCATGACAAAAAAATCATCTTCTTCTGATTTACTGCTCACGTCACGGCCTTCCTCTGTTGTTTTCATGCTTGCACTTTGCATTTGCTGGGATCCCACATCTACTCCTTCATTCATTGTATCTCGCTCACCATCCTTCTCAATCGAAGGGTTCTCAGTTGCAGCCTTTCCCTTACCTTTGGTGTCATGCACATTGCCCACATCATGTAGGGGCTTTGAGAGGCCTGCAACAAAAAAATGTTTGATTACACTCTTTATAAGCATGTCATGTATGCTACATAGTATGTTTCATATGCTAACTATGTGTGCAACTAGGCCAGTATGCTAATTAGCATTCCCGTGTATGCTAGCTAGCATAATCATATATGCTAACTAGAATATCAAGTATGCTAACAAGCATACCAGGTATGCTAACTAGTAAACCTTATAATCTCTAAGCAATTCAAGTGTACCCAAAAGCTTCTATGTGCTTACTAGAGCACAGTATATGCTAATTAGCATATCCAGTATGCTAATTAACATATCAAGTATGCTAATTAGCATATCCAGTATGCTAGTTAGCATACAGGATATGCTAATTAGCATATCCAGTATACTAACCAGCATACTGGATATGCTAATTAGTATATCCTGTATGCTAACTATCATTCCAGCTCTAGCATATCCGGTATGCTAATAAGCATATCCAATATGCTAACTAGCATACCTAGTATGCTAACTAGTAGACCTTATAACCTCTAAGCTAATCCAATATGCTCCAAAATTACTAGCATATAAAAATTGGTAATTAGCATATCCAACATGCTTAATAGCATATCAAGTATGCTAACTAGCATATTCAGTATGCTAATTAGCATAACCAGTATGCTAGTTAGCATACAGGATATGCTAATTAGCATATCCTGTATGCTAATTAACATTTCATATAGCAATCCAATATGCTAACTAGCATACTGGATATGCTAATTAGCATTCAATATGCTAACTCCGGTATGCTAATAAGCATACCCAATATGCTTACTAGCTTATTGGATATGCTAATTAGCATCCACTCATCCAACTAGCATATCCAGTGTGCTAGTTAGCATACTGGTTACGCTAATTAGCGTATCTTGTATGCTAGTTAGCGTATCCAGTATCCTAACTAGCATATCCGTTGTGTTTATTAGCATTCTGGATACGCTTTTTAGCATATCTGGTATGCTAGATAGCATGCTAGTTAACATATCCCGTATGCTAGTTAGCATACTAGATATGCTAGTAGGCCTACTTGATATGCTAATTAGCATATCCGGTATGCTTGTTAGCGTATTGGGTATGCTAACTAGCATATATGCTATGCTAGTTAGTATACAGGGTATGCTTACTAGGATGCTAGTTAGCATACAGAGTATGCTAACAAGGATGCTAGTTAGCGTATTGGGTATGCTAACTAGCATATATGCTATGCTAGTTAGTATACAGGGTATGCTTACTAGGATGCTAGTTAGCATACAGAGTATGCTAACAAGGATGCTAGTTAGCATGCAGGGTATGCTAACTAGCATATACGGTATATGCTAGTTAGCATTCTACTAGCATATCTAGTATGCTAAAAACTAGTATACTGGATATGTTAATTAGCATATGCAATATGCTAACTATCATACTGTATATGCTAACTAGCATATCTAGTATGATAACTAGCATACCTGGCATGCTAATTAACATATTCATTATGCTAACTAGCACACCTTTTATTCCCAATATGATCAAGCTTGCAGACTGTATGTCCTGTATGCTAGCTAGCAAGCATACATTCAAGTATAGTTTCTTACCAATCTCTGGTGTGGTTGGATGTCGTGTTGCAAGGTTGCACAACCATGCGGTAGGTATGCTCTTTTTGCAGAAGGGAGCCCTACATATGGTCCCAAGGGAGCATGTAGCAGCAAAGCACAGAAGGTGATAATTATGCTCACAAGGGAGCTTGACCATTGCAAGGAATGGTTGGACCTCAAGGGGTAGACCACAGCAAGTACACAGGTTTGCTCCGATGCTGTCTTGCACCTCTCTATCCTTCATAAAACTAGCAAGGGCTAGATTAGTTAGGGTAGTTTGGAGAAACGAGCCCTGCAGCTTGGACTGCATGTGCATCAGAAGTTCAAGTTAGCTTTCAGAGTTCTGCACCTTGGATTTTGCAATTTCCACCTCAACCTACAAAACCAAGACAAAAAGAGCATGGTAACTACATGAGTTACCTGAGCACATGTACCAAACATAAAGTGCAGAGATGAAACTTACGGACACTTACCAGTTTACAGGTTATGTCTATGTCACTATCTATGGGGTCATCTTCACGAAGAGGAAACCCCATAGCCTCTATGGTGTCTTTGGTTGTCTCTATTCTGACTTCAAGCTCCATCTTTTGCCGGGCATCCACATCATTGCTTTGCAATAGAGCCTGCAACTCCATCTCAGCTGCTTGCAACCTCTGTCTCATGGCCGTGACAATAGGAGTGACCACATTTTTTGCATTCAAAGCCCTAGCAAGTTCCAGGCCCTCTTGCACTTTGTTTAGATTCTGTTTCTCATAATGTAGCTGTGTTTTCATTTGAAGGACAACTGCCTTCATGCACTGCCATTCCTCCAACCCACAAAATGAAGAAGCTTCCATCTCCTGTCGACTATCTTGATGAGGCTGAAGTGTGGCCTTGGTAGATTTGGCAATACTCTTTCTTGCCAATGCCATGTTTTCCTCGCAGATGTCAGTAGACTCATCCTCAATTTTTGAAGCTGGAAGCTGAAGATTGCGTAGTCTCCACTTGTTAACATGGCCCTCATAATAGCCCTTCTCTCGAATATCCTGCAAGTACTGCACTACAAACTCGGCCCAATTGAACCTAATGGCTGTCCCGCTTGCAATCACGGTAGGACTGAATTCTTTCACGAAACCCTTTGCAAATGCAGAGGAAATTTCCATGTTGGTTAGGGCCTTTTGGTATACATTGTAGTGTAGTTTCATCATCGACTCATACATTTTGGTGTGGATGGTGCTGCATTTGATGCGGTACTGGCTAGGATCCTTTGTTTGTTTGAACACACTGAACCATTCAGCATCAGTGACCTACTCCCACCTAACCATTTTGGGATCTAAACCCTCCATGGAAAGGCCATAAGCAGCATTGAACTCTACCAAAGTTGTACATAATTTTTCCTGCATGGGGATCACGACCTTCGGAGCTTTCCATCGGCCTGCACACATCAAAGGGAAATGTGCTCAACTGTAAAGGGAAATGTGCTCAACTATATTGCATGGACATGTTAACTGTATTGCATGGAGCTTCTTGTGGTACTGAAGCCGAAAGTAGAAGAGAAAACACATAGAACCCGCACAAGAGAGAGAGAGAGAGAGAGAGAGAGAGAGAGAGAGAGAGAGAGAGAGAGAGAGAGAGAGAGAGTACTCGAGAGGGACATTGGGGAACCTTGAGATCGCTTTGCGCTTTTGCAAGGAGATGGAGAAGCAGAAGGGGCTCTGCGTTTTCTGTGTATAGGAGAAGGCGGCGCGGCTCTGCGTTTTCTGGGTATAGGAGAACGCGAATGTGCCGCCTTGCTTGCAGGCTCCATGGTGCTTTGGCCTTTGCACTTCATCACCCCACCACTCCGCTGTAATGCCCGTGCTAACTGGCTTCAAAGACTAGCTCGTAATTCAATATACCACAACTTTCATTGATTATTCTTTTTTTTTGAAGTGCTCATTTGAGCTTTTTGTATCAACCAGAAGTTTTAAATATGATTACTAATATAGTGACTTACATGCCTAAACTTATGCTAACTAGGAATGCTTGTTCACACATGTGAACTAGCATAAAAAGCGTAGCACGTTAACATGCTTCTACCCTTAGGGCTTGCATAGCGGCATGGCTTGCATAAGCTTTTGTATGTATGCATTACTAATCTTTTCCTCCTGACCCTTTTGTATGAAAGGTAGGCACTTTACCCTTGCTAGGCACTTCACCTACCTTTACATTCACCCCTCATCTGTTAGCCCCCCCAGTTAGTGCTACAGCATCTCCTACACCTCCATCTTTAGGAGCTCTGACACCTCACACTTATCATGGCTCTCATGAGAGTGGTAGCCGTCGTTGGTAGGGAGGGTAGTCGTGGAGATAGTGGCAGTCGTACTACCTCACGCCGCACTAGCACTGAGAGTGGAGGTAGAGGAGATAGAGGATGCCTAGGGCAGTGCTTTGGGGGTGGGGATAGTTCTTCAGTGTCACCACCACATCATGGTGATATATCATATTATGATATCACAGATGTGGGTGGTATAGTTGATGACTCTCGTGGGAAGGAGGTGGTAAACTACTTGCGCCAAGTAGTTTTTGCACACTATAAAGACTGCTTTATACATTTTAAGCAGCAAAGGGAGAGCTTAGTGGATGATTGCATTAAAGTTGTCCACAAGAAGTATCCTAATCCTCATGACCAAAGGTTTAACAATAGATGGGCGTGACACAAAATCAAAGACATACTCAAGAATAGGAGGTCTCTAGTAAGGAGACATGCAAAGGAGGAGAAAGCCCGAATAGATGCTGGTCAAAATGGACACGGTAAGCTTTCTACTACTCATAAGGGCGAGTGGAAGAAAGCCAAGAAGGAGCTCTTAGAAGGAGTAGTGAACCAGCAACAAAGAGAAGCGTGGTGAATACAAATGGAGCGATATGAATCATCGCACTTCGGATCTGGACGTCGTGCATCATGGGAGGCCGAGTTTGTTATATGTATAGGGAAATTTGATGTCTTTTCTTTATATTCTCTCTATTTGATTTGTGTTATAATGTTTGTCTTGTGATGTAGCATGACATTGTGGGTAGAGATCCTACCCCAGCAGAGACTAGCTACCATTTTCACCACACAGTAGAGGAGATACATGGGATTACCTTCACGATGAAGGGATCATCTCCGATGAACAATACAATCGAGCAAGGAGAACACCAATGCAAGTAATACTTTTTATTTTTATTTACAAAACATGTTTCAACCTTTATAATACTTTCTATTTTTATTTATATAGATCTTCACTTTGTGTAGGCACAAGGTGGACAAGATGACTCGGAGAGTGATGACTCCTCCGAGTAGTCGCCCGCTAGTTTTTCTTCATGTATAGTTTTGGTTTATGCAACTATGTTTCTTTTTCAAGCCTCATGTGGCCACTATCATGTATGGACAACTTCTTGGATATAAGATGAAATTTTTCATCTTCTTTATGTATCTATGTTTTTATTCAAGCCTTTTGTGGCTACGATCATGTATGGATAAATTTTTGGATATAAAATGTAATTTCTCATCTTCTTCAATCAATATTCGAAGTGTGTTCATAAATCTTTTTGTGCATATCTATCTTTAATTTAAGTTTCTATGTTGATATCTTTGCTAATCTTGATTCTTCTATGTACAAGTAAGCAAAACCTTAAACCAGAGAGCTACCCATGCAGAAAATGTGATTGCATGTGTAGAAAATGCAGCTAACATCTGCACAGGCAGCTCTCTCGATTTTTTTTAAAATTCCAGAGCGCGTCTATAATGGAGTCTATACGTGTGTCTATAAGCACATATATACTGATATAGATGCGCTTATAGACGCACGTATAGATGTGCATATAGACGTACATATAGACGTGCATATAGACGCTTGTCGATACATGTGATTTTAGACGAGCTTATAAACCGCCTGTAACATTTTAAACCACGTTGTCAAAATGTGTCTACTATAAACGCGCCTACGGTCACTTTTCCTTGTAGTGCCGCGATGCAGTGTGCGTTGTTATTCTGAGAACTCCCTACTCCATCTTCTCGGAGCCTTACTCCGACATTTGCTACCACATCGGCACCCTCTTTCTTGATAGGGTCTCCGACTTGCCCACCATACACTTCCACTTCGAAGGCGACGCTGTCACCTCTCTCTATAATTACAACCTCTTCTTGTCCAACAAAGGCAGCAGAGACTGGTGCTTTGGCATCGGTCAAGGCCATAAAACAGACCGATTCAGTACTATCGACAACACACAGCAAACGAGGGTTCGACCTCAAGCGTAGTCAAATCGGTGTCATACCTTGAAAATGTTAGGGAAGTCAACGAGTCCACTCACTAGCCTGTTGCTTAGAGGTTTTCTTTGTGCACGATTGGGATTTCCTGCTGGTGGGGGACCTGACTGGCTTTCTTGGTTATGCACTAGACTACAACAGTTTTGCAGATTGCATATGGAAAACATGCACCTTTGGTTGTGGGTGAGAAACACCCTACTTTTTTCAACACCTAGGTGTGTTAAAACCATCTCCTCGGGAAAATTTGAAGTTTTCTCAATTTAAAACCCGCATATATATGTAATTTTGCATATAACTCTATCAACTTTTTTTTAACTTTTCATTGGTAGACCTAAGGTATAGTTTTGTATTGTGTCATTTGGTTTGCTACCATAAGTTTCATTACCTTAGCATTACCTTTTCAATTAAACCAAGCAAAAAATAAAGTAGCAAAATAGTGAAGTTAGCCTTTCTTTTCCAAGGCTTCCCTAAGATGAATAGTAACATGAAAATTTGAGTAAGATAGCACAAAGGGTGTGTTTTTAGCTAGATGAAATCCTTGTGTGCGACTAGGTAAGGGAGTGGGGGAAGGACCCACTCATCTAAATGAAAGAAAAAGCACATCTTTTATCACATTTTATAGTCATAAAATGCAACAGTTATTATAAATATTAATTCATTTTTGTGAAGAAAGAATTTTGGAAAAAAAATCTTTTAACATGATTGTGAATAATGGTGATAGCTTTTCTTTGATAAACACATGATATTCTTGTGTGATTGTGAATGATGGTGGATAGCTTTTCTTTGGTAAACACACGATATTTTTTTAAGTGACCTTTATAAGAATTTAGAAGGCTTTCAAAGCATTTCATACCTAGGATTTGCAAGATTAATCTCTTTTCTTATATTATAAAATAAACCTTCTTTTAACTATATGTCACATGAGGAACAATGCTAATGTATTTTGCAAAACTTAAATGCATACCGTCAAGAGAACAAAAATAAACCATCGAGATTGCATACTTACTTGGTATATTTGGCTCACCCACATACTCCCAAAGTATAAGAGAACCAATAGAGTGGCACACATATACAAGAATTTTACCATGGCTTACTCTTTATTTTGTTATAGGACTGCATGATTTGAATCTCTACTCCATGCTAGTTTGTTTTTTTTAAGGAAATTCCATATTAATAACGATGACACATGTGTTATTGATACTGGAGTTTTTATTCCATGTTAGATCTATGATTGGTATCATGGGTGATTTTTATGTTACAAGTATTATTGATATTCTATTTATTACTTATATAAAGCATAGTCATGCTAAGATCAAATTGATGTGTTGATTATACACAACTTATGTGATTGTCATCTTTTAGTGCTAGAATAATGAATGATTTTATCACATGGATAACACATATGGATAGCTGGAGGACTCTACTTGAGGTGTCATAAAGAGCTAATATTTTGGCCTTAATTTGCTTATCATGAAAACTAGTTTGTTTATCTGTCCATTTTGGCTTTCGCCATACATCAATTAGCTTGAGATCCTTGCAAGAAAACTTTTTCACACACACACACACACACATAAGAGTAGACAATCACACAAGAAAGAGATGGATGGCTAAATTTTATTCTTTTTCCTTCACTTCTCTATAGCCATAGCATGAAGATAAGAGTACATATAATATGGGAAAGTACTCTACTACATAACATAGCAACCACAATATCACTAAGCATACCAAAGGCATGTCATCCATATCTGTACTAGTTGAGATGGATATCTCAATAATCTAGACATACTCTAGATAGAGGATAATAATTATATTTCTTACAAAAGAAGCACTTGAATATAATGAGATTGATGACAAAAAAATTCTATCATACTATTCTATAGTGCCCTGGGTCGATGTAGACGTAGGTTGGACAGCTTGACCACCAACCCTCCATAGCTTGGTCCAAAATGACCAACCAACCATATCATCCCATGGCTATCTAAGACCGTCTAGACCATTAAACATGCCCCACAACCTAAGAACAATATGTCCTTGGTTTGCTATTCGTGTGCTTACTAATGTAGCCACATAAGCCTCACAAGCTTGCATCATACTTAACACAATATCCACTCCACATAAGCTATCTCTTAACCATCTAGCCACATTTAGCCACCATCCAATGTCTAAACTAGGAATTGATAGGTTCCCCAGTGTTCACCACAAATTCCTACTCCACATGTAGGGGACGTTACATAATAGACCTCATTTGTCACTCATAGTTACAACACGAGGGTGGAGCATTGAGAAAATTGTTTTCCAACTCCCCCTCTTAATGAACTACCTCTTTCATCAACATTTATTCAATGATGATGGTGCTCTAGCAAATCTCTTTCTCAATAGTCTATAGTAATAGTCGAGATCAATATCTCAATAAGCTAGGCAGACTCATAGTTGATAACCCTTTGACTCCTTATAAATAATACACACTTCTTGCTCTTGAAATATAGGACTAGTCTAGAACATGCATAAACTGTCACATCCAAATGTCCTAAAATATGTAATTGAAGGTTTCTTATTTACGAGAATAAGCTTCTTAGGGTGTTCTCCTTCTTGATCTTATTTTAAAGAAAATATGCCCACATCTACCTATTGATGTCATCCATTAATACTAAAAAGTAGGAAGAACCACCCAATATAGTGGTTGGAATCCTACCACAAATATTTACCACATACATTTACATGGATAATATCTAGAGGGAGCTTATGCACGATTCTTTCTTTCTTGAGGTAATGCATACTGATGCTTGGCCACCATACAAGCTTCTAGACATCTAAAGAAAGGTCGTTATAATCTTGGTCCTTTGTATCTTTTTTAATACTACAAAAGTGAGGTTCCCAAATCTTCATAACATAGTTTGCTTGTCCCAACATTAGCTTGGGATGTAAAAATTAATAGCTCATATAAAATTTAGTGTCAGATTCTGGAAAGCCTAAATACACCACACTCACTAGCAGAAGACTAACCAAGTGGAGTACACTTACCTTTCTCTTATCATGGGGAACTTGGATGCTTACCTGTCATCTTGGAGAAGAGGTAACCACATTGTATCAAGTTAGCACTTGAGAAGATTGCGACTTGTTCTCATCTGGAGAGACGGAAAACTCTCTCACTTGTAGCAAGAGTAGCATGATCCACGTGTAGCTCAATCCAATGGGATTTGCATCCCTTTCAGAGCTAGGGATTCAACCCATACCGGTGCACAAAAGCTTATCCACAAATGGAGAGAATGCTTATGGCTACCATCACATGACACTAGACTAAGCACACAAACAAGCTCAACTTGCCCCCCTCATTCCTACACACCCATTCATTCATAAATACAAGCAAGAGGAACACAATCACTATGCACACAAGCAAAGAGAAAGACCTCACTCCACTCCTATCTTCCTACAAGCATGCACACACTCAAGCATCAAGCTTCCATGAAAGCTTCAAATCAGCCCACATACACAAAAATGAAAGAGTAAAATGATTAGAGAAGAGGATGAGAAAGACTCATGACATTGCTATTGATTCAATGAAGAGATTTATCTCATACAAAGATGTAGATGGGGTGAGAGAAGAGTCTTCACCTCTATGGAGAAGAGGGAGAGTAGCTCTCTCAAAGGAGCTCTTGCATGAACTTAGCCCAAAGTGTACCTAAGCTCTCAAATGAGTCACTTTTTATACTAAAACTCCTAAAACTCCCAAAACTTCCCATGTGGGATTATTCTTAAGCCCACTCCCACACTCATCTACAACTTGGAACTCTTTACAAGAGCCCTAAATAAGAATGTCACTTGTTTTTCTGCTTGTATCTTTGTGTTGCATCCTTGCATTGATCACCACTCGTCACGCAACACTCCCCCCTTCCTATTTTGCGCACGTCCTCGAGCGCAGTAGAAGCAAAAGCTGCAAAAAACAATGGATACAAGTAAAGCCTTTTATTGAAAAAAAACCAGCAATGACAATCTCACACGTGAGCATACAAGTGAAAGGCTGATTAGAGTTTTAAAGAGTGCTAAAAGAGGTGAGTAAAGACTAGTCAAAGTGAGACTAGTGCTTACACACCATAGGTTATTACCGCAGTCTCAATGTCCTACAAGTATTTAAGTTATTCCTAAGTGGCAAACCTACTCCTAAATATGAGCAATGGTGATTGGACCTCTTCTTTTTTTCTCCTTTTTTTTTGGGTGTGTGTGTAAAAGATGATAAAGAGGAAGGTTCCATCCCAATGAGACCCAAGCAATGGCCAAGAGACCTCCGCCAAGAGAATCTAAGGCCGCTAAGTATCTCAAGGGCGATAGACCTTTTTCTTTCTTTTTGACATAAGGAGTATCCCATGAAGATGAGGGCATCGGTCTCGAGGGCCCATAATGTACCCCAGAGTCCTACCAGCATCCATCAAGGCGATAGAGTCCTTGAAGGTCTTTCTTAACCTTTTAGATGTCAGTGTTCATCCCATGGAAACCACGGCATCGGCCCCAAGGTGCTAAGACAACCCCAGGTCCTACCAAGCATTCCACATGGCTGTAAACACGTCATGTCTCGATTCACTTGTATATATCTTTTAGGGCATGATTTTTGTAATTTTTTTATTAATCCTAGCACCTAGCCCATACCTAAGAGGTAGCTACCACTAGGGATAACTAATATACTTTGAGAGCATAAGAACTTGGCATACTCCATTGGTATATATCCTACACCGTCTTCAAATAGAAATACCTTCTACTAAGTCCTCTAAGAATCTAGAAATCACTCACCACATTTTAACAACTAATTTAAAACTTAAACCAGCCAACTGTGTGTGAACATGCAAACAATATATCCAAAAGTTAAAAGCACATAAAGAACAAAAGATTATGATTTGAATACACCTGTTGTAGTGCTTGTTGATGTTGTGCGTTTGCATTGATGCATTGCTGATGTTGCGCAGATTGCTTCTCTTTGCTCTTTGTAGGCATTATTGCATGTCTCCCCCCTTCCTAATTTGGGGCATGTTTGTATGCTCTTGTTTAGCTGAGATCTCTGCAAAATGTTTATTAACAAACAAGAAAAGAAAAGAAAGGAATAAAATTTGTTATTGGTGCCAATCACCGAATATAACCGAGGGGAAAAACCCAGTGGTTTGGGAGAAAAGTGCCCTGGCTTGTTGATCTTATTGTGGAGTCGATGAGCTTACCCTTGCACTGGTGTGGATCCGTGTCCACTTCTATTGGAAAGATGGTATCAATCACTTCAGGATGCAAGGACAACCCTGTACAAAAATCGGCCTCTGGAGAAGGTGGTAGAGGAAGGAGTGCTTCCTCGCTAAAATATAGCATTGGTTCTATGGGAAGGCTAAGCAGACAATTTCGATTTTGGAACTGCTCAATATAGGTACTCATAGTGATCCAAAATTGACATGTTGAGGCTTGGGGAAGGAGGGCTTGCAAGATAGGTGGTTGCAAGTCATTTATGCATGTATCCCTCCATTGTTGTGCTTGAACCTCCTCAGGTAATCTACGTTGATTTGGTCCTCTCTCTGGTACTCTCACATCAAGAAGGTTATGGCGTTGGGGTGTAATTCCCACAATTTGTTTCATTAAGCCCGTGCCATATCGTCGAAAGTAAGAGCAGCATAGCCAACAAATGTGTGAAGCTTCTCCTAATACGAGTCGTGCACACTCTTGACAATGTGGAAATGGGTGATGCTGTTGATAGAATAAAGTGACAAAGTGATGCCCACGGCAATTTTCACCTAAGGGAGCATAAAAGTACCTAGAATGAGTTTGAAAAGGAGGAATACTATAACCCCCGCGATGTTCAGGTTGAGTACTATCAGGGTCAATGCATGGTGAACATGTATCTCGCCAAGTATCCATCAGGAGGTATTTAAGCGTAGAACAATGAAATTTAGAAACTTCAAACTTTATACACTCATATCTATCATTACAACCTTCTATGCATGGAGGGTATCCTCAAGGTTTGAGAACAGCTCTCATATTCTCCCAAATATGATGGTAAGGTTTTCATTGTATGCTTACTTCTAGGAGAAACAATTGTTTGAACTTCCTCCTGGATGCTTAGGCGTCTAAAGTTGTTTTCTGTGCCCCTGGAAAAATCCACCTCAGAGAATGGAGGTGAGATAATAGAGGACATATTCTCATTAACTTTCTCATGAACTGCTGCCTACATCTCATTTGCCATGTCCTCGTTAGCATCAATAACTTCATCATTGCATGGGAAGGCAAGGCTAGGTGGTGGCAGAATACCTTCTTTCAATGGGGTGGCAACTGGTGTAGACTTCTCGCTACTATGAGATTGTGAGAAGAGCTCACTTTTCATTTCCCAACTTGATGACACTTCTGGTATGGTTTCTAATGTTGGCTTAAGAGAGGTTGGTCCCCGAGGGATAGGTGGAGGTGGTCCCTCAAGTATTGATTGAGCTTCCCTAATGAGTTGCTAATGTACAGCTAGATTGATCTTCTCCTCACGAGGGTTTGGGTATTCTTGAAGCTTCTTGGGTAGCTCAGATAAAGCTGCAATGCGACTTCTATGAGCATCAATGATGGCATCTAGAGTCTCATTCACCTTATCCACAAAAACAGAACCCCCAGAACTATCCTCAATCGTACTAGCCTCATCTTGTTTAGCACTAGGCCCAGGTTGAGGTTGATGCTCCTCATGCACTTCTTGGGATGTAAACGCTTGATCCTTCATGTTTTGTTTAGAGACTTCTTGAGAACTAGTGGATGCATTCTTAGTTTGCTTGTTGCGGTTCTTTTTCCTCCTAGTGGTCCTTTTTCTATTGGAATGTAGGGTCTTGTCCACTAGATTTGCCTTTGCATCCCTAGTTCGAGGTGTCTCATCAGTTTGCATTTCGGCATTTCGTGTCTGTGATCTAGTCATGACTCTAAGTGGCACGACATCCTCATTCTCTGATGAAGGTGGCGATGGAACTGTCCCTACAAAGTTGAGTGAGACCTTTGGTTGAGAGGAGCCTTCCTCATGTGGTTTCAGTAAACAATCCTTTGGGAAGTGTTCTACACGACACCCTAGACAATATCTTTCAATTGGTGGAAACTGTGGTACTGTTGTATTGGATCGAGCTGCTTCCCTTGAGCGATGTGGACAATCACGAGCCCAATGGAGTTCTCCGCACTCATAACAGGGGCCCATTAGTTTGGCTTCTACTTTCCTTTGCTGCCATTGACCTGAGGGGCCTGGAGTCCTAGGTTGGTAGCCGCCTAGCAACATCAAAGAATTTTGTTTCCCTCCAGTGCTTGGCTTGGATATGCGGGACTTTCAAAGAGATTTTCCTTGGATGAATATGATGCATATTCCTCCTCCACATAGCATGGGTTTACCAAGTCTCTACACATATTTGAATTATCGTAGTCAACAACCCTCATAGGAGCAGTCCTCCCAGGAGCAGGAGGTTGAGCACCAAGAACAGGTCGTGCTTGCTCTTGTGCCATCGGTGGCTTACGTTCAAAATTAGTATACTGTTGATGCATTTGTGGAGTCACTCCACCCCTTTGCTGCTCACGCTCCTGTCTCATTCTTGCAATGCGAGTACATTCCTGTGTCATGCGGGTAAAGTTCCAAGCACAGGCCTGACACCACTTCTTTGTGGGTTGGTTTGTGACTAGAGGAGAAAAGGTATTACATTCTTCGGTTTTATGGTTACCGCCACATGCTCCACAAAGATGAGGACCTGTAGGTAGTACACTCCTCATTCGTTGTTTGCTGCTGTTGTTGTGGTTGCATGGGTGGGCGATAGGTCTGTCCCAATCTCCTTAGTACTAGGTTGGCTATCTGGTCTGGATTTACTAGCGCGCTAGACCCTGAACTTTGGTCATCACCCCACTGATCTCTAGGTTTCACCTCAGGGCCAGTACCATCTTAGAATTTGAAGTTATCTGTGAAATCCATAGCATCATGGCAACACTCATTGAAATTTGTATGCTTCTTTGCATAGAGATGTGTATGCAGTGTTGAATTTTTGAGTCCTTTTAAGAAGAGAGAAATTAATCGACTCTGGGTGGGCTTCTCATCTTCTGGGCAACGATTAATGTACTGCTTCATCCTATTTACACAATCTCTAACACTCTCAGTCTCGCCTTGCTTGAAGGAGTAGATGTTTGCTACCGTGTCATGTTGAATCCCCATCAAGGAAAAAGCAGCAATGAATCTATCTTCCAAAACTCGTAAAGAAGATTTGTCTGAAGCCTCTAGTGCCTGAAACCAAGCAAGGGCCTTTCCCTCAAGAGTGAGCCCAAATCCTTCAATTTGAGTATGCTTGTCAGTCACTTGCTCAGCTCGAACTGCTTGCCTAAATGCTGCTACATGGTCATATGGATCTCCCGACCATTCGTACTTCTTTACCAGTTTCTGAAGAGTTGATGGCCTTACTTGTCTTGAATACTCATCATAGGGCCTACGGCCTCTCACCCCCAGACACAGTGGGAATTGTTCCTCTCTTTGGTAAGATGGTCCACATGCATCCCAAATTGGTGTGGGTCCCCTATTACTTGCCTCACCAACCCCCTCCAAAGATCTTGTTACCCACATTTCAGGAGATGCATTTATGGGAGGCCGCGTTGGCTCCCCTACCCTCCGATTGTCATAGTGAGAGAAATGTTGTTGTGGTGTGATCTGTGGTCGCACTTTTGGTGTAGGATAATATCTTGGTGCTAGAGTTGGGCTACTTGCAGTGGTCCACTTTGATGTTGAGGGTCCCTCTCTAATGAACTCTCGTAGGGGAGGAGCAGCAGTTTCTCCAAGAAAGGCTGTCTCTCCTGGTTTAGCTGTATTTGTTGAGAACACTTCCATGAATAATGGTTGTCCTTTCCACGTGAGCTCCCAAATCTCCTTCCAATCTAAGGTTCGGTATTCATTGGCCCATTTATCAACGATTCGGTTCTTGTATTTTGCAAGCTTCTCGACTACCACCACAAGTGCTAGAGGAAGATCTAGCTCTGGCAATCTAGTTGTGGCATAATATCCTTCTAAAGAGTCCTTATAGACCTCTTGAAGTGGGTCATCCTATAAGACCTTTGTCACTGGAATTTGTCGTACAAACTCCCATTGGTTCTCAGCCCCTTGATCCATTTTGCTCTTGCCTTTCCTATCCCTTTCCAAATTTAGATCTACAAGAAGTAAATCATCTATGGATGGCTTTGAGGACTGGGCATTGGATGGTCCAAGCATGTCCGGCTCAATGAGCCAATCATCTCTAGACTCCCTTGCTCTGGAAAGCTTTGATAAGTCTAAGAACTCGCTTTTAGAGAGCTCCCCTAATTTGTCTACATTCTCTAGATGATAGGTGACTTCGTAGCGAACACCATCTCCACCCATGTACATGTTACCCTGGTCATTGACTAGAGGTGCTCTATCAAGTTCTGAGAAAAAGTCTGCGATCTTAACAAGATACCGTTGTTGTGGATCCCTAAAGATCTCAGCTCCTTGAGCATTCGTGTAGACATATTGAAGTCTCACATTGAGTGGTAACCCCATGGTGTCGGCTTCAAATGGATTAAAAGATCTTGTGGGTGTCCTATTTGGGGCTAAGGGATGACTATTTGACGGCCCTAGATTGTCCATGGACAATGAGCTAGTTGTTCTGGAAAGGGTATCAGATTAGGATTCGGAAAAGGTTTCAGCAATATCTGCCAAATTTCCTATCGATTGGGTCCCACTTTCCTGCGTAGGTACTCTAGAAGGTGCCCTAGACCCTATGGCAGTGTCTATATGATGTCCCGACCGCAAGTGCATAAGGTCAAATTTTAAGGTTATATATATATATATATATATATATATATATATATAT
This sequence comes from Cibotium barometz, assembly GCF_041138505.1. NCBI lineage: Eukaryota > Viridiplantae > Streptophyta > Polypodiopsida > Cyatheales > Cibotiaceae > Cibotium > Cibotium barometz. The sequence continues at coordinate 37,905,737 of NC_141060.1, forward strand.
ATATATATATATTTATGTATATATATATGTATATTTTTAAACCCTACATAACCCCTAAATGCAACTAACCTGAATATGTGTGTAAATACCTATCCTATTTTTTTATTTTTTATTTTTTATTATTACTATTTTTTTATTTTTTTTACTAATTACATAAAAATACTAATTATGCACAAAATTACAAAAATTTTAAAAAAAAATGCAAGTTACACTAATTATGCAAAAAAAATTACAAAAATTTTAAAAAATAAAAAATTACAGAATATGCAAAAAATGTGGACTCCTAAAATTATAGAATTTTTTATTTTTTATTTTTTTATTTTTTATTTTTTTCCTTTCTTTTCTCTTCTCTTTTTTTTTAAAAAATTACTTTTAAATTATTTTTATTATTTTATTGTTTTTTCTTTTTCTTTTTATTATTTTTTTAAAAAAAATATAAAAAACATGAAAATTAACAAAAAAATAAAAATAAAAAATAAAAAATAAAAAATACTAACCTTCAACCTTATCCTTATCTCATCCGAATTTCTCTGCTGTGGCGGCCGCGTCAACTCACCCACCGCCTTCAATGGCCAGCTCACCTTCTTCACGTTCTGCTGCACCTTCTCCGGTTCTTCGCCCATGCCTAACTCTCTCCTCTGCTGCCTGTAGCTACTCCTTCACCAGCTGCTTCAGATGCCGCCTTCACCTCCGCTTAGCCGGCCACCACCGCTTCTACGCCAGCAGCTATCAGCTGCAGCAGCCGCCTGGGCTGCCACTTCTTCTTCGCCGCCTCACAGCTGCAACGCCTCAGCACCAGGCTCTCGCCGCCTTCACAACTGCAGCGTCTCTTTCGGCCAGGCCTTCAGCGGACTCACCTCCTTCGCGTGCGTGTTAGCCTCCTTGCAGGCAGTTGGCGAAGCTCAGCCTGCAGGCAGCCGTCGCCAACAAGCATGGGCCTACGCCGCCTCCTTCTATGCCTGTTGCGTTCAGCGGCCTGCCGGCCACCTTCTTACCTTCTTCTCTTCGGCGGGCTCGGCTGGTGTCGGACTCCCCCTTGCCAGTGCTGCTCACGGCGACACAGGTCACTTCGTCGGCCTCTGGCTTCTTCACGCCTCCTCGCACAAAGACCACTTCGCATTCTTTTCTTCGGGGCCCTTAGCTGCAGTCGGTCAACTTCTTGCTGACCTTTGCCTCCTTCGCAGCAGCCACCATAGCCACCGGTTGGCTTTTCTTTTTTTGTTTTTTACCACCTCGCCTTCTTCGCCACCGTTAATGCTAGTCGCTTGCTTTGCATTTGTTCATGTGAGCAAACCAAATTCAACCGTCTCCTAATCATTGCTACCTTGTTACACGTCCTCGTGGAGATAGTGGGCATTTTACAAGCATAAGACAGAAAATTTCTATACAATATCAAAAACATCACATGGAAGGGTGTGGACACATAGAATGCTACCAAACAAAGCAAAATCAGTCGCTAGTGTACTATGCGAATTTCGTTTCCAATCTATGAACAAAACATGAACACAACAATGAAAGTAACCATGGAAAGCATAAACATGAATGAGAAAACATTAGCGGGAGTAGATCTCAACCGCACAAGTAAGTACTAATCTACTTTTTCTCTTCTAATCACTAGCTTTGAGATTCCACACTCATGCTAACCCTAAACCTAAAAACAAAATGACATAGTGGTAGTAATGCAAGCTTCTCAACCGGTTTTGAGTCTTTTCCCCGGCAGCGGCGCCAATGGAGAGACAGAAAACTCTCTCACTTGTAGAGCAAGAGTAGCATGATCCACGTGTAGCTCAATCCAATGGGATTTGCATCCCTTTCGGAGCTAGGGATTCAACCCGTACCGGTGCACAAAAGCTTATCCACAAATGGAGAGAATGCTTATGGCTACCATCACATGACACTAGACTAAGCACACAAACAAGCTCAACTTGCCCTCATTCCTACACACCCATTCATTCACAAATACAAGCAAGAGGAACACAATCACTATGTACACAAGCAAAGAGAAAGACCTCACTCCACTCCTATCTTCCTACAAGCATGCACACACTCAAGCATCAAGCTTCCATGAAAGCTTCAAATCAGCCCACATACACAAAAATGAAATACTAAAAGCATGCATAAGAGTAAAATGATTAGAGAAGAGGATGAGAAAGACTCATGACATTGCTATTAATTCAATGAAGAGATTTATCTCATACAAAGATGTAGATGGGGTGAGAGAAGAGTCTTCACCTCTATATGGAGAAGAGGGAGAGTAGCTCTCTCAAAGGAGCTCTTGCATGAACTTAGCCCAAAGTGTACCTAAGCTCTCAAACGAGCCACTTTTTATACTAAAACTCCTAAAACTCCCAAAAATTCCCATGTGGGATTATTCTTAAGACCACTCCCACACTCATCTACAACTTGGAACTCTTTACAAGAGCCCTAAATAAGAATGCCTTTTCCTGCTTGCATCTTTGTGTTGCATCCTTGCATTGATCACCACTCGTCACTCAACATCATCATTTGAGTTGCCTATGTTGATCTTGGGACTCAATGGCTTGAAGAGCTCCAAGGTAGCTTTAAGACGATAGCCCTTTCCTCATAAAACACAATCACACTTTTGTTAGCATCAATGGAAAGGTATGTTATGAGAGAGAAGAAATGACACACACATTCTCACACCCACACACACAAGCATAGAACTACTAAGAAGTAAGATAACATTAGAGAGAGAAACATCACAAGAGGAGAGCATAGAGCTATAGAGAGGAAGAGCATCAAAGTAGACCTTAGTCTAATTTTGGTCTAATATAAATACACATGTGGGTGCTGCATGGGATGTCCAATTTCACATAAGGCCTCTCCATCCATCGAGTTACAACTTAAAGTGAAATTTAAGCAAGATTACAACACAATAGAGTTAATCCTATTTTGCTTAAGCAAGCATGTACACATGGGGTATGCCACCTTGATTCCATGGCTACTTCCCTACCTACATTACCTTGATTGCTTAGGTTTATTTGGCTTAGTTCATTCTTTGTTGCTTGATGATGGCTTCTTTCACTCCCTTCACTAGCCCACAAGTGTGAAAGTGATGGTGCGCACCCAGTAGTAGTAGTTAACCTTAGGTTAAAATTCTCCACTCCCTATTCTAAGTCCATCAATGAGCCTAGTTAATGCGCCTAGGTAATGGAATCTTGGAGAGATTGTTATTAGAGGTTGTCAGACAGAGAGGGTACATATGATGTTGGTGTAAGTGCATGTGCCTGGGTGGATACATGTAATGGTGCTAAATGCACGTGCTCAAAAGGTGCAAGAACCTAACTGCTTATATGCATCACAAAAGTAAAAACAATATGCAGTGCCAGTAAGAGTATTTGTAGGGGGGAGACCGTTAGTTATCAACTCTAACCATGGTGCATAGTTTGTGAGTGTCAGTGTACTATGCATGCACGATGTAGAAACATGAGAGTTTTTCTGCATTATATACTCCTCCTTCATCCATACAAAGCACTGTTAAATATTTTATGCTTGTCCATCCAGCATAACTAACCTAAATTTGACTCTTATGCATGTCTCTCTAGCACACCGTGTTTTGGACAATGATGAGAAAAATAATAAAATAAAGAAAACCACCATGACATAGAAAATATAAAAGGACTAACCAAGACTAAGAGCTCTCCATTACATTTTGGGGCTTTGAGCTGACTTCAAACTGTTTGGGGTTTCTTAGTGATGAATTATTTTTGGTCCCTTTTAAAGTAGAGTTGTCAATGATTTACATAAGCATGTGTCTATAGTAAGATACCACAGGTGTTTTTCTAGAAGTGGGTATGGAATAGGACAAAGCCCCATATGTATGCTACTAATATTGGGGATTATCTAGGACCTCATCATGTAACACCTCCATGGGGCTAATGTAGGATGGTCATACAAAGTAAGAACATTAGCCAACTGTTGGACTCAAAGTGAGGTGATTGTGTTGCTAATATTCACTTATTGTTGAACTAGTGGGATGGTTGCTAATATTCACTTATTGTTGAATCAGTGGGATGGTTGATAAATTAAGTGTGAAGATCATCAACAACCAAGCGGTGGAGGAGGGTGTCCTTGGCAAGGCAACGTACTCTGGTAATGTTACTACAACGACAACTTGAACGACTTTCTATCTAAGATTCCTTTGTTGTTGCTTTGCTTCATCTTTTTGAGGCTGTTGGTTCACATTCATCATCTAGTTCTTTCCTTACTGTTTTACCACTCCTAGTGCTTCCTTGTTTGAGCTTTGACATTGTTATATCCAAGTCAAACTTCTACATTTGTGTGACTATTTATTATCAGTTTCATTTTGTTGATTTTAGTCTCCCCTTCTTTTTTTGAATGATGTGGCTATAATGCTAAAGTCTCTAGTTTGAGCCTCCAAAAGTGATCATTTTCTTCTTTTTATCGGCTAGCTATCTCTAACACACGCTTCAACTGAATAGTTTTCTCCTTAGATTTTGTCAATTCTTATGCATGTGCCTCTATTTGTTTTGTTCTTAGTTCTCATTGTGCTGAATCTTGAGTGTTCTTAGTTAATCTTCAAGTTGATCTCATTATCCTTGCAATTGCTCTCCTTTTGCTACTATTGTTTTTAATGCCTCTTGTTCTGTCTTCACGGATTTAATCTCCTATTGCACATTAGGAATTTTTTGGACCCAAAGAGGGACTCTTGGATTAACTTTTGATCAGGAATGAACCAATATAGGAAGAGGGCTGGGTGCACATTTTTGACTTCTTTGACCCTAGGGGGCATAGGCTTTGGTTTACTAATGGGGCCTAATTACTACTCTTGTCCCCCCACCTCTTGGGCCCAAACTTAGAGGTCCCCCCCACCTAGAATCATGCAGATGAAAAACCCTAAAAATTAAAAATTTTTATTTTTTTTCCCAAAAGTGTTTTCCTCTCAAACTCCCCCCCAACATACTCTAGGTTTGGAAAGCTCATTTTGAACCTCTTTCTTCCTCTTCTAAGCTCTCTAGTGCTATAGAAACTCCATACTTCTCAAGCTCTCCCTCCTTGTCAAGCTCCCTCTCCCTCTTTCTTCCTCTTCTAAGCTCTCTAGTGCTATAGAAACTCCATACTTCTCAAGCTCTCCCTCCTTGTCAAGCTCCCTCTCCCTCTTTCTTCCTTTTCTAAGCTCTCCATTGCTGCAGAAGCTCCATCCCTCTCAAGCTCTCCCTCCCTCTCAATCTCCCTCTCTCTCTCTCTCTCTCAAGCTCCCTCCCTGTCCATTGCTATAGAAACTCTATCCCTCTTTAGTCTACTCTAGGTTCACGAAGCCTATTCTCAAACTCTAACCCTCTTTTAAGCTTTCCATTGCTACACTCAAAACCCTAAACTTTCTCTCCTCTCCACTCTTTTGTTGTAAAACAAGCTTTTCTTTTCCCTTCTTCTCTTTTCTTACCACCATGGCCTCTTCCAGTAATGTGAGAAGACCTAGGGAGGAGAAGGTGGAAGAGCTTGTGCTGCATAACACAAGAGATGAGAATGGAGTTTGGGCTCCAATAAGATTCAGGGTTGGGGCTTGGGTCTACATGCAGCCAAGGGACCACATCGAGTGTGTCAAGTGGGGAATATGCTACATCATTGGAAGGGGCAGCTACAAGGCTTCAAGCATACTAAGAAGGAAGGACTGGTTGCCATAGTGCAACATGTGTATACCCTTGGAGACCTGTACATTCAAGGCCAATGACCAAGGTTTCCTTCAAATTGTCAGTGTAACATAAACACAGCTTTAACAACATGCTAATATTGGACTTTTTGTTTTAAATTTTCTTATGATTCTCCATTTTCTTATGTCTCTCTGCAGATATTTTCACATCTAATTATGTTGAGGAACAACCACTCCAAAGCCTCACTGGAGTTTTCTATGCTATGCATGCATCTATTGGAGAGGCAATGTTTGTATCTCAAAGCCCAAGTGATCTTGTACTAAACAATATCTTTTTCTTTTCTCACTCATATTTTGTAGATAAAAAACCAGGTTTATTTGGCAAGCTAGAAGAGATCCCCAACCCCCTCTTAACAATCCCGAATGGCCCAACCTAATGCTTGGACCCTCTTATGCTTAAAGTTTAAGATGGTAAGTGATATCAAGACATCACTCAAGTTTTCAAAGGCATCTAGGTCAGTACTAGGGCTAAATTGGTTTTGTCCTTTACATGTTTTTGTGCACATGTTCAATTCCATGCCAATTCCATGAGCGAGTGGCAGCAAGCAAGCATTGGAGCCTAGTAGACCTGCGTGAACACTTTAGCATCATGGGCTTTGACAATGTGGAAGAGTCAAGTTTCAAGTTGATGAGAAGAAAGGTATATCTGATTCCACTACATGTTTAGAGTTAACCCTTACACTTTCTGGTTATTGTGCCACTTTCTATATTTTTATAGATTGGGAAGCGTAAGGAGGGCACAACCATGGTCTTAGAATCATGGCAAATGGGGGACCTTGAATTTTCAGCAGAGCAAGGTGCATAGCCCTACCAACACATACTAGGTATGTGGAAGAGCTTGAAGATGAACTGAGTATATGGGAAAATAGCCTCTGTTTTGATGCACGTGAGGGGCAAGAGTTTCAGGATCGAGGTGAAGGCAATGACAAGCTTTCAAGTCAACAAGGAGATGGACTCGATTAACATGAAGTAAATGTCACAAGAGGGGCAAAAAATTAAGACATTATAACAATTTTAGATTAGATGACATGCTTGTAATTTTGTAGCAGGCTCTTTTTTAACCAATCTTTATTTAATTGAAATCTTAATATTTTTGCAAACTGTATTTTTTTTGTCTAGCAGTCTAGTGTGAAAAGGCCAAACTTTAAATTTTAACTATAAATAGCCAAAGGTGCCTTGTTTCTCATTTTCACGCGATAGAAACCAACGCACGAGCTCACACTATCTCTTTGCATTCACAAGGCTACCCACTTTGACAACTTCTGTGAGTTCCTCTCCACCACCCCATGGGTAGGCAAGAGCGAACTCTTTGTCATGTTCTCTCGTGAAGTCAACTTTGAAAAGTCGCTCGCCCTTGCGTCCCAACATTATGAGACGCAGATTGCATACATGGAGCAATACTTGGCTCCCCACTCCATCTCCTTTTCCCATTGCCCCAATGATCAATGGGTGCTTGTTGAGATGCTTAAGTACATTCAACAATATGCCCGCCCCTACATCCAGCGCCTTGAACGCTTCATCAACATCTGCATCCCGGCAGGAGCTTACTGTACCTTCAATAAGTAGGAGGTGAAGAGGTTGGGGAAGGGAAATTTAGGAACTAGGTTCCTCTCGTGGCTTGCCACTTTTGTGTTCCTCATCAGCGGCGACGATGAGGATTCGGATGGGGAGGTAGAGATGCCTGCAGTAGTGCAGTTGGCAAGGTATTTGACGGATGACAAGGAAGTGAAGGCAGTAGGAACGAGTGCTGGTGTAGAAGAGCAGCTTGCATCAGAGCACTTTCCAGAGGGTGCACAATCTACAACTGAACAGCCCACTGTAGTAGAAGATACGGGGCCATCTTCCCCACACCAGGAGAGCAAGGTGCTGCCAGAGCTTGAGATCAATCTCTTGAGCACCTTTGTGGTGGAAGGTGAAGAATACTTATTTCTTCATGACCTTGAAAAGACAGCTAGCTTGATAATGGATGAATGTTTGGGCATTATATGCACGCGATGTGAGGTGGACCTTGATATGTCTAACCTCAGTCCTCACCTAGATAGTGCTATATTACCCCTTGGAGAATCTATCGCAGAGATAGTTGCTTTGGTCAAGGAAACTGTGGTTGAGACCGCAGGGTAAGCCCTAGTTCCAGAAGAGGAATTCACAACCTTGCAAGACAAGCTAGAGGCTGAAAAGGATACCCTTGCTGCCTGCTGGAGTAACGGAGGAGACCAAAGCACAAAAAAAGGATGAGGCTAAGTCCTCGATTTACCTCTCCGCCCCCACCAGTACTTTGGCAAAAGAAGACATTGAGCAAGAGGTAATAATGGACCTTTTACAACCTAGAAACATTTGTAATTATGTATAGGAAAATATTTTGATTTTCCTTTAATTGCAGAGGGTGGTTGAAATTGACGCATTTGTTGGGAGAGGCGGCGGCAACAGCAGAGACCAGGCCAAGGTCCATGGACATGATGCTGTGTTGGTGCACTATCTTGGTCAATTTTCTGTGGATGGCATCACCATTATCCATAGAGACTACACCCCTCAATCTGCCTTCACTCTCTTCTTTTTGAAAGCCCTCTCTAAGGTGCGCTGTGTAGCCTCTATGGCACAGAGCACCAAATGTATAGTCCTGATTAAAAAATCCCTTGCCCTCGATGTTTTTGGTTCTGGATTTAGGGTAAGCTTCTTGCTTGTATAGGTATAGCCAAAAACATAGGCATAGAGGATCCTCAAGAAATAGCCCAATCACTTCTTGAGCACACTCTGCCCAATAACAAGAGAAGGAAGCTCAATATTGTAAGAAATCTTTTGTAAAGATGATGTATCACTTCTTATTATGAATACAATACAATTTTTGCAAACTTATTTTCATAAAGTATATCATTGTTTTTTCTAGTTTGTACTATCAATGTTTTTGTGGAATGCATCAGAAATGACCTTGGGAGCCTGGAGGAGTAGTGCCAAAACAGTGTGAATTTTGAGACTGCACCACTGCTGTAGAGCCCAAATTCGCACTGTTTTGGCACAACTTCCTTAGCCCTTCAGGAGCAATTCTGATATACTGGATGACAAATAATGTATTTTTATACATGATTAAAGGTATTTTTATCTTATAAATTACTATTTCTCATAATCATTGTACTCAACTTCATTATAAATGCATCAGAAATGATTCTGAGTGGCTGGGGGAGCAGTGCCAGAATAGTGCGAATTTTGAGCCTGCACCACTGCTGTAGAGCCCAAATTCACACTATTCTGGCATAGCTTCCCTAGCCCTCCAGGAGAAATTCTGATGCATTAGATGACAATTAATGTATTTTTATACATGATTAAAGGTATTTTTATTTTATAAATTACTGTTTTTATAATTAATGTACTCAACTTCATTATAAATGTATCAGAAATGATCCTGAGTGGCTGGGGGAGCAGTGCCAGAACAGTGCGAATTTTGAGCCTGCACCGCCGCTGCATAGCCTAAATTCGCACTATTTTGGCATAGCTTCCCCAGTCCTGCAGGAGCAATTGTGATGCATTGAATGACAAACAAGGTAATTTTACACATGATTAAAGCTGTTTTTTCTTATAAACTATTGTTTCTCATAATTAGTGTACTCAACTTTATTATAAATGCATTAGAAATGATCCTGAGTGGTTAAGGGAGCAGTGCCTGAACAGTGCGAATTTTGAGCCTGCACCGCCGCCGCTGCATAGCCTAAATTTGCACTGTTTTGGCATAGCTTCCCCAGTCCTGCAGGAGCAATTCTGATGCATTGGATGACAAACAATGTAACTTTACACATGATTAAAGCTGTTTTTATCTTTTAAACTATTGTTTCTCACAATTAGTGTACTCAACTTTATTATAAATGCATTAGAAATGATCCTGAGTGGCTGGGGAAGCAGTGCCAGAACACTGCGAATTTTGAGCATGCACCGCCGCCGCTCTGCAGAGCCTAAATTTGCACTGTTTTAGCATAGCTTCCCCAGTCCTCCAGGAGTAAATTTGATGCAGTGGATGATAAACACTATATTTTTACACATGATTAAAGATGTTTTTATCTTATAAACTATTATTTCTCACAATTAGTGTGCTCAACTTCATTTATAAATTCATCAGAAATGATTCTGAGTGGCTAGGAGAACAGTGCCAGAACAGTGCAAATTTTGAGCCTGCACCGTCACTGCTGTAGAGGCTAAATTCGCACTGTTCTGGCACAGCTTCTACAGTCCTCCAGGAGCAATTCTGATGCATTGGATGATAAACACTATATTTTTACACATGATTAAAGGTGTTTTTATCTTATAAGCTACTATTTCTCACAATTAGTGTGCTCAACTTCATTATAAATGCATCAGAAATGATCCTAAGTGGCAGGGGGAGCAGTGCCAGAATAGTGCAAATTTTGAGCCTGCACCGTCGCTGCAGAGCTTGAATTCGCACTATTCTGGCATAGTTTCCCCAGTCCTTCAGGAGCATTTCTGATGCATTGGATGATAAACACTATATTTTTACACATGATTAAAGGTGTTTTTATCTTATAAACTACTGTTTCTCACAATTTAGTGTGCTCAACTTCATCATAAATGATCTGGAGTGGCTAGGGGTGTAAGATTCCTCCCTCCAACTTTTTGAGGTGTGCAGGTGTAGAAATCTTCCCTTCTGACTTATAATTATTCCCCTCTTTGAAATAAAAGAAAGATTCTGTTTTACCCTGTTTAGAGAAAATGTCTAGAGAGAGGTAGTCCAAAATTGAGATATTTTTGGATATAAAAATCCTCCTAGTGTCTACAATGAATTCCCCTAAAATAGAAATTCAAAAAGAACTTTCCAATGTGCAATTGGAATTAATTGGAAATGGGTATAAAGGACCTTAGCCTAAGGGTCTAGATTTTTAGAACTTTTTGGATTATGGTCCAATTAAGGTTCCTATGGGCCAATAAGATCAATCCATGTGTGGGGAGGAGATAAATCTAATTTGTAAAAGAGAAATACCCAAAAATGAGTAAATGCTCACATAAGATGAAGAGTTGATTATGTACAAGGGTTATTAGTAAAAAAACTATGAGTATTACTAAAAAAATGAGATATTTTGGGTATAATGATTCCATTTTGACACATGTGTAAGGAAGGGGAGTCCCTTCAAGGAGGCGCCTACTTCACATGCTTGAATGAGTTTTAAACTAAAAAATAATGTGATATTTTTATCTCTCCTCTCTCTTGGATCAAACTGAATAAAAAAGGAACCAAACTAGGTCCAAATCTGGTCCAAATTCAACCAAACTGAATCTAAAAAATTCTAGAAATCAGTTGGTCTTGGTTAGAGCCTCCCTCTCCTATAAATAGAACCTGAGTCCTTTGTAAAAAAAGAGGAGAATTATATTATGCCAAAATTATGCTGAAATAATGATAATTTTTACTATTCTCTGAAATTCTCTCCAAATTGAAGAAATTGGAGCTTCCCTCCTTCTTCAATCTCCATTGGTGGCTCCAACAACATACCAAACCAATTGATTGGTTGGGGGCCTCTACCGTGATCAAAGAATCAAGCAATTTGTAAGGTAAAGGGTGAATTTTGATCTTTTTCTATAATTTCTCAACGTTTCTCTCTTCTCAACCCCTCTCAAGCTTGAGAAGCTTAATTGGAATGGCTTTTTAATGCTATTGAAGTTAATTGATGAATGGTCGTAAGGAAATACATAAATTTTTATTTATGCTTAATTTTAATGGTTTTTATGTAATTTCTCTCTCTCACTCAAAGAATGGTCATTCCCATGACCTATTCTCAATCCAAATGAAGCTTCTCTTGAAGCTTTTTCCTAATCCAAGAATAAATTCTATGCTTGTATAATTGGAGGAGGCCAAATTAATGGCTTTTTTATGCTTTTAAGTTAGTTATTTCATGAAAATTTATGATTCAATCCATAATGGGTTAATGATCCAATTAGGGATCATTCTAATCATATCCATAATGTTAAAGTTCATTCTTTTATAATAAATTGAGATTTATCAGTAATAGCAGCGGAGCTGTGGCGAAATTTCTGTAAAAATTACACATAAAACATTTTCATTAAAAGTATGAAAAGAGGACTTCCTACCATATTATAGGAATTATCATCCTAGATAAACTGATTGATTCTCATTGTAATCATAGAAATATTAATTTTTAGAATTATGCATAATTAATGAATTTTTAGATAAATTTATTTATCTATGAGAAATAATTAAATGTTAAAAGAGGAATTCCCATTACATTTGGAATTCCATGATTGGATGGGAAAAGAGAATTTCCTATCATATTGGTATCATGGAATAATTCATTTAATTTAAAAAATAAATTTTTAGATAAATTTATGAGAAATAATTAAATGTTACAAGAGGAATTTCCATTACATTTGGAATTCCATGATTGGATGGGAAAAGAGAATTTCCTATCATATTGGAATTATGGGATAATTTATTTAATTTTTAAAAATAAATTTTTAGATAAATTTATTTATCTATGAGAAATAATTAAATGTTAAAAGAGGAATTCCCATAACATTTGGGATTCCTTGATTAGATGGAAAAAGAGAATTTCCTATCATATTGGAATTATGGGATAATTTATTTAATTTTTAAAAATAAATTTTTAGATAAATTTATTTATATATGAGAAATAATTAAATGTTAAAAGAGGAATTCCCATTACATTTGGAATTCCTTGATTGGATGGGAAAAGAGAATTCCCTATCATATTGGAATTATGGGATAATTCATTTAATTTTAAAAATGAATTTTTGATAAATTTATTTATCTATGAGAAGTAATTAAATGTTAAAAGAGGAATTCCCATTACATTTGGAATTCCATCATTGGATGGGAAAAAGAGTATTTCCTATCATATTGGAACTATGGGATAATTCATTTAATTTCAAAAATAAATTTTTAGATAAATTTATTTATCTAAGAGAAATAATTAAATGTTAAAAGAGGAATTCCCATTACATTTGGAATTCCATGATTGGATGGAAAAAGAGAATTTCCTATCATATTGGAATTATGGGATAATTCATTTAATTTTAAAAATAAACTTTTAGATAAATTTATTTATCTATGAGAAACATTTAAATGTCAAAAGACAAAGAATTCCATCATTTAGATGGAATTCCATCATTTAGATGGACAAAGAGAAATTTCTAGCATATTGAAATAATGGATATTTTAAATGAATTAATTTTATAAGAAATATTTGATGGGAAAAGAGGAATTCCCATGGTAATTGGGATCCTAGAAATTAAATGGGAAGAAGAGGAATTTTTAGTATAAATTCGATTTATGATTATTTTACCATAAGAGGAAATATGGGTAGAATTGATTTCTATAAATCCCATGAATTCTTTTACTCAAAAGAAGAATATTGAATATAATTAAATTGAGGAATTGAGAAGCAATATAGAAATAGTCCTCAGAAAAGAATCTTTAATTTAGGCCAAGCAATTGGCAGGAATATAGAAAAAAGTCCTATTATCGATATCAATTTGGAAGAAGCTATTAAATGGTAATCGCATGAAAATGGGATGTGATAAAATGTGTATGTGATAAGATGAGTATGAGATGTAAAAGGATGTGATAAGATGTGATAAGATGAGTATGAGATGTGATAAGATGAGTATGAGATGTAAAAGGATGTGATAAGATGTATATGGGATGTGAAGATGTAAAAGGATGTGATAAGATGTGTATGGGATGTGATAAGATGTATATTGGCTGTGATAGGACGAGAATGGATGTGTGAATGTGAATAAGAATACGAATGTTAATGTGAGTGTGGATGTGGATGTACGAATGTGGATGTAGAAATGGATGTATAGATGTGGATGTGGATGTATGGATGTATGGGTGTGGATGTGGATGTGTGAATGTGGATGTGAAAATGGATGTATAGATGTAGATGTGAATGTGGATGTATGAATGTGGATGTATGAATGTGGATGTAGATGTGAATGTGGATGTGGATGTGGAAATGGATGTATGGATGTGGATGTGGATGTATGGATGTGTGGATGTGAAAATGGATGTATGTATGTAGATGTGAATGTGGATGTGGATGTGGAAATGGATGTATAGATGTGGATGTGGATGTATGGATGTGGATGTATGGGTGTGGATGTGGATGTATGAATGTGGATGTGAAAATGGATGTAGATGTGAATGTGGATGTATGAATGTGGATGTAGATGTGAATATGGGTGTGGATGTGGATGTATGGATGTGGATGTATGGATGTATGAACGTGGATGTGAAAATGGATGTATGGATGTAGATGGGAATGTGGATGTATGGATGTGGATGTGGATGTGAATGTGGATGTATGGATGTAGATGTGAATGTGGATGTATGGATGTGGATGTGAATGTATGGATGTGGATGTGGATGTGGAAATGGATGTATGGATGTGGATGTGGATGTATGGATGTATGGATGTGGATGTGGATGTGGATGTATGGATGTGGATGTGGATGTGGATGTGGATGTGGATGTGGAAATGGATGTGGATGTGGATGTATGGATGTGAATGTGGATGTATGGATGTGGATGTGAATGTGGATGTAGATGTGAATGTGGATGTATGGATGTGGATGTGGATGTGGAAATGGATGTATGGATGTAGATGTGGAAGCATTTTTGACTGTCTTGAGAATGTGGTCGTGGAGACTTACCTGATAAAGTTGCAACAACTGACGGAGAGTCAACGGAGGACGTCTCGCCTAGCAAGGTCGACCGAGGTCTTGACCAGCCTCGGTTCGATTTAAATGGTGAGCTTCCGGTACAGTGGATGAGGGACCAAGGAAGTGGCCTATGAGTGAAGCGCTAGGTGACCTGTGAAGGATCCTAGAGGGTGCTGACCATACGGTGCTCGGTCTCTGGGTCCCCGAAGATACCCACACGTGTGTCGTGGAAGATATTGGAACAAGGAGTAAGAGTTGCTTTTTGAAACCGAGCATGGATCTGGTTGATTGACCTTGCTGGTCCTCAACTGATGAGTGCATAGCTCTCTTATATGGATCTGTTGGTTGATCTTGCTGATCTTCAAACGAGGATTCCATCTTGATTTTTATAAGTGAATATTTGCCGGGTACTATGAGCTAGGAACTATCAAAAAGGCCCCTGAGTGAACAGGTGGTGAGCGTTTTGGTTTCCAATGATGCCATAGATACTCCGATGAAGGAATGATTGGAAATTAAGATTCAACCGGATACTTGGAAGTTTATGATCAGTAACACTATGATTTCATTAAATGATTGATTTAAATAATCTAGGAAAAAGGCAATTTCATATTGGGTGTGTAAGTGTTGTGATTAGAGTTAAATTTGCTTGAAAATCCGGCTAGGGGGCCTGGGAACTCTTTTCCCTGGTAATCGGGACAAAACCTAACTAAATTTTAAATTGGATCCCATCACTACAGTGGTTGGGCGGTTGGCTAACCCATGGGATTGGATGGGGTTAGGTTGGACTGATGGATCCGTAAAATGAGACTCAATTTCTATTGTAGTATGCTAGATGAAGTAAATCCCGGATAGTAATTGTTCTATGGAAAAAGGAATCAACGGCTATGCCTCTCGATGGGGGAAAAAAGCGTTGATCTCTATGATCCAAGTGCAAGTTTCTTCCTTGATATGACCAAGTGACTTTAGGTTCGATCGGATCAATTTGGTCAGTAATGACCTTGACTACGTTAGAGTAAAATTTATCCTGGAGGAATCGCCTGTGCTTTCCGGGCAAGGGAAGTTTTTCCAAGTTTGGTTTTGGAAGAACCGAGGAATTAGTCACCTGTCCAGATATCCGTGGTGGTGGGCGACGCCCCGAGTGTAGGACCCTGCCCCACGCAAGATGTGCTACTTCCGCTGCTAGCACCCCGAATCCGTTGCGCGGTGGGAACGGGGATCTTACAAGGGGAGAAGTGCCAGAATAGTGCGAATTTTGAGCCTACATCGCCGTTGTTGTAGAGGCCAAATTCGCACTATTCTGGCATAGCTTCCTCAGTCCTCCAGGAGCATTTCTGATGCCTTGGGTGACAAACTGGCACATGATAGACACTCCGTGTTAAACAAACATGATAACACCAAGATATTGTAAGAGAAACTTAAAATTTTAATTATCAGAAGGTTACAAATGAAAGCCAGATAGGCTTGTTATAATAAAGGGGGGTTTGAAACAAAAGAGTTGCTTCAGAAAAAAGATTAACATCTAAGATCTCTACATCGTAACTCGCTCGCCTTGAATGCACTAAGCTAGTTGCATGTCCTTGACAGATATGGGAATCCTCTTTGCATGTATTGCAAGGAGGTTGGTGCCTCGGAGGCTTCTTGCAATGCTTCAAGGGCAATCCCCTGGAACTCTGTTCTATATCGTTGGAGAATCTCCTTCACTATGCGAGCGAAAGAGACTCTTCTTATCAGCAACTCAGTGTTTCTCTAATAAAACTTGATTTCTTGTAGAGCCCTATGCCCTTGGAGCATCCTTTTCCTTGGAGCTCTCTGTGTTGTGTTAGTGCGTTGGCGAGGTTGGGACTTCCTTGGCTTGAAGAGCTTGACCTTTCTACGCTTGCGCGCACTTGTAGGAACCTCCTCTTGGTCTCTCTCATAGTCTGAATCCTCGTCCTCCTGTTGCTGTGGTACCTGTGTTATCAAGTTCCTCTCGGGTAGGTAGGGGACCATGTCCTGGTAGTAGGGTCTTTCCACCTATGGTACTGCGCAACGTAGGAATGTTTTCACCAACCCAGTCGAACTGCTCATCATCGGCCTCTCTGTCTTGATCTCAGGGGTGGCTGCATTGTGGGGTCTTTTTCACACGCTTGCTCCCACTAGAAGGGTCTATATGTGTGTGCGCTCGTGTTGCTGTGGGAGGAGGGTTGGACTTTGGTGATCCCATTGGGTGTGCCCTAGAATCCAAGGGGTCACTCTCTTCCGTAGTGTCACCAGTATGTGGTCGTTGGGTGCCTTGCACTGTGTTTTGTGAAGGCATGGTAACACGTGCGGTGTTCTTGGTGCATGCCATATCCATGTACGACTATGCTAATGTGGTGATGTGCTGGTGTCCTTATGTGGGTGTCTACGTAGATCTTGAGCTCAAGCTCTCTAAAAAAGTGAAATGAAAATGAAGTGAGAGAAGGAACTATTAATGGTTTTTTTTAAGGGCAAAAAAAAACCTAACTAAGCCTATTTTCTTAGCCTTATTACATCTAGATTTATGCTGGTGCATGCAGCACAACCTGCCTCCCTTGTCTCCTCATTACGCCACCATGCCTATGGGGAGCATTGGTCTGCAACCATTAAAGCTGAGCATGACTGTTTGTAGCCTTGCGTGCCTCTTGTGCAAGCTTAGATTGTTGGGCCCACTCCCTAACCAATACCTTCTAAAGGTTGTGCGATAAAACCAATTGAACATCTCTTGTAGATAGTTTGTACGTGTTCCTCTTGTAGAAGCTCCATCTCCATGTCTTGTATTTTTTAAATAAACCCCTCTTGCTTTATAATGTGATTTCTCCATCCCTTGGGTACTCCACATGGAGAATATGGGTTTGCCAAGCTCCACTTTTAGTCAATCTTGTGCGCAGTATCCTAACAAGCCAAGCTCTCCTTCACCAACAAATTGCATAAACGATGATAAATTGTGAAAAGGAGGGCTTGCTCATAATGGAGGGTCAACTCGATAGAGATGCCCGTCAACCCAAAGATTTACATTTTTCTACTTAGCTATCCTACGAGCTTGGACAGATTGTGCATCAGTAGGATGGGTTTTTTTAGAGTTGCCATACTCTTCAGAAAACATATGAGTAAATCAACCTTCCGTTTTCTAGCTTCACAAGGGGCGACACACACAGCTTGCAAAGGCTCCATAGCTAAGCAGAGGAAGAAGCTAAACCAGAGAGATCCTCATAGGGGGGGAGAGAGAGAGAGAGAGAGAGAGAGAGAGAGAGAGAGAGAGAGGGAGAGGGAGAGAGAGAGAGATTGTTAAAACTTTGTTATTGCTGCAGGTTTAACACAAATCCATTTTTCTAAGTAGAAAATGATATTTTTGATATACAAATATACTAACATGGAGTTTTTCAATAAATTACATTTACGAGAAAATTTAAAAAATAAGAATTTTTGGGGTCCCCACGATTTCGGGATCTCATGGATGTAGTGGTTCTTGACAGTTAGTTATGTTTATGGGGTTGTGGGGACCCGACAGTTAGTTATGGATGTACTGGCTCCTGACAGGCTTCTGACGTGACCCTTGAATTACAAGCTTTTTTGAGGGAAAAAATTATTTTCATCAAACATATTGGTTGGGTGGTGTTTTTTCCACCTCAAAATGTAAAAAAAAAATAAAAAATAAAAAATTTTCACTTTCTGGGCCCACCTAAATACAAGAATGTTTTGCTGATGTGGAAGGGAGATATGGTGGGAGTTAATGAGAAAGGAGATTTCAAACTGATAAGAAAGATTCAATTTGTAGAGAGTGAAGATAAAAAATTCAAAAAGTAAGAGAGAAAGTATGAGAAAAGTCAAAAAGTAAGAGAGAGAGTATGAGAATATTCCCTTTAAAAAGTGAAACTAGGGGGTATGGTTGATGTGGCAAGGCAAAAAATAGGGGTCATCATAGCCTTTGTCTCCCTTAAGCCCATCTTTTTAAGCTCTAGTCCCTTAAAATTAGGAATCCTTAGGAGGCCCTTTTGGGTCCAAAAAATTCCTAATGAATTGAGAGTTTTGGTGCATGGCTACATTATGTTGTATCTAAATAAGCTCTAGCCTTTCCATGTAATTAGACAGTTGCCTATGAATTTTAGATAAGCTATGGCCCATCAATACATATAATAAAGTTTTGCATAAGCTCTAGCTTGTCCATGTACTTAGACAGTTTTGCCTATGGATTTGAGATAAGCTACGGTCCCTCAATTTAACATTACAACAAAATGAGGGTTTAGCAAGAGTGAAAATAGCATCGCTTTTATAAATAGAAGAGTACGGAGATGTCAGACCCATTTCGCCATTAGGAATTTTTTGAACCCAAAGAGGGCCTCTTGGATTAACTTTTGATTAGGAATGGACCAATAGGAAGAGGACTGGGTGCACATTTTTGACTTCTTTGACCCTAGGGGGCCTAGGCTTTGGTTTGCTAATGGGGCCTAATTACCACTCTTGTCCCCCTACCTCCTGGGCCCAAACTTAGAGGTCCCCCACCTAGAATCGCACAGATTAAAAACTCTAAAAATTTATTTTTTTAATTTTTTCCCAAAAGTGTGTTTTCCCTCTCAAACTTTCCCCCAACATACTCTAGGTTTGGAAAGCTCATTTTGAACCTCTTTCTTCCTCTTCTAAGCTCTCCATTGCTGCAGAAACTCCATACCTCTCAAGCTCTCCCTCCTTGTCAAGCTCCCTTAGTCTCAAGCTCCCTTAGTCTCAAGCTCCCTCTCCCTCTTTCTTCCTTTTCTAAGCTCTCCATTGCTGCAAAAACTCCATCCCTCTCAAGCTCTCCCTCCTTCTCAAGCTCCCTCCCTCTCAATCTCCCTCCCTCTCTCTCTCTCTCAAGCTTCCTCCCTCTCCATTACTGTAGAAACTCTATCCCTCTTTAGTTTACTCTAGGTTCACGAAGTCTATTCTCAAACTCTTACCCTCTTTTAAGCTTTCCATTGCTGCACTGAAAACCCTAAACTTTCTCTCCTCTCCACTACTCTGTTGTAAAACAAGCTTTTCTTTTCCCTTCTTCTCTTTTCTTACCACCATTGGCTCTTCTAGTAATGTGAGAAGACCTAGGGAGAAGGTGGAAGAGCTTGTGCTGCATAACACAAGAGATGAGAATGGAGTTTGGGCTCCAACAAGATTCAGGGTTGGGGCTTGGGTCTACATGCAGCCAAGCTCTAAGGGACCACATCGAGTGCATCAAGTGGGGAATATGCTACATCATTTGGAAGGGGCGGCTACAAGGCTTCAAGCATACTAAGAAGGAAGGACTAGTTGCCATAGTGCAACATGTGTATACCCTTGGAGACATGTACATTCAAGGCCAACATGTGTATACCCTTGGAGACATGTACATTCAAGGCCAACGACCAAGGTTTCCTTCAAATTGTCAGTGTAGCATAAACATAGCTTTAACAACATGCTAATATGGATTTTTTGTTTCAAATTTTCTTGTGCTCTCTGCAGATACTTTCCCCTCTAATTATGTTGAGGAACAACCACTCCAAAGCCTCACTGGAGTTTTCTATGCTATGCATGCATCCATTGGAGAGGTAATGTTTGTATCTCAAAGCCCAAGTGATCTTGTAAAGAACAATATCTTTTTCTTTTCTCACTCATATTTTGTAGATAAAAAACCAGGTTTATTTGGCAAGCTAGAAGAGATCCCCAACCCCCCTCTTAACAATCCTGAATGGCCCATACCAGATGTCTGGACCATCTTATGCTTAAAGTTTAAGATGGTAAGTGATATCACGACATCACTCAAGTTTTCAAAGGCATCTAGGTAAGTAGGGCTAAATTGGTTTTGTCCTTTACATGTTTTTGTGTACATGTTCAATTCCATGCCAATGCACCAAACAAAAACAATGTATATTTGTAAGGAGGTACGGTCTGACCAAATTCAAGGATTACTAGGAGAGGGTTGGGAGGTTAATGAGGGGTCACATCAAGGTGATGTGTACAAGTGCAATGTAGTAGATTCTACAATGTCTTGCAGGTTCTTGAAGGCACGCTCTATTTTGTACATGCGTCAGCACTACCAAAGATGGATGTAAAAGCACGGGACATGGATTCCACTTCAAGCCTCAAAAGAAGAAATTATGCCTATTGAGGTAGTCGTGAGATGATGCAAAATGGATGGATTGAGCGAGTAGCAACAGCAAGCAAGCATTGGAGCCTAGCAGACCTGCGTCAACACTTTAGCATCATGGGCTTTGACAATGTGGAAGAGACAAGTTTCAAGTTGATGAGAAGAATGGTATATCTGATTCCACTACATGTCTAGAATTAACCCTTACACTTTCTGGTTATTGTGCCACTTTCTATATTTTTACAGATTGGGAAGCGTAAGGAGGGGACAACCATGGAAATTATGTATAGGAAAATATTTTGATTTTTCCTTTGATTGCAGAGGGTGGTTGAAATTGACGCATTTGCAAGGAGAGGCGACGGCGGCGGCAGAGACCATGCCAAGGTCCATGGACATGATGCTGCGTTGGCGCACTATCTTCGTCGGCTTCTTGTGGATAGCATTGGCATTATCCATAGGGAATACACCCCTCAATCCGCCTTCACTCTCTTCTTTTTGAAAGCCCTCTCTAAGGTGCTCTGTGTATAGCCTCTATGGCACAGAGCACCAAACTTATAGTTCTGATTAAAAAATCCATTGCCTTCGATGTTTTTGGTTCTGGATTTAGGGGTAAGCTTCTTGCTCGTATGGGTATAGCCAAAAGCATAGGCATAGAGGATCCTCAAGAAATAGCCCAATCACTCCTTGAGCACAGTGCTCTGCCCAATAACAAGAGAAGGAAGCTCAATATTGTAAGAAAGCTTTTGTAAAGATGATGTATCACTTCTTATTATTAATATAATACAGTTTTTGTAAACTTTTTTCCATCAAGTATATCATTGTTTTTTCTAGTTTGTACCATCAATGTTTTTGTCAGAAATGACCCTGGGAGCCTAGGGGAGAGTGCCAGAATAGTGCAAATTTTAAGCCTGCACCACTGCTGTAGAGCCCAAATTCGCACTGTTTTGGCACAGCTTTCTCAGCTCTTCAGGAGCAATTCTGATGCATTGGATGACAAATAATGTACTTTTACACATGATTAAAGGTATTTTTATCATGTAAATTACTATTTTTCATAATCAATGTACTCAACTTTATTACAAATGCATCAGAAATGATTCTGAGTGGTTGGGGGAGCAGTGCCAGAATAGTGCGAATTTTGAGCCTGCACCGCTGCTGTGTAGAGCCCAAATTTGCACTGTTCTGGCATAGCCTCCTCAGCCCTCTAGGAGCAATTCTAATGCATTGGATGACAAATAATGTATTTTTACACACATGATGAAAGGTATTTTTATCTTGTAAATTACTCTTTTTTATAATTAATGTACTCAACTTATAAATGCATCAGAAATGATCCTGAGTGGCTGGGGGAGCAGTGCTTGAACAGTGCGAATTTTGAGCCTGCAGCGCCGCTGCTCTGCAGAGCCTAAATTTGCACTGTTCTGGCATAGCTTCCCCAGTCCTCCAGGAGCAATTCTGACGTATTCGATGACAAATAATGTAATTTTACATATGATTAAAGCTATTTTTATCTTATAAACTATTGTTTCTCATAATAAGTGTACTCAACTTCATTATAAATGCATAAGAAATGATCCTGAGTGGCTAGGGGAGCAGTGCCAGAACAGTGCATAAGAAATGATCCTGAGTGGCTAGGGGAGCAGTGCCAGAACAGTGCAAATTTTGAGCCTACATCACCACTGCAGAGCCTAAATTCGCACTATTCTGGCATAGCTTCCCTAGTCCTCCAGGACTAATTTTGATGCATTGGATGATAAACACTGTATTTTCACACATGATTAAAGGTGTTTTTATCTTGTAAGCTACTGTTTCTCACAATTAGTGTGCTCAACTTCATTATAAATGCATGAGAAATGATCCTGAGTGGCTAGGAGAGAAGTGTGAGAACAGTGCAAATTTTGAGCCTACATTGCCGTTGCAGAGGTCAAATTCGCACTGTTCTGGCACTGCTTCCTTAGTCCTCCAGGAGCATTTCTGATGCCTTGGGTGACAAACTGGCGGCACATGATAGACACTTCATGTTAAACAAACATGATGAGACCGAGACATTGTAAGAGAAACTTAAAATTTTAATTATCAAAAGGTTACAAATGAAAGCCAAGTAGGCTTGTTTTACAAAGGGGAGTTTGAAACAAAAGAGTTGCTTCAAACTCTCCACTTGTCAATCTTCTATAGTATCCTAACAAGCCAAGCTCTCCTTCACCAACAAATTGCATAAAAGATGATAAATCACGAAAAGGAGGGTTTGCTCTTAATGGAGAGTCAATTGGATAGAGATGCCCCATCAACCCAAAGATCTACATTTTTCTCCTTAGCTATCCTACGAGCTTGGACAGATTGTGCATTAGTAGGATAGGCTTTTTTAGAGCTGCCATACTCTTCAGGAATACGAATGTGTAAATCAACCTTCCGTTTTCTAGCTTCACAAGGGGCTACACACACAAAGGCTCCATAGCTAAGCAGAGGAAGAAGCTAAAGCAGAGAGATCCTGAGAGAGAGAGAGAGAGAGAGAGAGAGAGAGAGAGAGAGACTGTTAAAACTTTGCTGTTGGAAGTTTAACACAAATCCGTTTTTCTAAGTAGAAAATGATATTTTTGATATACAAATATACTCACATCATGGAGTTTTTCATCAATAAATTACATTTATGAGAAAATTTAAAAAATAATAATTTTTGGGGTCCCCACAATTTTGGGATCTCATGGATGTAGTGGTTCTTGACAGTTAGCTATGTTTATGGGGTTGTGGGGACCTGACAGTTAGTTATGGATGTACTGGCTCTTGACAGGCTTCTGACGTGACCCTTGAATTACAAGCTTTTTGGAGGGAAAAAATTATTTTCATCATACATATTGGTTGGGTGGTGTTTTTTCCACCTTAAAATGTAAAAAAATAAAAAATAAAAAATTTCACTTTTTGGGACCCACCTAAATACGAGAATGTTTTGCTGATGTGGAAGGGAGATATGGTGGGAGTTAATGAGAAAGGAGATTTCAAATTGACAAGAAAGATTCAATTTGTAGAGAGTGAAGATAAAAAATTCATACATATTGGTTTTGGGTGGTGTTTTTTTCATCTCAAAATGTAAAAAATTTGAAAAATTTCACTGTTTGGGGCCCACCTAAATACGAGAATGTTTTGCTGATGTGGAAGGGAGATATGGTGGGAGTTAATGAGAAAGGAGATTTCAAACTGACAAGAAAGATTCAATTTGTAGTGAAGATAAAAAATTCAAAAAGTATGAGAGAAAGTATGAGAAAAGTCAAAAAGTAAGAGAGAGAGAGTATGAGAATATTCCCTTTAAAAAGTGAAACTAGGGGGGTATGGCTGATGTGGCAAGGCAAAAAATAGGAGTCATCATAGCCTTTGTCTCCCTTAAGCCCAGCTTTTTAAGCTCTAATCCCTTAAAATTAGGAATCCTTAGGAGGCCCTTTTTGGGTCCAAAAAAATCCTAATGTGCTAAAAAAGTTGTTATTTTTGCTACACAGGTTTGTTGTTGTTGAGCACCGAATGTACTGCATAAACAAAATCTAGGATATTGTTCCTTGCAGCTCTACCTCCTTCACCACCATTTCCATCCATTAGGATTATTATTATTCTCACATTTCCATTGCTTATTGCGTGGATTTTTTGCACCACTGTTTCTAGTAACATGATCCTAAAACACAATAAAACTAACACAAGTGAAAATCAATTTTGCAAAAACAAAGAGTTTTAGGATTTAGGAATGTACTTACTTGCCATGCTTGGCAAGCATGTCCTCCAGTAATAGCAATATATCCTTCGTATTGCATCCTTTCAAATAGAGCTTCCAAACCCCGTTGTAATGCGAAATCATATTCTGGGGGGCTGTTCACTACTTCAAGCTTTAAGAAAAATCAAGATCCACCTACCTTCAAGTAAGGGAAGACTTTTGTGAGTCAAGCTGCCAAATTATGGAGTGCAAGAGTTATGCTTCCAAGTTTCTATGTGGTGCACCTTTACTTTGGGTTGTTTGATGTTGCAATTTCTCATATAAACTCTCATACCCCCAAGTCCATTTTACTACTAAGGTATCTAGTTGGCAGGGCACCCTCATGCCCATGGTTTCAGGTTTCAGGTTTCACGTTTCATTGCCACCAATGGACAAAAACGTAGGTGGTGTACATGCTGCATTGCTGCTCTGCTGAAGAGCTTGTTCACAAACTAAATAGTGAAGGTGGTTTAAGCTGACAAGTCTTAATGCTGCCCATGGTTGAGCGTCGCCGCATAACTGATGACACGCATCGTTTATGTGACATTTAAAATGTCGTGTATGTGATGCTTTTTGCATTGTTAAATGCATCGTTTAGGCGACATCCCACAACGACGTGGTTAGCAATGCAAAAAGCATCGCATAAACAATGTTTTCTTGCATCGCTACCAACCCGATATGTTGTAGTGTCTTTAAAGTTTTATTTTCGTTATTTAGATTGTTGAGCTCAATGAAATGGTAATAATGTTCTCTTTTCCCTTTGTAGATGAGCTCTACGAGAAAATACATCTGCTGTGGCATTGATTTTTTTTGTGAGAAAATAGTTACTTGCAACAACAAACATTCAAACCAACCTAAGGTTGCAACAAACATCCCAATTTAGTGCCCCCTAGAGTCTTCAACTCCATGAGAAAGAGTACAATGTGAGCTCATCATGAACTTGATCATCCCTTCTTGAGCCTGAATTCCTAGCTTTGGGGACAAATTTATAAGGGTGTTCATTCTCTAATTGACTTTTGTGGCACCACTCACATGTGAATGTTGCCTACCATGGACTTGCTTCATTCAATGTCCTTGGAAATCCAAAAGCTTGAAGACACACAAAGCTATCCATATCCATAATAAGAAAACGACTAGGATTTACCCCAATCCTCATGACACCAAGGAGAACTAAAAGCTCTAATGGTACAAACACATTGATGGGTCTCATTTGCTTAGTGGGCTTTTGTGGTCTATGTGCATGAGGTTAGTTACACAATACCACGTACCTTCAGGCAAGGGTAGGAAGTTGCACAAGTAGCCTTTGCCTATGACCCACCCTAGTTACACAATAACACCTACCTTCAGACAAGGGACTTTTGTGAGGCAAGGGCACACACAAAAAGCTGCCAAATTATGGAGAGTGTGAGAATTATGCTTCCTTTCTATGTAGTGAACCTTTACTTTGGGTTGTTTGATGTTACAATTTCTCATATAAACTCTCATACCCCCAAGTCCATTTTACTGCTAAGGTATCTAGTTGCAAGCCACCTCATGCCCACGGTTGCAGGTCTCATTGTTGCCACTAGAAGGAAAAAGAGGTGGTGGACATGCTGCTTTGCTACTGAAGGGCTTGTTCACAAACTAAATAGTGATTAAGTGACAAGTCTTAATGATGTCGCCCATGGTTGAGCATCGCATAAGTGATGATGGGAATTGTTTATGGGACATTTAAAATGTCACTTATGCAATGTTTATTTGCATAAGTGATGATGGGAATTGTTTATGTGACATTTAAAATGTCACTTATGCAATGTTTATTTGCATCGTTTAGGTGACATCCTGCAATGATGTGGTAAGCGATGCAAAAAGCATCGTATAAGTGACGTTTTCTTGCATTGCTACCAACCCGATATGTTGTAGTGTATTTAAAGTTTTATTTTTGTTATTCAGATTGTTGAGCTCAACAAAATGGTAATAATGTTCTCTTTTCCCTTTGTAGATGAGCTCCACGAGAAAACACATCTGCGGCATTGAAAGTGTGGAGATTTTCAACAAGAAGGATGATGATGGTGGCAGTTGGATCCCTCAGCGGTTTAGCAAGTCAAACCGAATGTGGAGTGGTAGAATGTAGAGTGCATCAGTGGAAGAATTAATGTCTTCCATATAGAGATAGGTACATTGCTATATGATAACCCACCCAGCCATTTAGCAGCACACGGAATCTTCTTTTATATTCCATGTATGTTTTGGCTGATGCAAATAATAATGTTGGTAGATTGGAGTCTATCCCACTACCACCATTGTCTAGCCAAGAATAATAATTATATTCTTGGTAGACTGGAGTCTATCCCACTACCACCATTGTCTAGCCAAGAATGGGTTTATTCTTGCATAGACATCATTGCAGCATATAAGAATAAGGTAAGAACATATATGCCTATAGCAAATGAAACCATCAACAGGTTCTCAGGACGTCCATTTGAGTTGGTTTATACCATTTAGCACCTTTGCACAGATGTTTACATCATGTAAGGGTGTCAGGAAAACAAAGTTAACATATCAAGTGAGGTCCTGTGTGATAATGATTGGATGAACCAATTTTTGGGGCAGGAATGGGATGTAAAGAGGACCTCTATAGAAGATGCCATTGAATGTAAAGTAACAATACGAGATGTTACATTCAAGTGAAATAAAAACATAAATTTTGTTTATGTTTGTAGCAAATTCTTGTAGAGTGACATTCGTTACTTTTAAGCATTGATTGTTTTTATGACCAGGTATTTCATTGGGAGGCAAACATTATGCATGTGATTTCGTCAGAATATGGAGACTATGGAGAGGTGTCTGGCAAAGCTTAGATCAAGACATGCATGATGGAACACACTCTTCCATCATTGATGTTCTCATCCAATTACAAGGTCGAGACTTGTTAGTGGTCAATCTAGAAAGCCATTAGCCATTATCCTTTCTTCAACAAGAGATCTAATTGATGTGTACTGATGTACCGAGGGATTTCAATTTTAAGTTAGATGGTAGGAAAATTGGAAGCAAGAGTGAAGCTTCCAAAACCTACTACGTTTGTATCGAACCACATATCCTAGAGGTTGTGGAAACATTGAGATTGTAACCTTTCCATCTATAGTAAAATTTATCTTTAGTCTACATGATGTTGTATAAATGTTACTTCTTTCACTACAAGACAATGCTACCATACACGCGTTCCATACACGCGATAAATTACGGGCACGTGTATGGTCGCGCATGTATTTGAATAGTATCAGACGCGTGTATATTGGCATTTAAATTCGCGTGTATATTGGCATCTACCAGCGCGTGTATATTGGCATCTAAATTCGCGTGTATACTGGTTTTAGAAACGCGTGTATATACACGCAATTATACACGCAATTATACACGCATTAATACACTCATCAATACACACTTTATTAAGAAAAACTAAATTCCTTTACAAAATTAAAAACTATTTTCTTTAAACCATCTCATAGTACATTACAGTATATATCATTACACAATCCCACTACATGCATTTACAACAATGAAATATATTCAAAAATAAATCATGAGATAATTAAAAGACAATGTATACAATAGAAATGTCATCAATTTAGAACGATACAGTGATGGATTAGTTAGGGTTCAATCTCATCTTCAATAAGATCCATCCTTGCCAAATGATCAACATCAATATCCATTTGATTAATTTGTAAGGCTACGATTAAATTTATTCCACTATCGATATTCTGTCCATTGATAATGGTATCGATGTCTTGATCATCCTCATCAACATCACCATCATCCTCAATGATAGGATCATTCTCATGATCATGAGAAATGGCATGCTCATCCTCATTATCATGATCATCTCTTATTTCTTGATCATCGATCACAACATCTTCATTGGCATGTTCGACATCACCTTGATTGCGGCTTGTTACATCCTCCATATGCTCCATATCAGTGAATGTATTATACATCACTTTGGAACGTGGTACAATAGGGATGACGTACCACCATTTAATGTCATGCACCATTGGGGCAGATAGATAACCTACTCAAATACACATACTCTGCAGTAATTAATTAGCAAATCAAAAGTCAAGGGGTACGCGAGCTTAGATATATATGTACATGAAACACATTAGTAAAAAAATGCATACCTGCTCACATTGTTGTGGCAATACGAGTCTATCTTTCTTTGTTTGCCAAAACTTTGTAGAGTCAATGGTTACATAGCCACTTGCATGGCATTTTATCGTTGCATTAGGCCCTTTTTCCACCACGTTCATTTACCATTTGACATCCAAAACATACACAAAGAAGCGACGAAAGTCAAGCCTAAATATGTCTTGAATTGTGCCACAATAATCATCCATTTTTTCATTAGCTCCCTCAAAGCTACTAATGACACCTCAATCTTGTGTATTCCTCTTTTCATCAATTCTTTGTGTTCGAAAATGCTTGCCTTCACACCATATAGCATTGAACATAGTGCACTGGACCAAAATAGAAGCAATATTTATGTAAGCAATGTGAATAAATATTAAAAGCAAATCACTTACAACTAATGCAAAACATTAGTTCTATGTACCTTTAACATGCATCCTCGTGCATACTCCCATTCTTCCACTGACGTGCCATGGCACGTCTATGGTGTGAAACCATGCATGTGAGGCCATTAAATGCAAATCCAGATGCATGGGATTAAGTGCCACAGTGTACATGATGTATATATGTCTTTACGCGCGTAACAGGGTTTTTTTTTGTTCATGTTTGTGTACATGGTTTTCATGTGAGCTTGGTGTTTTGAAGCAGATTCCGAGGGCTAGCAGAAGTCCCTGTGCCCGTGTACATATGGGATGCATGGTGTGCAATAAAACTTTGCCCTGAATGCCTTGGCAAATGTACAGACTGAATGGCTTTGGAATGAGTTAGTGCATGCATTTTTCTTTGGAGCAGCTGCTGGAGACTTGAAGTTTTTGTTGTATGAGCTTTTTATTTGTCAAGAAGGTGTCTTGGATGTGCGTAAGTAAGAGGTGGAAGAGCATGAGGATGTCAATAATGGGGTTTTGATGAACCTCTGGTGGAAATGGATGTACATATGCTGGTTTACGTGGAGAGAGAGCCCAATTTAGACTGTAAATATTGAAATCTACAAGGGACGCCAGCAAAATATAAATTGCTCTTGTGCTTGAGTTTGGAGGGTCTTTCAGGTTTGGAATGGCCGTATGTCTCCATATTGCAGAGGGTTTGGGCATAATAGCCATGGTGTTGAGAAGTGGTATTGGTGTGGATTCCGGTGCTCAAAAAAAAAAAGTATATGTGTTATATAATAAACCACCAAGTGGCAAGCAAATAAGGAGACAACTGGCGCTTCTTTTGGCTGCCAGCTTATCCGCCAACGCGGCTTCTAGAAGTTGGCGAGGAGGTGTGAAGGTGAGCCGCCTTGTGGACGAGAAAAAGGCTGGCCGGTGAGACTCAGGAAACCATGATGTGGAAAAAGCAGACAAGAGAGAAGGTTAGCCGCCTGGTGGACGAGAGGGTAGCCTACGAGTGCTGGAGGCCGCCTGGCAAAGAGCTGCTAAGAGATTGCAGCAGACATTGGTGTGACTGGCTGAGACGGCTCGTGGGGCGATTGAGACGCCGGCGTACAAGCCTTGGCAGTGATCGTAGCAGCGTGGAGGCAACTGTAGGCATAGGTGAAGAGCAGAAGCAAGGAGAGGTGAGTCTGCAGGCACAAGGGGTAGCAGCCGCTTTGGGTTTAAAGAGGAGCTGCCTTGTGTAAGAAGGAGAAGCCTGGCTGATCCTACGGAGACTCTCCGATCAGCGCGTACTCGGTGTGTGCAGCTGTAATAAGCGAAGACACAGGAGATTGGGAGAGAAGAGAGTGAACGAGGAGCTTTTGTGTGTGAGTGCAAGGCTGATTCGGAGCCGCCTAGAAGATGTTACAATGGCTGGGTTGGGTCCAGGAGCTTCACCAAGCGAAGAAGGAGAGGCTGTCACCTAGCAATTGGCATGGACAGCTCTGCTGATGACAGATAGAGGCTGGCGACGGGCTGAGGAAGTCGCCTTGGTGAAGAGCTTGAAGATTGGGGAGGACAAAGAGAAGGTGGCTGGTAATAACTGAGGCAAGAACAAGCGGGTGGCGCAACGCAGAGAGGAGCTTCGCCAGGATACAGTGCAGGAGGAGGCGTTGCCTTGCTTTGGGCCTTGGTCGTCTACAATTGCTGGTGGCTACTGGCGATAGAGAGAACACGAGTTTATGGGCTGCTGCAGAGAAAGCAGGAAATGGGTGTTAGAGCTGGCTGCCGTGTGTACAAGGAAGAGAAGGCTGGCGCAGAGTAGCAATAGCTGAAGGCACTGGGAGCCGCCTGTGCGAGTGTGGAGTCGGGGTGTAGATGAGCGAGGTAGATTGCTTGTAGAGGTCTTAATGTCATAATGTTATATGTTTTCTTGGGTTTTGGAAATCATGTGATGATGTTTATATGCCATATGCCATCTTTTGCTTTGTGAGTTGTTGGAATCTGAAAGCAGGTTTTCATGAGATCAAGAGTCATCTTGAAATGGTGATGTTAACATTATGTGAAACATGTGATGTGAATGGTCACATATATATGGGAATCTTTTGAAGATTGTGCTATGCCTACATGTGTCATGTATGAGGCACTTGGATAAAGGGTCAGGAGATCTATGCTTGAAGCGGGTCATGCTCTTGACTCGTAACATATATGCATTCATCAAGCTGAATTTGGGGTTGCTTTGAAGTGAATTGGCACATGTACATGTCGACCAAAATTGAGATGTCATAACCCCCTTGAAGAGTTATATGTTTTGTTTCCTTGCTGGGATTTAAGAGCTACTCTCACAGCCAGAAGTCTCGCACTTGCCCAGCGATACCGCACACGTCACGACAGCTTTGGTCTCTTTTCTTATGGATATTTATGGATACCATTTAGCTTGGTTTGAAACACTTTAAAGTGTTCCAAACATGGGGGTTGGCCAGATGACAGGTTCTTTTTGCTGATTAATGTATGAAGATGACATTCAGATATATGTGGATCTTGATGATGACTTGATGACATTCAGATATATGTGGATCTTGATGATGACTTGGCACATACCGGAGGATATGCAGGTTTAGAGGGGGTGGATGTCATGCCATGGCACGTCTATGGTGTGAAACCATGCATGTGAGGCCATTAAATGCAAATCCAAATGCATGGGATTAAGTGCCACAGTGTACATGATGTATATATGCCTTTACGCGTAACAGGGCTTTTTTTTCATGTTTGTGTACATATGGATGCATGGCGTGTGTGGAGAGTTTTGCTATGGAATGCATTGTCGGGTGTACAGGGTGGATGGATTTGTTTTGGGTTTGTTTACAGGCCTATCCGGAGTAAGGTCAGCTGCAGATGATATCAGCTGCTCGGTTGTTGGAAGTGTGTGCACGTCCCAAGTACAGTGGGCACTGGAAGCTGCATTTGAAGAGTATGTGGAGCATGGGAGCATAAAAGATTATGGGGCCAATGTTGCCTTTAAATTGGTGAAATGGAAGAGAGAGAGCGGCTACATGTGGATAGGGATGGCACAAAATCATTGGTGTGAAATGAAGGAATGTTGAGGCGGCCATCTTGCAGGCCTTAAAAGAAATAAAAAAATGATATTAACGTGGCCCGCCACTTGGCTATTTGCCTAGATGCCAACGTGCTGCCAGCGCAGACGTTCAGGAAGCTCCAGAAGGTGGGGAGCGCAACCGTGTGTGTGGAAAAAGGGTCGCCTGCAGGCAGCAGTCGTTGACGCAAGAAAAGAGGGAGCGGTCTCTGTGTGTGCAAGGTGGTGGTGACTGAGGTGCCGACTGTAGAGAAGGAGCTGCGGTGGGGCGAGAAGAGACAGTACAGAGGTGTTGTGGGTTTTGTTGCTTCGAAGAAGGTGGTGGCACTGAGAGAGGTACTGGCAAAACAAAGGATGAGAGGAGTGTGGCTGCGGGCGACGTGTGGCTGCGGGCGACGGCACAACTGCTGGCGGCTTTCAAGGTGGTGGCGGTTTTGGAAGTCGGGGCCCTGGGGGCTCAGATTTTGACAGCAATGATAGGTTTTAAATTTGCTGATTGGGTACTCGACTGGGTTCTCTGATTGCTAATGGTTTCTCCACCTGCGTGTCCTTCTAGTAAAGACACAAACCTTTTTGAAGAGATGTTTCGATCTGTTTTTAGCATATGAACGAAAGGGGAGGTTACTCTTGGCTGGTGTGACTGGTAGCACAGTGAAGAGGAAGGTGTAGAGTATGTCGACTGCACCAAGCAGAGAGAACAAGGGGTGATGGCTGGAAACTCAAGGAGAGAGAGCTGAGAGGTGGGGGGGAAAGTACCCACAGCAAGAAGGCGTGTTTTGGGGAAGGGTTGCTTGGAAGCAGCAGTAGAGCTGAAGGCACTGGGAGCCACCTGTGCGAGTGTGGAGTCAGGGTGTAGATGAGCGAGGGAGATCGCTTGTAGAGAAGAGGCTCGTGAGTCTGCAGAGGCGAGAGAGAGTGAAGCCCTGGGTTCTGCAGATAGGCGAAGAAGTTATAATGTTATCAACCTTGGATTTTGGTTTGAACCATGATGCTTATGATGGTTTTTGGTACAACTCATATGTCTTGCTGAGATTTGGTATGTAAATATTATGGTTCCAGCTTCTGCTGGTGGTGCCCCTTGAAGAGTTATATGTTTTGTTTCCTTGCTGGGATTTAAGAGCTACTCTCACAGCTAGAAGTCTCGCACTTGCCCAGCGATACCGCACACGTCACGACACCGTCGTGATATGCAGCCCCTCATCGCTCTCTGCTCTCTCCATTTCCTCATGCAACCAATCAACATGGATATCATTCGGAAGTGTTGCTAGATGCTTAGGGTATGCCTTACGAGAGCCGTGTTGCCTCCGAAAGAGAGCTCTTTCTGCTTGCCTTTTTGTCTTTGCATCCTCATATCTTGTAACCCATCTGCTCATCACATCACTATTAAGGATGCAAGTGAAATTGAGATCATCAATCAATGTTCTGTCAATTACTTTACTCTGTCCTTTTCCTTGAGGCACAATAGAGGTCATCCTCAAGTCCTCTTCATTGCTCCATAGTCGTGGGGCAAAGAGCTATCCACCTGACCAAGAAATTCTGAAATATATACAAGAGACTCTTGTATCAACCAACCCTCGGCCATACTTCCTTCGGTCCTTGCACTTTGCCTTACAAAGTCTTTTAAGGTCTTCATGAAGCACTCTAGGAAGAACATCCAACGTGCATGCACAGTGCCACATAAAGCAATTTTGTCCACTAAATGCACAATGAGATGTAGTTGACTTGTGAGAATGGTTCGCGGAAAAGTCTCCTCTACCAAACAAACCACCTCCACTGCCATAACACGCGCATCATCCAACGTGGCTGGATCAATTGCTTTGGAACTAACATATCTGAAAAATAAATGAATAGTACGTTATACCTCATGCACGTTCATTTTGCAAGGTATAATGAAGGGTGATCTGACATGGGTTTTACATACCTCACAAGCTCGCCCATCTTATAAATACATTTTTTCAAACTCTTATTTGCACAATGGTCGATGCTAGTAGGTAGTATGAACTGCGCACATAAGAGCACATGTATGTATGGTTTATGGCATTACAAAATTTAATTTCAATGTACAAGACTTGGAAAACACTTACTTGGAGCATCTTGTACCAATCGTGGGACTTTAACCCATATAGTTGCTCAACGCCTCTTTTCTTAGTGGTTGTAAAGGCTCCCTTCAATGATCTCATGCATCCAGTGGGAGTACACAAAGTGGTGATGGCCTGCTTTACCTGCTTCTCCTCTTTCTTTGATATAATCCATGGTGCAGGCAGAAGACAAACGTGCCCACCCTCCTCTCGTGGCCAAGCTTGATGCATATGTCCTGCGACCTGCAAGTCCTCCCGTACGCTAACATTGTCTCGTTTACCAATTACATGTTCCCAAATACCAGATCCCACATTCTTGAAGATGTACATGGGATCAAGAAGATGGTTGATCTTAAGATGGGTCCAATATGGTAGCCGAAAAAAAATGGAGTACCTACACAAGGGATTGCTCTATATGACCTTTAATCCAATTAGAGACTACACAAAACAAGATTGAAAAACATTACTATACCTGTTCATGCCATCTGGAGGAAGAATATTTGTAGACTCCCAAATACGCTTCCAATCTTTTGCACAAAGTGTTTGTGGAGGAATGTTACTCTTACTAGCAACATATTTAGGATGATTTGACGGGAGGAATCGATGATGATTATCGAATATGGTCTTACACAAACCGTCAGCATACTCATGTACTAAACGAAGGGCCACAAACAGGACATGCATGTTTACCCGATGTTTTCAAACCTGTTAAAATATAAATAAAAGTTAGAATAATAAAGTTAATATTTATAATTAATATAGCCAATAGTATTAGAGTAGGGAGGTAATTAGAATTCTTACCAGAACAATCACTGTATCCTGGAAAGTCATGCATTGTCCACATCAACACTACTTGATTCCATTCCCCATACATGGAGATGTGATTCAAGGTAATTCGACATGCTCGTACAATGCATTCTTGATGCTCGTACAATGCATTCTTGACATCGATTACACATACACTTGATCCTTTGTCCCAACCGCACATCGCGATTACGATGACGCATTGTCTCATCCTCACCAAAACTGCTTGAGGAGGTTGATGACATCCTATGTACAAACCAGAAAACACAAAATCATAATCAGTTTTTAATGAAAGTATAAAAATCGCGTGTATTAACGTGGCTACATCCTGAAAATCACGTGTATTAACGCGGCTACTTCCTAAAAATCGCGTGTATTAATGCGGCTACATCCTAAAAATCATGTGTATCAACGCAGCAACATCTTGAAAATCACGTGTATGAACGCAGCTACATAATAAAAATCGTGTGTATAAACGCGGCTGATTTATTTTATAAACGTGAAAATACATGCGTTTTTACACGCGACGACCTGTTCAACCTAAAAATAACCTATCTTCCCCAAATAAACATTTTCAAAAAATAGATCTGCTCTCCTTCGTCTCGCCTCTTCCAACAGAGCACTAAACCTAAGTGCAAGGAGCAGACAAGGAGCACACACAGGTGAAGGAAACCGGCGACCAAAAAGAAGACTCACTTTTTCAGAGGTGAGTCAGTTTGTCCTTTGCCCTATCTCTTTCCTTCCATTTGTTTATGCCCTATCTCTTTCCTTTATGGGTTTGTATCCGTCCTTCTTCTTCTCTCGTTGCCATCTGGTGAACGATTGTGACAGGAGGCGACAGTGGGCCTTTTATAAGGACGATTTGTCGAAGGTCGGTCGCTTTCAAAAAAAAATTTCGCAGGCCGCGTGTAGGAACGCGTGTATATCTGCGTGTATCCTGTCTGCACAGACGGTTCACGCGCATATACACGCATTTTTGGACGGTAGTATACACGCATTTTTGGATGGGTGTATACACGCGACTGTGTTTACCCCATACTATGGTCTTAGAGCTGATAGGTGGCTTGGATAATGGTATTTGTGTTTGTGCTGATTCACTTGGTACTAATGTGGAGGTGAACTATGGCTTATGTGATGAATACAAGTATGCTATCATGATGACTTATCTCTCAATGTGAGTCAAGAGACAGCCCATGATGTACATGAGGATGGTGATAGTCATGCATGCAATAATGTGTGTGCAACCTTTGAAGACAACCACACAAGATGGATGTTTGTGGTGATAGTGATGTAGTTTTTGAAGAGTTGTAGGAGGATAACTCTATAGTTCTGAGTGTTGTTGAAGATGTGAATTCTCTAGATAGTGATGTCAGTTTGATGGTGGAAAATCATATGTGCTAGCTTGCATTTGTGCTTTGATGCAATCATGTATATACTTTTAATTTTGCAGATTCTTTATGGATCCAGGTTCTGCATCCGATCCATTTGCATATAGCAATTGGCTGATGGAGATGCTAAATCATTTTGGGCGCCATCCTGGTCCAGTTGAGCTTACAAAGTCCATGTATGCCCATCCCCCTCCTTGGCACTCCACTGCCGTCTATGCCTACGAGTCCGACGAGACGGCATGCAGCTTCTCCTCTTCCACGCCCACCGAGGAGACATACCTCATCCCAGACACACTCACACACACCCTCCTAAGCACCGTCACATCAGGGCGGCTCACAGCCACCATCACGTACTCCCTCAGAGCCACCGTCACGTCAGGGCTCACAGCCACCGTCACGTAGACAATCCCCCAGTCGTGACTCCACCCGCCGCAGGCAGTAGGAAGAGTGGGAGTGGAGGATGCGGCGGGTGCTTTGGTGGGCGAGGTAGTAGGGCACGCGGTGAGAGAGGAGATAGAGGGAGAAGAGTTAGAGGAGACAATGAGGATGAGGAGGAGATGAGAGAGGTGGAGGGAGTAATCTACTATGATGTGACAGATAGGGGCGGGATAGTGATGGATGCGAGGGGGAAAGAGGTAATGGAGTACATGCATGGGGTAGTATCAAACTTGTATAGAAATTGTTTTATTAGATTTAAAGATCAAAATAGCCGATTAGTTGGGGAGGTGATAGAGGCTGTACATAGTCGGTACCCAAATCCCCCACATGCTACATTCTCGAATATATGGGGAAGGACGCGAATAAGGGAGATCTTAAGTAATAAAAGATCTCACCTTAAAAAACTCGCGTACGATGATGGGCTAAATGTAGCTGCGGTGCGGCGGCGGGTGGCTATCCTACCGAGAAACCTTCCACTGCACACAAATGCGAGTGGAAGGAGGCAAAGAAACGAGCAGAGGGTGGCGTGAAGAGCAGGCAGCATGGGGAGGCAGGACGGATCTGGGTATGCTCGTTGGCATAGCAGAAGTGACACGTGGGCCCTCTTCAGAGCTAAGGGACGTATTACAGATGCGCAGTTTGAGATGGCCATGAGACCATACGGTCGACAGGTACTTGAAACCTCTAAACGAATGATTTTGGTTTATTGAATTACATATATATATACTTATATACTATATATTACTTGAACAGGCACAAGCTGCTGATGATCCACCCGCCGCCACTGCAGAGGGTGGACGTGAGCACTACTCATGGGACATTCCGACCGATGTGAGCTCATCTGAGCATGGAGGGAGTAGCGAGTCATCATCTGGGTCTGAGTAGTACTCAAACTTATAGTATCACATTCCATATTGAGGATGTGGTTGTATATATATTTTTGTAACCGAAGCCATGGGCTACTTCGACATATGGACTCCCTTGTATATATGTGTACACATAAAATTTTGATAGTAATATTGAATCGTGAATTGATAGTATTGCATTCATGTCTGTCTTGAATCGTGTATTGACAATGTATGCATTCATGTCGTTCTTGTCTTAAATCTTCCTCGTGGAAGGTCCAATGCACCCAAAAAAAAATCCAGAGAGTGTTATTGGGTGCTGGAATGCTGGAACAGCAATGCAGGTACCAAATAGAACTCTCTAGAATTTTTTCTTTGCTCTCTGTTCGCGTGTATAAACGCGTCAACTCTGCAAAAAGTTGCATGTATATACACGGATAATCTGTAATGCACGCGTGTATAGACGCGTCAAATCTGTGAAATACGCGTGTATAAGCACAACTAAACTGACAAAACGCGTGTATAGATGCTTCTATCAGTGCGTCTAAGCGCAGCTAAACTGACAAAATACGTGTATACGTCCGTGTATCAGCGCGTCTGAACATTCCTATACACGCGCTTTTGCACGCATGTGTCTGGCCGCGATTATACACGCGCTGATACACGGGCCCGCTACTTTTTTCACAAGTCATTTTTAGCGGCTAGGAGCGCGGGTATGAGCCTGATCCCTTGTAGTGTTTTTGCATTTTTTTCTTTCTATGGCAACCACATATCTTGGGCATCTCGTCTCCTCTACCTTGAAAACACCTAGATTTCAACATTAAGCCATAATAGGCTGTTATTTACATACGTTACTTTGAATTCTACATATACGCCCATATTAGTGCAATGTAGACCTTGTATAGTGCAATGTAGACCTTGTATAGTGCAAGTCAGTACAATGCGATATAACACCTCTCCTCGTTAGCATACAACGTAAATTGTGTTGTAGTAGTGACTTGCAATATACAAGGTCTTTTTAGCTTGAATATGAAATCCTATCACTACTACATGATAGCCTAATATCGGCGCTTATACCGACGTCATTAAACGGGGTCTAAAAAAGCCCCGTCATCGGTATAAACCCTGGTATCTGTGCCAGAACCACGATATCGGTATTTGCATCGGGCATTAATACCGACGCTTATGTCGACGCCCATACCGGCGTGCATACCGATGCGTATACCGGCGAAAATACCGGCCTTAATACCAGCAAATATACCAGCACGTATACCGGCAGATATACCGACGACAATATCGGCAGAT
Organism: Cibotium barometz; assembly: GCF_041138505.1. Classification (NCBI taxonomy): domain Eukaryota; kingdom Viridiplantae; phylum Streptophyta; class Polypodiopsida; order Cyatheales; family Cibotiaceae; genus Cibotium; species Cibotium barometz. The sequence goes on from NC_141060.1 coordinate 37,944,422, forward strand.
ATACCGACAGATACCAATAGTTTGAAGGTCCTACATTATGGTAATGCCTCCCAATTGATGGTCTCTCCTTTTGCTTCAAGCATCTCAAATAAGGCCACAAGGCCATATTTGTGAGCGTACTTCTCTTCTCGCCTACTTGGTGGGCGATTCATGGCCAACTCCTACATAAACGATTAACAATTACAACTTTTAGAAATCAACATTTAGCCCACATACATACATTTAGATAAACAAAATTACTACAAATACTTACGAATTCATGGCACATGGTTTTGTAAAAACCACCACTCCCAAGATGAGAAGCCCCCTACTGTTTGGAGTCTTGTCCTTGCCGCCTCTCTTTGTTGTTGAAACCTCTCTGGTGTCTCTGTGAGCTCCTGAGCTATGGCTTCCCACTCCCTATCATCTAGCCAAATACATCCCTCGCCTCTGACCTACGATGCCCCATCAAAATACGAGCTGTATATTGTATCCACTCATTAGAGACGACATTCATAGGGTTAGATGGCTGAAACTCTTGCTTTATCTTTGTATTTATGTAATTTTTCTTCTCCTTATCTTGCTGATCCCATAAAGTCATAACAGAGTTGTGAAACTGTATAGTGCACAATTGTCGAATTTATGTCTTCATTGCCTTCCCTGCACTATTCATTATAGGTGCCCCATCCCTAATTGTGTATATCTTGTTGTTGTCATAGTCATGTGCACCCCAAGGAGTGGAAGGTGAACCTATGGGTGTGCTATCAACCGATGAGAGCGAAGGACGATGCTCACGCGGTGGTGGTGTCACAACATCTATGGCACTACCACCACAACAACCTCCCCCTGAAGACCTACTACATGAGCGACGTCTATGTGAAGAGGTGGTAGATGGAGCTGTAAGAGGAGTGGAAGGCTGTGTGGTATGAGGTGTGGGAACTGCTATCGTACCTACAGGTGTGGGAACTGCCTTCGTGAAGCCAGATGGTGAGGCAGATGTCCCTGCTCTAGAACCCCAATAAGTCTGAGCCATGGCTCTCTGCTCTGGAGTCATGGAAGAGAAAAAACCATATAACTGCTCCTCTCGAGACTCATGCCCTGAGGTGTAGGGTTAAATGAGAAATCAAGACTGTAGTTGAGCGGCGGTGAGTCATCACCCATGGCCTGTTGGACAAAAAACCATATGATAAACTTGTGCGAAATGAAAATTACATGGTAAACAATGAAAGAACCATATGACAAACATTAACAATGATAAACAACAATGGTAAACCATATCACTTTGCACCTGCACTAGTGATTATGATGGTAAACATTAACAATGGTAAACAATGAAAGGACCATATGACAAACATTAACTTCCCTAAACAACAATGGTAAACCATATCACTTTGCACCTTCAATATTATAAAAGCATTACAAATATGTCATAACTATTTGCATAATCATTAAGATACATCATTTTAAAAATCATTATCTATTCTATCATCCTCATTAAGATCAGTAGCCCCAAAGAGATCTATGTCTATGTACATTTTAGCATCCTCATCATTAAAAGTCCCTTGATGAAGGATGTCCTCATCATCTATGTCTTCTTCCTCAACAGGTTTTCCAGCTTCATTGGTTTGCACCTCTTCATTTGGATCTTGCTCTAGTTGCTCCTCTTCATTTGCTTGCTCCTCTTCATTGTTGATATCGGCTTGTTCTTGTTGCTCCCCACCACCCTGTGAATCCACATCACCCTCTTGTAGCTCTAATTCTTCACAAATTTGCTTACTGTGCGGGGGGTGACTTGAACCACAATAGCCAGCATGGATCTTTTGGATCCGCTTTAAAGACAACCTACTCACAATGCTCTGGGCGCACAAAAGTATCTTGCTGATCGGTTCATACCTTTGTGGAGTCCACTTGGATGAGGCCACTCTTGTCTCTATGTACAGTTGCATGTGGCCCATTTGTGATTACCTTGAACCACTTCACATCAAAGATAAACAACTCAAAACTTCTAAAGCCAACCTTTAATATATCTTGAATGGTTCCAAAGTAATCAAGCATTCCACTAATTGTGTTATCATCACTTGCACTTGCACGACTTTCTTGAACAAACTGTGCTGCTGTGACACCACAATCAAAGGTTTCTCTTCTTTGGTCTATTCGTTCTACTCGAAAATGACGTCCATGTGACCAAAATGCCCCATATTTGTGATACTACAAATAGCACATAAAGATTGTTGATGGACAAACAAAAATTGAGACATGTAGAGAAAAAAAAGAGAGACATGTAGAACTTAAACACTTACATGCCAATCGCATCCTTTTGTAAGCTCCTCCTCCTCCTCTGTTATAGTTAAACCAGCACGTTTGGCTTCTAAAATTGTAGCTTCTAGCCATCTACCTGTGGGAAAGTCCGGAAGAGCTTGCAGACCTTCTGGATATGGGAGATTTCTTGTAGTGCGATTCCTTCTAAAACTTAAACGATCTTGTACTCGCTGTCGCTTGAGAGCTTCATATGTCTCAATCCACTTCTCCATTACATGCGAGTTCAAGATGCAAAATTTGTTGATTTTTACCCTCAAATTGTTATCCATCTTTCTCTTAATGCCTTGGCCTTGAGGTTCCTCACTAATGACTCGCCTGCTAGACTCTTGAGACCATAGTCGAGGTATCTCTGGATCTGAAGAACTTAAATATTCAGTGATGTAAACAAGGGACTCTTGTATCAGCCACCCTTCTGACATACTTCCCTCCGGGCGAGCCATTTGGCAAACAAATCCCTTTAATGTCTTCATAAACCTCTCCAAAAAGAACATCCATCTTGAATGGACTGTTCCAGCAACTACAACCTCATCTACAACATGAACTAGCAGATGCATCTGGATTGTTAATAAACTTGTAGGGAAAAACTTCTCTACCATGCAAAGTGCCTCTATGGAGTTTAAACGCGCTGTCTCCAAAGTGTCTCTCTTTATCTCTGTTGAAGAAATCCAACACACCAATGTGCTAATCTTATAGATAGTAGCTCTAATGTCTTTAGTGAGGCAATCCTTTATTGCTATGGGGAGCACAAATTGTAGAAACTTGTGCCAATCATGACTCTTGAGGCCACTAAGATCATCATCCTTTGTAAATGCACTTTTCAAGCAATGCATACAACCTGTAGGAGCCCGAAACTCTGAAATTGTCCTCTTCACTTGTTGTTTCTCCATCTTACTAAAAACCCATGGGGCTCTTGGAAGTAGCACCTTTCCATTGGGTCTAGTGCGAGCCCACAACTCTTGCATGCAACCTATCTCTTCGAAGTCGTCCCTTTGGCCTTTAGTCTCCTTTTTTCCTGTCATGGTCTTCCACAAAATGTCAGCTACATTCTTTAAAATATGCATCGGGTCAAGCAAATGGTTTATAAGAAGATCACCCCAATAGGGGAGTTGGTGAAAGATAGAGAGTCTCTTCATCCCAGGACATGCCAAGTTGCCACATTCCTTCCATTTGATCTTCCAATCGCTTGCTTCAGTGCACTTGGAGGAGGTCTTCCTAGATTACTATCCCACAATTCTTGATTTTCTAGAAGATACCTAACATGTCCTTGGTAGACATTCTTTTTGTAATGCTTTTGAGTATCTTGAATCAAGTCGAGGACCACATAGAGGACATGCATTATAACCCGATATAGACAAACCTGAGCATTCTCCATAGCCAGGCCAATCATGCATTGTCCACATGAGAATACCTTGCACAGTTGCAAGTCTTTGGCCACTCTGCTGCTTTGACATGTCCTTCACTTCAATTCCGTTCCACAAGGTGCGTAACTCATCAATAAGTGGTGCCAAATATACATCCATGTTCTTCACCTTGTACTTTCCTGGAACTATTAATGAGAGCAACAAATGACCTTTCTTTATTGCTAACCATGGCGGAAGATTATAATTCACAAGGCAAACAGGCCATGTGCCCCATGAAGAGCTCCTTAAACCAAAAGGATTTACACCATCCATTGCTAGGCCAAGATGGAGGTTACGAGGATCTTCCCTAAAAGCCGGCCATTTCTCTTCAATGTGTCTCCATGCGGGTGAATCAGCAGCAGGGCACACGCATCACTTCATCTGTGGATCGAGTTGTGGCATGCCATGTCATCAAGCTTGCTATAGATTTGCACTTGAACGTGCTTTTTATTCTTGGGATGATTGGAAAGTGCCTAAGAACCTTTACTGGGATAGCTTCCCCCTGAACATCTTCTCTATATCTGTTAGAGCCACAATGGGGACATTCTTGCAAATGCTCATATTCATGGCAGAAGAGGCAACAATCATTGCGACAAGCATGAATATTATTGTAATCCATGCTTATGGATTTCAATAACTTCTTGGCATTTGCACGAGATGGAGGCATCTCGTTGCCGTATGGCAATATCTGGTCTTTCAAAAGCCTGCAAGTATGGCAATATCTGATCATTACTATTAAGATTTAGTCAAATACAAGTTGAAAATTTATCATTTCAACATTAGGTGTAATCTCCATAAATCCCTTACTTGAAGAGTTCAGTGACACTTGTATTAGACCATCCAAAAATTGACTATAAATTTAGCATCGTAAGAGATGCATGCAATACAGATATCTTGGCACCATTGTATAGTGGAAGGCATGCAAGTTTACGCATGGCCTCTTCCTCTAGTTCATAATTTGACCGTTGAGAATGTCGTGGCTGATGATCTTCATGTTCATGCTCCTCGAAGACACCTTCTTATTGCTCGATAAAGGCATCCAACTTTTTCTCCATTGGACCTTCTTCCATTCCCTGACCTTCTTCCATTCCCTTGGGTGCTCTTAATTGAGCTCCATCTATCACTCCCTCCTTCGATATTCTCATCCTTTGTTGGGAACGAGAATTCATAGGCGCAATGTTATCAAGATGCGGTTACACACTTGTTGTACGATTGAAACCGTAAATTTTGTAAGCGCTCCATTGGAAATATGCCAGCGTCATGAATATGCTGGTTGCAAATCCTTCGTTTTTGAAATATTTGGTACTTACATCGCATGCATGGACACGCTATTCTCTCTTCAAGATTGAGAGGCTCCATCTAGCAGGATAACATGTATATGTAGCTCATTAAATGCAAATCATTATGCATTACACAAAGCATTATGTAAACCATAAAACAGGACTTCTTTTTCCCAGCCGTGAGGGAGATTTTAAAAATAACATTTAAAGCATCAAACGGGCTTCTTTTCCCCAGCCATTGAGGGAGATTTTCAAAATAACATTTAAAGCGTCAAACAGGCTCCTTTTCCCCAACCCGTTGAGGGAGATTTTAAAAATAACTTTCAAAGTGTCAAACGGGCTTCTTTTCCCCAGCCGTTGAGGGAGAACAAGTAGTGTATTCCATATCTCTGTCTCATAGTCGTATTTGCTTAAATTTTAACAATGCAAATTTAGTATAACTTGAATTTGGAACCATGGAGAACGAAAGGAACATTTAATGTAAAGACATTATCGTAAACCGAGTTCTCTTAGAGATCATCATTGTAACATGGAGATACAAAAAAATGCCTTGTTAAAATTTAGCATGGCAAAATTTTGAACATGTCGAGAGTAGTTAATACAAAGAATTTACACATTGTCAATGGAAATTTTCACATTGCGTCAAAAGTGAATGGGCTGATGCAGAATATTATTGTTGAGTAGGGGGAGCTTGATCTTGTTGTGCAGGGGAGTGCGCTTACTGTGTGGGGGAGTGCTCTTACTTTGCTTGCTCCCTCTGAGGGAATGGCAAATCTCCAAGGTAGATCCACTCCCTCTTAGTTAGCATTTGTGGATACTATCATGGCGACGGCATTGGTCTTGGCCGTTGTGGAGGAGACACAAATGCATATGGCATATCAAGCTTTCCTTGCCCAATATTGTTAAATTGGAGTCTCAATTGTTGTGGCCCTATATAGTCGACATCCAAGTCAGTATAATCTGATAGTCGTAGATTCTACACATATGAAAAATTACATGTGCTATCAATGAATGTACAAATAAACTGAGGTATCATTAGAAGAAGAAGTGCATGCTTACATTTTATAAGGGCAGTGCAAACATTGCGTGCAACAGCAACGTGGCATTGTAGCACACTCTCCAACCACAACTAAATCCATCCTGTTGCTCTAGGACTCTGCATCTAATAATCTCCATTGAATCTAAAATCTCCTCCTGTTTGAGGGCCTCAATGCTAGCTATTAATTTTCTAATAGATCCATACATATTTTTTCAATTCTCAATATTCTCTCTCTCTCTCTCTCTCTCTCTCTCTCTCTCTCTCTCTCTCTCTCTAATATAAAAAATGATCACGTGGACTTAAAGCTTCACCTAAGTATCTACAATAATCAAACTCCAGTGTCCACTACAAAAGTCAATAAACAGTATAAGATGGTAAAACTAGTATTTATGTCAAAATACCAAAAGTACAATTTAGGTCACATGACACTTATGCTTCATGGTAGGCCATTGCAAATATTTGGGCATGGTCCATATCTACATGCCTAAACCATGGACAGATATCCACGTAGGAAACTTCCTCTGAAACCAGAAGTGGGGATATAAGAGAATCCAAAATACATACCCTGCAGCACTGAGCATCTTGTGGCAGATTTGATAAAACCAGATTGCACAGATAATCAACATCATATTACTTAGAGAAAGAATGAGACTTTAAATTAAAGTTTAGGGCATGTAACATAACACCTCTTAAAATAGCCTACATAACTCTATCGTTGACCTTCTTGTGCATTCTCGATAACACCTCAATCTCTTCCACATTGAAAGGGAAGAGAGTGTCTCACACATCGGCAACCTCACAAGGAAGGAGGGGAAACAATAACTCAAGGGTCAATGCATAATCGGGTGTAGCCATTCATGAAACAATTTTTGGGGCACTTTTAGGGCCGCAGCCCCGACGTGCAAGCATTAGGGGAAGGTTGAGGTCTATAGGGGCCCTTTAAGCTGCCATATTATGATTTTAATGACTTTTTGTCAAAACATTAAGTTTCTTTGACTTTAGATACCTTCTTGTTCTTCAAACGGCTAGAAGTTTGAATTTCAAAGTTTTTCGCCAAAATTGAATTTGAAATCGAGCGAGCAAAACTATGTCATGTGACATATCTATGGAAAGAGCTCGACGATTAGATTCTGGATCTGTAATCTCCGACAAATTTTGAGCTCGTATGTAGAAGTTATGGACGTCCAAAATTCCAAAAACTTTTCCCCCACTTTTTGGAAATGAAAAGTACAAAAAGGCATCTTCTAGAGAATCTTTTGACCACCTTTAATCACCCAACATTTTTGTATACATGGCATCACACGATTGGCTCTTTTTCTTAATAACCTTTTAATCACATGGCATCTTAAAGGGCCCTTATAGACCTCAACCTTCCCCTAATGGGGGGTGAGATTTTGGATTTAGAGCGGGCTGGGGCTCTTGCCAATTTTTTTCGGCATACTAGCATATTAATGACTCTTCTCTAAACACTCCCGTCACCATGTGCATTTAATCCATGCGCATTTTACGGTCCTTGGTCACCCAATCAATGTCGTCACGCAAGCACAATCTGCCAAAACTCCCTGTTCTCAACACCACAGAGCTCGACACGTGTTACTATACAGCCTGCATTCCTCGTTGGTCTCACTCTTTGCTGGAAAAGACCACCGCGGTGGTCTTTCCCATCGCGCAGAGCTGGACACGTGGTGCCACTACATGGCTCTCTCCCACCAGTGACTCTCTCCATTGCAGTGGTCTTTCCCATCGCACAGAGCTGGACACGTGTCACTACATGGCTCTCTCCACCCCAGGGCATTGGTTAACTCTCTCCACCACTGCGTTGGTTTTTGCATGCAATCTAATGAAAATGACCATCACACTGGTGTTTGCAAGTAATACCACCGTGCTGGGTCTATTTTAAAGAATGAACTGCACTGCTATTCCAACCACGCCGCGCTGGTGATATTTTCAAGTACTATTTCAACCACCGTGTGGTTCCGCATATCTTCATCTCTCCTGCCAATGTACTTATAAATTTATGGTCAATTTGTTGTTCTACATTCATTTAGAAACAAACTTCAACTTCTCTTCTCATAAATAAACTTTTGTGTTTTGCCGCCGCAAGAAAAAAAAACTTCAACGAAGGTATCTTCTTTAATCAAAATTGAATCAATCAAAGATGGAGCCCTCTTTTGAGCTACCTCCAATCACAGCACCTTCAATAAATCAATTATGATATTGCACTTTTAAATATATCAAATTCAATTCTTTAAAAATTGGGCATGGTCGCATGATTCACCAACACGGTGGCATTACATAGGGTCAAATAAATCCTAGCTCCTTCAATCACCAGTGCGATGGCCAACACTATACTATCTCTCGCACATGTGGACATGTATGAAACAATTTGAGAGAACAAAAGATGCAGATTCATCAGAAGTTAACAATTTGAGAGACTCATTTAAAGTGAACAATTTACAAGATTATATTATAGTCAGCACAATTGGCAAAATTGGCCTTGTGTTTGTACATCAAAAAGGATTTACAGAGAAGGATTTACAATACAGTCTCATGATGTGAGACGAGCATAAAATGTATTTGTACACAAAAATGGATGTACAATACACTTTCATTATGTGAGAGGAGACCACGCCTCCATGAATCTTGCTATCCCTTCGTCAACATCCACATGGCCCCATACAAGACGACACAATAGAGGCCTGCTTCATGCAACTTCCATAGATGGGCGATGTAGAGTCCTGTGGAGAGCCGACCGAGAGTCCAAAGATGGTGCACAAGTGAATTTAGCAAGAGCTGGTTTGAATGCAAAACGACCACCTTGTATGTGGAAGATGACAAAATGGGGATGACGTTGATACGAGGAGTATGAGGTAGGGTGATACAAGGAGGCATTTGGGTGGAGTTAAAAGGCGTGTGAGACGATGGTGTCATTGAAGGGAAAGGGTGTGGTGTTGGAGGGATTGGAGGGAGCAGGTGTGGCAATGGAGGGAGCGGATGGGCGAGTGGAGGGAGCGGGTGTGGTGATGGAGGGAGTAGATGGGCGCATGGCGATGGAGGGAGAGGATGAGCAATGACGCAAAGTAGAGGAGAGTGAAGAGGAGAGGTAGCACAAAGTAAGTGATGTAGTATCATGAAATAGCCAAGTAGGAGTCTCTTAAATAATACTAGTTCCACTGGGCTGGTTGTGTACTCTACTTAATCTCATGGAAACTGGTGGTCCGAATAATCATGCAAGCTCGATATAGGATGGCAAATGTCCAAAATACTCATGTAGCTAATTGGAAATTTAATGCACCTTTGATGCAAATCTTGGTGAAGTCCCGGTGGTGGTCTTAATAATCTGAGCGACTGGTCATTTACTCCACTGAACTTAATCCCATTTGCAAGCCCGCCGGTGGTGGTCTTCCTTCAATCAATCAAAATCCGAGCCGCCACTTAATTTCACATGCCAGTGCGGTGACTGAATCAACGCCGCCACTTAATTTCACATGCCAGCATGGTGATTGAATCAACTCTACCAAATAATCATGACTGGTAATTAATGACACTCTAATCTTAATGAAATCAATCAAAATCCAAGCCACATGCCTTGTAATTAAGTCTCGGATGCCACTGCAGTGGCACTTAAGCCTAGTGGTCTTCCTTCAATCACTCAAAATCCGAGCTGCCACTTGATTTCACATGCCAGGTGCGGTGACTGAATCCACTCTATGGTGCCCTCCAAATGATAGCCGCCACTTAATTTCACATGCTGGCGCGGTTACTAAATCGACTCTATGGTGCCCTCCAAATGATCATGACTGGTATTAGGTAATTAATGGCACTCTAATCTTAATGAAATCCAAATACTCATGTAGCCGATTGCACATGACTGCACCTTTGATCCAAATCCTATTGGAATCCCGGTGGTGGTCTGAATAATCTGAGAGACTGGTCATTTAGTGCACTAAACTTAATTGCATGCAAGCCCGGTGGTGGTTTTCCTTTAATAAATTAAAATCCGATCCGCCACTCAGTCGCATTATGCAGGCCCGATGGTTGGTAATTAGAAGCTTGGTGGTAGATGTCCAAATAATCATGAGCCACCTTCAATCAAGGTGAATTATATTCAATGGGCCTGTCCTCAATATGTTCCTTGGTACCCGGGACAAAACCTAACCAAATTCTTAATTGGATCCCATCACTACAGTGGTTGGGAGGTTGGCTAACCCTACCTTCTCCACTCTACTTAAGCCTCCACTCTTCCCTTTCCTTGCTCCCTTGCACTCTTCTTGCAACTATCCCCTCTCACACTCCCTTGCACTCTTCTTGCAACTTCTATCCCCTCTCACAATGGATCCCCCCGGATGCACCGAGCTCCAAAACATGTTAGTCCCCTTTGCACAGGCTGAGAGCTCCTCACATAACCTTTAGAACCCCTCTCCACAAGTCGAGATCTCCTCACACCTTCACAACCCCTCTTCACAATCCGAGAGCTTCTCACACGATATCCCCCCCCTCTTTGGTCTTGATATCGTGAGTTACGAGAGCTCCTCCTCAGAGATCTCTATCAACTTCACCAAGTTGATACATTCAGTGGACACAAAGGATGGTATCATCATCTGTAAAGGTAACAAGATCAACATCGATAAAGGATTGATTGAGAAGGAGCTAAAAATTTATGGAGGCGACTTGCAACAAGAACAATTCTTGGAGAAGAAGTGGAAGAAAAAGGATGTTTTAGATTTATTCCCCGACGCTCATATTAGTGCAAATGGTGGAATCAAGGTTTTGAGCTTGCCTGATGATTATCAGAAAGAGTTGAAAAAGATAAGGCAGGAGCGTGCTACTTAACTTGCATAATTTCTTGAATGGCAAATCCCAATCGTCACCTAAAGCAATGAGTGTTGGAAAATGTACCTGATGGGGAATCACCTTAAAACATGTGTTGAGCAAGTCGAGAAGCAGATCAAAACTCTGAGAACAAGAAAGCCACCGATGCAGCATACGCAGCCCAACATGACAGAACCCTCAGGAAGAAAGGGTGGTGCAGAAGCGAGGGTAGATGAGGCAGAAGCAAAGGCCTTGCTGTAAGATTCCTCCCCAGCCCCTCAAGATTTCCAGTTTCTTCCGCTGTAATCAATCTCCTTTTCCAAATAAAAAAAGATCTTGTTTCTACCTGTTTTGGCCTAGAGAGAGGTAATTCAGTTTTTAGATATCTTTGGATGGAAAAATATCCCTTCTTATTAAAATAAATTCCCCCAAAACAAAAAAGAAATTCCTACTGTGCATTAGAAATAAATTATAATGTGCACAAAAGACTTTAGCCTAAGGGCCCCTGTTTTCAGAAAATTTTGATCCAAACAAAGTTTTGACAGGCCAATGAGATTAATCCAAATGTAGGGAGAAGATAAATTGAAGAATAAAAGAAACCCCCCCCCCCCAAAATGAGTAAATGCTCACATAAGATGAAGAGTGGACTAAGGACCAAAGAAAAGAATTAGAAATCTGAATTTTGACACCTCAGTGTGGGGATCTCCCCTCATGAAGTAGGCACCTTTTTCTCATCATTACCCTCAATTTTTAATCAATAAAATGAGATATTTTCATCTCTTCTCTCTCCTGTTTCAAATCTAGATCCAGAAAGTAAGCTGAATTGAACCAAAAATGGTCAAAAATTGACCAAACTGATCTGGAAAGTTCTAGAATCAATTTGCTTGGTTAGAGGCTCACTATTTCCTATAAATAGAAGCCTCTCCCTTTGTAAAAGCTTAATGGTGTTTATGCACTGTTACTCTACTCCTGTCCTGAGCCATCTACATTGAATTTTTAATAATTCAATTGTTTTTTGCCTAATCCTCTCTAAAGTGAATTGGTGGGTGGCCACTATTTCTTCAAACAAGAGTAGAACCCTCAAGCCAAAGGAGAGCTTACAAGCTCCATGTAAGCTATTTTTCTTTACTTTGTTTACAAATTTTAATGAAAAATCTATGGTTTTCTTGATTTTTATGTTTTGCAAATGATTGAATTAAATTCAAATGCTATGCCTTTGATGAAAAGGCCACCCCCTTCTCTTCTTTACATTCCCACCTTTCTTAATCCTAGAAAGATTAACTAAGTGATTAATTAAACTCTTCTTATTGTTTACTCTCTTGAATTTAGAAAATTGTGTAGATTAGAGTTCTATAATTCTAAATTGGGTTAATTAAGTTAAGTGAAGAAAGATAAAAATGAGAAATGGTTAGCCATACAAAGGAGGTTATGGAAAAAAATTTTAAAATTTTGTGAAAAAGAAAATTATTTTTATGTTATTTCAAAAGAGTAATTCCCACCATTTTTTATATCTAAAAGAAATATTCTAATTACTCCATGTATATATTCACCTATGAATATGCATGGATATCACTGATATTAATTATTAAATTTGATTTTTATGCATAGAAAGAGGCATAAAGGAGTTTTTTATTACAAAAGTGTTATTTTTATTAAATTTGATTCTTATTGCATAGAAAGATGCATAAAGGAATTTTTTTATTACAAAAGTGTTATTCTTATTAAATTTGTTTTCTATGCACAGAAAGATGCATAAAGGGATTTTTTTATTATAAAAGCATTATTCTTATAAAAATTAATTATATGCATAAATAGATGTATAAAGAAATTCTTTTTATTTTAAAAGTGTTATTCCTATTAAATTTTATTTTATGCATAAATAGATGCATAAAAAGATTTTTTTAAGTATTATTCCCATTAAAGTTGATTCTGTATGCATAAATAGATGCATAAAGAATTTTTATATCAAAATTAGAATTCTCTTAATTTCTATGAGTATTTGATAAATGAATAATTAAATACTCTAAGAGAGAAATTTCTATCATTTTATATTTACACGGATTGTAAAAAGAAAATTCAGGAAATCTATCGAGATCAAAATATTCGATAAATGATTAATTTATTTCTCATTAGAATTCGTAACTAATTTAGAAATCAATTAAGTGAATATTCAAAGAAAGAAATTTAGTAAAATAGTAACTGAATTATCAAACCTTCTCGAGAAAGATAGTTCAGAAAAAATCTTATCCGACTCGAACCTTAAATTAGACTATGACCAAGACCAAACTCTTTCGTCAGTTTTTCGAGGTAAGAAGGTGTGACCAGTTTAGAAAAATATACTCAAAACTCCCGCCAAATCTGAAACTAAGTTTGAGACCCTTCAAATTGATATGTGGATCAAGGTTATAGAATTCGAGGAATTCTGGTATGAAATTCAGAATTCCGATCAAGAAGTTTTGGGGATACTTATTCAAGAAATACTTTTTGTATTCAAAAGAAAATCAAACTGAAAACTTGCATAGAAACCCTGTTTTCTCAAAGGTCTGTCTTACGCCAGAATGCTGGAGGGAGCATTTGGTATATGTTTTTCCAAGGGAAGTTCGAGTTGCAAGCTGGCGGGGAGTGTTCAAAGGATGGCTCATGCAGTAAAGCTTGCCCAGGTCTTGACCAACCTCAGTATGGTGAAAAATGGTGCACTTCCAGTACGATGGAGAAGGGCCGACGAAGTGATCCCTGAGTGAAGTGCCAAGACACCTAAGGAGGATCTTGGAGGATTTTGACCAGGTGATGCACGAGCTCGCGGTGCCTATGACACCCATGCGTATGTCGTGGAAGATACGTATGATGGACGAAATGACATGGGCTGGATGGGGTTAGGTTGGAATCAGTGGTGGAGTTTTAATAATTAAATTGAAATAATAGGAATACGTTTAGAATTTGAGTAGTTGAATAAAAACCTGAAGAGTTTCTCAAATGAGTAGATCAATGGGTGTGCCTGACTTCGGTTAGGAAAAAAGTGTTGATTTCCTCAAATGATTAGATCAATGGCTGTGCTTGATTTCGGTTAGGAAAAAAAGCATTCATTTATTTAAATTAAGTCAGTGATAGTTTTCCTTCTATCTGGTTTAATCAGGTGAAGGATCGTTTAGTATCTTGACCTCGTTAGAAAATTCGTTAAGAAAATCAAAAAGGTGGAATCGTCCCCGTTTTTCAGGCAAGGAAAATTTTCTTAGTTTCGGTTTCGGAATGACCACCAGATTAGTCTCGTGTCCGGACATTCGCGGGCGAGGCCCCGAGTGGGAAACCTTGCCCCACGCAAGAGGAAGCTACTTACGTGCTAGCAACCGGGAATCTGGTGCATGGAGGGGACAGAGGGGTCTCATAGCTGGTATCAGAGCTGGTATTAGAGCGCTGTTGTAAACTTACAAAACAACATCAAAAATTACCTAAAATTTTAAAGTAAATCTAGGTAATAATGTTATCACTTATTAAGATTATGTTTGAAAATGAACTTCATATATTGAAAACTCATAAATTGAACTAGATTTTTAGATGGATACCCCAAATCTATCTAGCATTCCTAGACTCTCCTAGAGTCGGGATATGATTGCCGTTGTCTTCGAAAATCTCATCAACTCCCCTACAACCCGTGAAAGCAGAGTGAGACTCTCTCGTCACTTTGAGGATCTATACTTTCCTGATCCATTAGAGCGACGTCAGCATATGTGGTTCTCTGGAGGGCAAAGTATTCGTGTCAATACCAATCAATGACAAAGACTCAGACAGAATATCTCGCTAGCCACCATGATCTTGATAAGGCTAGGAGTTGTTCATTATATACAACTCTATAATCACTTACCTTGGAATTTTAGAACTTCTTGCCATATTTTTAGACTTCTTAGCCGCTTTGTTTCTAGGAGAAGAATTACAGCACCACTATCAGTGAGATGAATCGTGTATATCATAGCGTGTCTCCATCGCAGTATCGCCTTTTTATGCGTACGCGATTGAGGCAGTGACTTTTGGAGCCGAGACGCTCTATGCATATATCAAAAACTTTTGATAATAAATGATGTTTTGCAAAAGATTCCAAATTGTTTTCGTGGTTGTGAATATTGGTTAATAAAATTATCAGAGTGAATCTTGTTCTCAAGAATTATGATGGAATATTTATTTGTTTAAGAAATAAATCTCAAAAATTAAATAGTCATAAATCTGATGACAAAGTTAAGTTGACAAAAATATCGTTTTGTCAGAATCATGAGGTGCGCAGCCCGTGGTAGGTAGCCGGATCCTCTTACCGACGATGAAGAGTTAGATCCGGACGTTCCTAAAGCTCTGCACCGATGAGATGAAGAGTTAGATCCGGACGTTCGTAAAGCTCCAGCCTGGTCCCTTCAAGGGTGAAGGGAAACAATTAGGAGAAGTAGTGGAGAAATGGATCGAGGCAATGGAAGAGTATTTTGATGTAACCGGTTAGAGTAGAGCAAGATGGCTGTCGCTAGATTGAAAATTGTGGAAACGGCCATGGTCATGGAGGAAACATTGCGAGAGAAACCGTCTCGACCGAAATACCCAGACCTGGTCAGATCTTAAAGCTTACCTCAGAAAGAGATTCTGTCCTTCGGGCTTCCTGGAAACCAAAAATGAGTTCTTGGAACTGAAGCAAGATAGTCGGACGATTGAAGAATACCATCAGGCATTTGCCCTTCTCCTCAAATATTCTCCACTTTTAGATGAAGAGCAGGTGATGGCCAGATTCATTCAAGGGATGAACGAGCCATTGGAAACTTTAGTGAAAAATGCCAAACCAGTCTCAATGGCAGAAGATGTCCCAATGGCAAAAAGGACTTTGCCAAAGCATTTGTTGCTAAGGTCCTTCCGAAGCCTGCACCCTCAAACTTTAAAAGGTTCCAAACTCCAAGAAGAAGTGCTTCAAACTTTCCACCCCCAAAGAGGTAGCAAAGCCTTAATCATAATCAAGATGCTGGGAAATTCAGAAGTGAAGGAAGAACCTTCCCTTAGAACACTTTCTCAGGAGTCCCACCTCTTTCAAGGATTCAAAGGGATGAGCTTAGAAGTGAGAATAGGTGTTTTGGGTGTTAGGGTTTCGGTCACCAACTTAAAGACTGATCGACTCCTGCCATGTCAAGAGGACAGGGAAGTCAAGGACCGCAGAGACCAGCCCCTTCGTAGTATCAGTCAATTCAGGGTTTGTCTCGCCAAAATCAAGGCAATCCCAGGAGGACTCTAGCTCAACCATCTACCTCTGTTCAGAGTAATCTCAGAACTCCCTCCCAGAATTGGGGTAACCAAAGAGAAAGAGTTCCGCCCCAATGTGCAGCACCCAAAGTAGTTACGATAAAAGTAGTGGAAGAGGAAAGAGGTCAGATTTATGCCACGATTGAAAACCAAGGGCCAAATCGTCAATTCTTTGTCATATCCATGCTCTAGCTGAGTATAAGGGTAAGACAATGTAAGCTTTTGATTGATTCAGGTAGTATTCATTCATTTATTTCCCTAGAATGCTTGCGTAAGCTAGTCTTAGAACAGAAATCAAGGAAACCTATGCAAGTTGAATAGGCCAGTGGGATAGGCAGACTAGAGAGTCTTGTGCAGACTCCCCAGTCTGGCTAAGATTTTTTTTACTATGTAGTACATTCGGTGCTCAGCAGCAAACCTGTTGCAGTAGAAATAACAGCTTTTTTACCAAAACGAAATGGGTTCGACATCTTCGTACTCCTCTAGTTATAAAAGTGCTGCTATTTTCACTACTAAACCCTCATTTTGTTGTAGTGTTAAATTGAGTGGCCATAGCTTATCTCAAATCCATAGGCAAAACTGTCTAATTACATGGACAAGCTAGAGCTTATGCAAAACTTTATTATATGTATTGATGGGTCACATATTATCTAAAATTCATGGGCAACTGTCTTACTCCAAGGAAAAACTAGAGCTTATTTAGATATAACATAATGTAGCCATGCACCAAATTTCTCAATTGCAATAGGAGATTTAAGTCATGAAAACAGAACAAGAGGCATTAAAAACAACAGTAGCAAAAGGAGAGGAATTGCAAGGACAATGTGATCAACTTGAGGATCAATTGAGAACACTCAACATTTAGCACAAAGAGAACTAAGAACAAAACAAATAGAGGCACATGCACAAGAATTGACAAAATCTAAGGAGAAAACTATTTAGTTGAAGTGTGCCTTAGAGATAGCTAGCCGACAGAAAGAGGAAAATGATCACTCTTGGAGGCTCAAACTAGAGTCTTTAGCAATATAGCCACATCAGTCAAAAGAACAAGGGGAGACTAAAATCAACAAAATGAAACTGATAATAAATAGTCACACCAACGTAGAAGTTTGACTTGGATATAACAATTTCAAAGCTCAAACAATGAAGCACTAGACGATGAATGTGAACCAATAGCCTCAAAAAGATGAAGCAAAGCAACAACAAAGGAATCTTGGATAGAAAGCCGTTCAAGTTGTTGTCATAGATAATGTAGTAACATTACCAGAGTACATTACCTTGCCAAGGACATCCCCTCCACCACTTGGTTGTTGATGATCTTGGCACTTAATTTATCACTCATTCAACAATAAGTGAATATTAGCAACACAGTCACCGCACTTTGAGTCCAACAGTTGGTTAATGTTCTTACTTGGTATGACCATCCTACATTAGCCATGGAGGTGTTATATGATGAGGTACTCCTCGATAATCCCCAATATTTGCTAGCATACATATGGGGCTCCACCCTATTCCAAAATCACTTCTAGAAAAATACATGTGTTAGCTTACTATCGACACATGCTTATGTTTAATCATTAACAACTCTACTTTAAAAGGGACCAAAAGTCATTCATCACTAAGCAACCCCAAACAATTTGTAGTCAGCTCAAAGCCCCAAAACGCAATGGAGAGCTCTCAGTCTTGGTTAGTCCTTGTATATTTTATATGTCATGGTGGTTTTCTTTATTTTTCCATTTTACTCATCATTGTCCAAAACATGGTGTGCTAGAGAGACATGCATAAGAGTCAAATTCAGGTTAGTTATGTTGGATGGACAAGCATAAAGTATTTAATAGCGCTTTGTATGAAGGAGGGAGGAGTATATAATGAAAAAAAACTCTCATGTTTCTACATCGCACATGCATAGTACACTGACACTCACAAACTATGCACCATGATTAGAGTCGATTCTAATGGTCTCCCCTACAGATACTCTGACTAGCACTGCATATTGTTTTTACTTTTGTGATGCATATAAGTAGGCAAGTTCTTGCACCATTTGAGCACGTGCATTTAGCACCATTACATGTATCCACCTAGGCACATGCACTTACACCAACATCATATGTACCCTCTCTCTCGACAACCTCCAGGAATAATCTCTCCAAGATTCCTTAACCTCACCACATCAACACTTCCATTACCTAGGCTCATTGATGGACTTAGAATAGGGAGTGGAGAATGTTAACCCAAGGTTAACTACTACTACTGGGTGCACACCAACATCACTTTCACACTTGTGGGATCGTGAAGGGAGTGAAAGAAGATGTCATCAAGCAACAAAGAATGAACTAAGCCAAATAGATGTAAGCAATCAAGGTCATGTAGGTGAGGAAGTAGCTATGAAATCAAGGTGACATACCCCATGTGTACATGCTTTCTTAGGCAAGATAGGATTAACTCTATTGTGTTGTAATCTTGCTTAAATTTAACTTTAAGTTGTAACTCGATGGATGGAGAGGCCTTATGTGAAAGTCGACATCCCATGCATCCACACTCTTGTATCTATATCATACCAAAACTAGACTAAGGTCTACTTTGATGCTCTTCCTCTCTCTAGCTCTATGCTCTCCTCTTGTGATGTTTCTCTTTCTAAGGTTATCTTATTTCTTGGTAGTTCTATGCTTGTGTGTGTGGGTGTGAGAGTGTGTGTGTCATTTCCTCTCTCCTATCAGATACCTTTTCATTGATGCTAACAAAAGTGTGATTGTGTTGTGAGGAAAGGGCTATCATTTTAAGAACAAGTGGCAATCTTCTCAAGTGCTAACTTGCTACAATAAGGTTACCTCTTCTCCAAGATGACGGGTAAGCATCCAAGTTCCCCATGATACGAGAAAGGTAAATGCACTCCACTTGGTTAGTGAGTGGTGTATTTGGGCTCTCTAGAATATGACACTACAATTTATATGAGCTATTAATTTTTACATTCCAAGGTAATCTTTGGGATAAGAAAGCTAAAGATTTGGGAACCTCACTTTTGTAGTATTAAAAGAGATACAAAGGACTAGGATTGTGGCATATATAACGACCTCACTTTTGTAGTATTAAAAGAGATACAAAGGACTAGGATTGTGGCATATATAACAACCTTTTTTTAGATGTCTAGAAGCTTGTATGGTGGGCAAACATCGGTATGCATTTTCTCAAGAAAGAAAGAATCGTGCATAGGCTCCATGTAGAGCTTATCCATGTAGATATATGTGGTAAATATTTGTGGTAGGATTCCAACCACTATATTGGATGGTTCTTCCTACTTTTTAGTATTAATGGATCACATCAATAGGTAGATGTGGGCATATTTTCTTTAAAATAAGATTAAGAAGGAGAACACCCCAAGAAACTTCTTTTGGTAAGAAACCTTCAGTTACATATTTTAGGACATTTGGATGTGACAGTTTACGCATGTTCTAGACTAGTCCTGTATTTCAAGCTGAGCAAGTAGTGTGTATTATAAGGAGTCAAAGGGTTATCAACTATGAGTTTGCCTAGCTTATTGAGGTATTGATCTCGACTATTACTATAGACTATTGAGAAAGAGATTTGCTAGAGTGCCATCTTCATTGACTCAATGTTAATGAAAGAGGTAGTTCACCTATGATTGGACATTGAGAGGGGGAGTTGGAAAAGAATTTTCTCAATGCTCCACCCTCTTGTTGTAACCATGAGTGACAAATGAGCTCTATTATGTAACGTCCCCTACATGTGGAGTAGCCATTTGTGGTGAAACACTAGGGAACCTATCAATTCCTCGTTTAGACATTGGATGGTGGCTAAATGTGGCTATATGGTTAAGAGATAGCTTATGTGGAGTGGATACTGTGTTAAGTATGATGCAAGCTTGTGAGGCTTATGTGGTCGCATTAGTAAGCACGAATAGCAAACCAAAGACATATTGTTCTCAGGTTGTGGGGCATATTTAATGGTCTAGACTGTCTTAGACAGCAATGTGATGATATGGTTGGTTGGTCATTTTGGACCAGGTCATGGAGGGTTGGTGGTCAACTTGTCCAACCTACGTCTACATAAACCCTGGGTACTATAGAATAGTTTGATAGCAAATTTTTGTCATCAATTTCATTATATTCAAGTGCTTCTTTTGTAAGAAATATAATTATTATCCTCTGTCTAGAGTATGTCTAGATTATTGAGATATCAATCTCAACTAGTACAGATATGGATGACATGCCTCTGGCATGCTTAGTGACATTGTGGTTATGGTTTATAAGATATACGATCGCCACTTTGGTTTACTACAGTTATGGCATAGTTATAGCATTAGCCTATATAATGAGGTTCACACTATGGACCATGTATGTTTAGTAGTAGAGTACTTTCCCATATTATATGTACTCTTATCTTTATGTTATGGTTGTAGAGAAGAGAAGAAAATAGAATAAAATTTAGCCATCCATCTCTTTCTTGTGTGATTGTCTACTCTTGTGTGTGTGTTTGAAAAGGTTTTCTTGCAAAATGGACAGATAAACAAACTAGTTTTAACAAAAAGCATATTAAGGCCAAAATATTAGCTCTTTATGACACCTCAAGTAGATTCCTCAAACTATCCATATGTGTTATCCATGTGATAGAATAATTTTTTATTCTAGCACTAAAGGATGACAATCACATAAGTTGTGTATAATCAGCACATCGATTTGATCTTAACATGACTATGCTTGATATAAGTAATAAACAGAATATCAATAATACTTACAACATTAGAATCACCCATGATAACAACCATAGATCTAACATGGAATAAAAACTCCAATATCAATAACACATGTCATCGTTATTTATTAATATGGAATTTCCTAAAAAAATAAACGAACTAGCATGGAGTAGAGATTCAAATCATGAAGTCCCATAACAAAATAAAGAGTACTCCATGGTAACATTCTTGTATATGTGTGCCACTCTATTGGTTCTCTTATACTTTGGGAGTATGTAGGTGAGCCAAATATACCAAGTAAGTATGTAGTCTGGATGGTTTATTTTTGTTCTTACTTGTATGCATTTAAGTTTTGCAAAATACATTAGCATTGTTCCTCATGAGATATATGATTAAAAGAAGGTTTATTTTATAATATAAGAAAAGAGAGTAATCTTGGAAATCCTAGGTATGAAATGCTCTGAAAACCTTCTAAATTCTTATGAAGGTCACTTAA
Source organism: Cibotium barometz (assembly GCF_041138505.1). NCBI lineage: Eukaryota > Viridiplantae > Streptophyta > Polypodiopsida > Cyatheales > Cibotiaceae > Cibotium > Cibotium barometz. The sequence goes on from NC_141060.1 coordinate 37,965,720, forward strand.
AAGAATATCGTGTGTTTACCAAAATAAATCTATCCACCATCATTCACAATCACTCAAGAATATCATGTGTTATCAAAGAAAAGCTATCCACCATCACTCACAATCACGTTAAAAGTTTTTTTTAATACAAAAATTCTTTCACAAAAATGAATCAATATTTATAATTGTTGGATTTTATGACTATAAAATGTGATAAAAGATGTTTTTTTTTTTCATTTAGATGAGTGGGTCCTTCCCCCACTCCCTCACCTAGTCGCACACAAGGATTTCATCTAGCTAAACACACACCCTTTGTGCTATCTTACTCAAATTTTCATGTTACTGTTCATATTTTTTGCTCGGTTTGATTGAAAAGGTACTACTAAGGAAACTTAAGGTAGCAAATCAAATGACACAATACAAAAGTATACCTTAGGTCTACCAATGAAAAGTAAATTTTTTTTGCCTTGCATAGAGTTATATGTGCGGGTTTTTAATTGAGAAAACTTTAAATTTTCCCGAGGAGATGGTTTTAACACACCTAGGGTGTTCCTCACCCACAACCAAAGGTGCATGTTGTCCATAAGCAATCTGCAACTGCTGCAGTCTAGTGCATAACCCAGTCAGGTCCAAACACTTCCCCCAGCAGGAAATCCCAATCGTGCGCAAAGAAAACCTCTCAGCAACAGGCTGGTGAGTGGACTCTTCTTCCCTAACATTTTCCAGGGATGACACCGATTTGACTGCGCTTGAGGTCGAAGCTCCACTCGAACCCTAGTTGCTGTGTGTTGCCGATAGTACTGAATTGGTCCGTTTTACTGCCTGGGCCGATGCCAAAGCACCAGTCTCCGCTGCCTTTGTTGGGCAAGAAGAGGTTGTAATTACGGAGAGAGATAACGGCGCCGCCTTCGAAGTGGAAGTCTACGGTGGGCAAGCCGGAAACCCTGTGAAGAAAGAAGGTGCCGATGTGGTAGCAAGTGTCGGAGTAAGGCTCTGAGAAGAGGGAGTAGGGAGTTTTCTGCATGACAGCGCGCACTGCGTCGCGGAGGACGTTGTAGATCTGAGGGGGGAAGCGGGAGACTGTGGCGCCGGAGTCCAAGATGACGCCCCCGATCCCTGTGCCGGGGTTAATGTCGAAGGACGAAATCGGGATGTTGAGGCGTTTTCCGTTGACGCTCATTCCTTGAAGGGCAACGTAATGGAAGCTGGGATTTCGGCCGTTGTAGTAGTCTTCTAACGTATGGACGGCGTCGCTGGTGCCCCCAAAGGTGAGGTAGCCCGCATCCTGGGTGAAGTGCACGGGGAGACAGTAGGCGAAGAGGCTGCCGAACGTGGGGCCGAAGAGCGACGCAAACGAAATCTGACCTTTTCCGAGCCCAAATATGCCAGCCGCTCCTTGCAGTGTGTTGCTCTTCGTCTCGACGCTGCAGCCGATAGTGACTAAACTTTGCATCCACCCGCCGAAGTTTACCGTCTCGAAGCTCAGTATGCCCTGCGTGACGGAACCATCTCCGTAGTGCATCTCGTAGCCGCAGTTGCCGAACTTGCTACACTTTCGCACAGATTCTGGCAGCCTCTGACAGGCGAGGCTCAAGCAGCCGGCCCTGGAAAACGTGGCTGATTTCATAGGCTCATAAATGGGATCCCGCTGGCTCACGCAAGACATGCACGGCTCGCACTGCAACCACGTAAGATCGCTGCCGATATCGACAATGAAGGGAAAGGAGCGTATAGGCCCACCACCGCCGCCAAGCGTGAGCGTCACCACGTACTCTCCAGCGTTCGACACCACCGGCTGACTGTAGGCCGTCGGTGGTCGGCGACGAGTGTTTGCGTCGCTAGTACTCCACGTGTTATTGTTGCTGCTCACAAATATATTACTTATGTCGTGTAAGCGGGCCGCATCTCTTTCATACATAGCGAGCAGAAGCTCCGTGTCGGTGGCGTTGACAGGGCGCAAACGGGAGGACGGGTGGTCGCGATGGAGGAGTTGTAGCCTCGCCAACACGGTAGGAGCCGCCTCATCAGTGGCGTTCTCGAGAGTATGAATGCGCACATCATTGAGCCTCAAGTGAACATGGTCTGCAGCATTAGTAGCAAGAATATTTGCCAGCGCGAGCAAGCTTACAAGTAATATCCTCCTCACGGAATTTCTCTGCATGGTGCTAATCTAAGTAGCTTTGTGCCCCGGCCAGTATCTTTTATATCTTACCTTGCCCCGGTCGGCTAGTGTGACGCTAGGGTACGTCGGTCGGCTCGCTGGGCTGTCTCAGTCCGCGATTCCATGTGAAGAATTTTGGCACTAATTGTTATTAGGAGGCGAGATTCCTTTTGGAAGAAAATCTTATTTCAATACTTCCACCTCATGGCTTGTTCACAATGCCTTTCATGCTATAGAAGTAAGATCGTTTTGCGATCACAACATAGTGCAGTGGTAAGGTTGGAGATCGCAAATTAGAGAAGCCAATTGGCTTGAGAGAAATGTTGAGGTTAATGAGCTCTTATCAATCTGGGCAAGGAAAAGTCTCCGTAGAGTTCTTCATCTCATTTTGGCCCTCTTTCAAGGATATAATATGGGACATGTGTAGAGAAGCCTTTAGTTCTGGAATTTTGGATAAAGACTTGAAGGTGGGGGTGGAGATTCAATCATTTGAGACCTATTACTCTCCGAACAATGGTATAAAAAATTCTTGCTAAAGTAATTGCTTTAAGGATCTCCCCAGTCCTCTAGAAGTTGATATTGAGGAAACAACATGGATTCATAAAGGGTAGATCCATTTATGATAATATCATGGCTGCTATGGTAGAGAGAGATGTAGCCATAAGAATCAATCAAAAATTTATCATTCTTCAATCAGATATAGAAAAAGGTTATGCTAGGATTCATTGGTCCTTTGTGGCAAGAGTCATGGAAAAATTGGGATTTGGTCTCAGGTTAGCTTCTTGCATCTTTACTCTAACTCTGGGAGGATTTTCTAGCCTCCTCTTAAATGGTAGGATAGTGGGGGGATTTGAAAGCAAAAGGTTTGTTAGACAAGGATGTCCTTTATCTCCACTTCTCTTTGCAATAGCATCTCACCCTTTGATTGTAGCTCTAGAAGAAGCCAATGAGAAAGCTAGGGTTGTTGCTTGAGGTTGAGGAATGCGGAGCAACTCATAATTCAATGCTTTTCTGATGACTCGTGCTATTTTTAAGGGCTGATGGGGATAATATGAGACAAGCCTTGTCCATAGTGCAAGAATTTACTGACGCCTCTCAATCCAAATGCAATATTGAGAAAACTAAACTCATCAGATTAATACAACATAATAACTTGATTTGGATAGGAGGGGTCAGATCATTAGACACCTAGGAGTACCCTTTGGGGTAGAGGTCACTAATAAACAGCTTTCTGAGTGGGCCATAGAAAGATTTCTAACAAAACTTACAAAATGGGAATGAGTGAGAGTACCATTCCATGACAGGCTTGCTATTTGCAACACAATATTGAATGCCTACATTATGTTCTTGCCTCCAATGATTAATTTTGGTAAAGCCTATTGGAATAGGATTATAAGCCCTATTAGGGACTTTCTTTGGAAGAATAAATCCAATGGCAAAAGAGTAACTGCTTGGTTAGCTTGGGACAAAATAAGCTTGCCTAAAGTGGATGGAGGTTTGGGGATTATGCATCTTCCCACTCATGCATTTGTCAGGATTGCTCTCCTTCTCCCCAAATGTTTATCTCAGGAAGAAATATGGGCTAGAATGCTTAGAGAGGTGGTTGATTGAAGATTCTCCTCTGCTTCTTCAGAAGGGTATGTGGATGGGACTCAACTAGAGAAACAAGATTTTTTCTTTTGCCCTCCTTAAGATCACAAACTTCTCATTCTGTAGCTTTTTATGTGGCAAGTAAAAGGAAATGTTAACTCTGTCACAATGGGATGGTTGCTCAAGAGCCAATGCCAACTCTTTCTTTAATCTTGGGATTTTGTGGTCCCATAACTTCAACCCTCCTTTGGCTTTGTTAAATGTTAATATGACCAAGAAATTGAATAACAAAGGATTGGGATACTTGTAGATTGCTTGGACTCGTCTCAAGCGGGCTGGAAAGAGTTTACTCAGTTAGCCAAAGAGTTTGGGTTATAGTCAAGAGAAAGACTTTTGGTTAATCAGGTGTTGGAAAGAATCCAGAAAGTTTGCGTATCTATTGCATTTGATGATTCTTGCTGGTTTAAAGATTAGATAAGGTTATATGGGGTTAAGCTATGGACAAAAGATTAACTAAGGCCTTGTACTTAGAATTGAGAAAAACAAATCTTGCTTGTTAGCTCTACTAGTTGGATCCAAACTCCTTCAAAGAAAATTTACTTCAGGTTGTTGCCCAAGGTGCAGATCCGCTTTGGAAGATGGGACGCATACTTTTTGGGAGTGTCCTCCTATCACATGATTGTGGACTAAGATTGGAAAATGGGTGGCCAGGTTCTTGAGAGTTCAGGGTTTATGGGCAGATTGGGTCTTGGGAAGGGGGGTGGAATCAAAAGAAGTTACTAACTTGTTGTTTAGTATTATCACATGTGGTTGTTTATGGGAGATATGGATATCTAGGAATAGCTTGGTGTTTTAAAGAGGGGGGAAAACTAGTCTGAATGTCACTAAGATAATGTATAAATGTATTCATATATGCAAGTCTGTATACTATATAAACAAGCTGAATGATGCTAACATACTTCAGGTAATACAATCCCTACAAGATGGGATGAGATGATCTACAGTGCAACAGACTTTGATACATACTAGGAATTCCTAACTTATGATGTTTGCAGGTTTGCCTAGTTGTAGATGTGAAGACCAGGCTATCCAAGTATGGACCCAAGAGCAAAAGATGTTACCTCAAGGAAAAACACCCCGTATATACATTTGTGACCTTTGTGGAAAATCCCTTGGGAACTAGACCTTTTATTAAGGTTTGGATAGGCAACTATGTATTGTAAAGGCTCCCCCTAAAGGATTTACCCACTGAGCCCGTGATGATAGCTTGCATGCAGTTGGGTTACCATGTGTCCTAGAGTTATTCTTCATTTGTTTAGGAGGATGAAGGATGGGATTTTCATTGCAAACTTCTGAATTGATTTGGTGTAATATAGAAAAACTAAGGTTCAAAATATATAAATAATGGGCCTTGGGCAAGGCTACTATAAATAGGGTCTTGGGTTCATTGTAGAGAACTCTTTTGATCATTCATATCTTGGTGGACACTTACATGTACTCTTGGCTCCTTTCATGGAGATGCCTTTCATGGTCTAGGACTCAAAGGGCAATCTTGATATCCATCCTCATGGTGAGAGGATAAATAACTTAGGCCTTATGCACATACCTTTTTTGCTACATGTGCATGTGGATTTCTTCTCTTTTCATCATAATCACACGGGTTTCTCACAAATAAACCCATTTCATTGCTTCAAATATTACTTATGGGGCCTTTCACATTGCGAAGAAATTTATGGAACATGTATCCAAGATACATGGTTTGCCACTCAACAAAGTTTGTGATAGGGATACCAAGTTTATGGGTACTTTTTGGAGGACATTATATGAGAGCTTGGGAACCCAAATCACTCCATCTACAGCTATCACCCTCAAATGGATGGGCAAACAGAGTGCACAAAAAAATGGCTTGAAGTGTTTTTGAGACATTATTGTCACAATATGCAAACATCGTGGGATGAGTGGCTCTATCTTGCTGAATTTTGTCACGATTCAAGCAAGCACTTGAGTATAGGGATGTCACCTTTTGAGGCTCTCTATGAGTATCAAGGACATGTGCCATCTATTGCCTTTCATGAAGACAAAATGGTTAATCCTTTGGCCAAGGACGAGTTGGAAAGGATGAGATAGCCTCTTCAACTTTGCAAGGACAATTTTTCAAGGACAATATGAAGAAGGCTCAAGATGTCACGAAGGCAAATGCGGATGAGCATAGGTGTAAGATGGAGTTTTAAGAAGGTGACTATGTGCTATTGAAGCTTTATAAGAGCCTTCATAACATCCTCAAGGGGTCTTCCAATCTAAAATTGGCTCATAGATATTATGGTCCATACATGGTAGTCACAAGAAGGTGGTAGTCCATACAAAAGGTGGGTGACTTGGCTTACAAGATTGATTTTCCTTCTTCTACAAGAATTCGTGATGTGTTTCATGTGTCCAACCTTAAGAGGTTTGTGGATATTCTCCCGCAAGATATTGAAGAATTATTACCCATGGAAAAAGAAGGGGAGATCATATATGAGCCAAAAAGGATTATGGACAATAGGATAATGGAGTTGAGGAATAAGAACATTGAAGAACTCCTTGTTAAGTGTAAGCAATTTCCCATGGTTGAGGCTACTCGAAGATCTTTGGATTATGTGCAACAACATGGTTTACTTAAGGAAGATGTTTCTTGACCAAGTGGCATGATTTGTAAGGAGAAAATGGGCAATACTTGGGATTATATGCATGCTATAATTTCTGGACAGTTTTGGTAAGGTCCATTGTCGAGGTCGATGCTCTACTCTAACAAGCTTCATTGGTCATCATAATGGAAGAATATGATGTGAGAAACTATTGGATAAGTGTATGCATCATTTGTAGCTTATTCCATGGAGTTTTTATGAAGAATCTTTCAAGGGATTTCATCTACAACAAGGGCTGCCCCCATAACAGCCCCACATATATGCATTTGGAGACGAAGACTTATGACTTCCTCACATTTAGAGAGAATATTTAGGGCCTTGGGTTCATTGTAGAGATCTTTTTTATCATTCATATCTTGGAAACTTACGTGTCCTCGTGGCTCCTTTCATGGTCTAGGGCTCATCGCAAGCTTGATAGCCATCCTCATGGTGGTGAGAGATTAAATCACTTAGGTCTTATGCACATACCTTCTTTTCCACATGTGTATGTGGATTTCTTCTCTTTTCATCATAATCACATGGATTTCTCATATGTTTTTGATGCTCATCATATGGATACTAGATATGGACTTTATATGTGGATTTCTTTGATATTTGGTCTAGATCCATTTCATTTGGAGTAGACTTGGGATACAAGTACTTTTTGTGAAAATTTTGTAAGTCAAACTAGTGCTTTAAATATGGGCTTTCTATTTTAATATTATAAATATTTTCCAAAAAAAGAAAGAAAAGAGCATGGGGAAAAACAAAAAAAGGAGGACAATCAACGGCCCTGTGCATACTAGCCACCATCAACCGACGGTCGGAAGCAAAAGGAGATAAGCTCTTCTTTTTTCTTTTCCCTCCTCATTTGTGATAAACATTTATAAACAAAAATATTGAAAATTCCACTCGGGGGTATCATGTGTGTTCAAGGGTTTTAAAAAACACCTTACCTCTGAATTTTTCATGAATAAAATGACACCTTTTTCTTTACAGACTTACGGTTTTTTTCCCAAAATTGATTAAAAAAACCCCTTTGTAAATGTATTTCTATAAATCTACCTTAAATTTTTGAATTAAAAACCCCCTTCTTTTGAACTCACGTGCTATACTTACAAAGTCTTAGGTGAACCCGCTGAGAAATTCCATCATCACACATTAAATATTTTGCTGAACTCGTATGATTCATACCTTTGTACACTTGTCAACACCACCATTGTGAATGCAGTGCATAATATTTATACTCAAACTTGCTCTGTTTTTAGTGATTGCATGATGGGTGAAAGCATGATAAGGTGGACTTAAAACCTGTGTCCTGGACAACAGTTTACAACTAGTTGACCTCGATCTCAAAAGGATACATCAAGCAAAAAAAGATTGGCAAAATTATTGTTAACTACACAACAATGAGAGAATAACGGATATTTGCAGTTACAGTGCAAATGTCATGGATGTAGGCAAGTGAAGCTTGATTTCACATTGTGCTGAACCAAAATATGCACGATCTACATTGTACAAACATTCATTAGAAGCTAGTGATAAACAACTTTTCATTACAACACAAGCTATAGGGTTTTTGAATTCAAGCAATACTAAGTCTGCATTACTAAAATTTTAGCAAACACCCCTATGAGATAGTGATATGGAGAAGGATTCTATATTCAAGCTAAAAAGACCTTCTATATTGCAAGTCTACAATGCGATTAACATTGAACGTTGACGAGGGGAGGCCTTATATCACGTTGTACTGACTTGCACTATAGAAGGTCTATATTACACTAATATTTAACAAACATCATTACAACATGATTCACGGTGGATGTTCATGAAGCTTGATATCTTATTGTGTTGAACCGAAATATACACAGTCTACATTGCACATATATGCATTAGATGCTGGCGATACTATAACTTTTCATTACAACACAAACTATGGGGGTTCCAAATTCAAGCTATACTAAGTTTGCATTGCTAAAATATCAGAAACACCACTATGACACAGAGATATGAAAAAGGGTTCCATATTCAAGCTAAAAAGACCTTGTATATTGCAAGTCACTACTATGTGATTTACATTGGACGCTCACGACAAGAGAGGCCTTATATCGCGTTGTACTAACTTGCACTATACAATGTCTATATTACACTACTATTTAACAAAATGGCCTCTAAAGTTCACGATACTCAATTTTCCGTTGTATGCAAGAACCATATAGTTTCATGTTGCACAAGTATGCAACGTAGCCAATCAGAAGTAGGCTTCCATATTATTCGCACTATAATGAGAGCATATATTGCAAGTGAGTACAACACGATATAGGGTTGATATTAGCGAGTGAAGCCTTCTATCGCGTTTTCTGAATTATAATATACAAGGTATATATTGAGCAAATATGTAGAGAATACTAAAAAGTGGCTTCTAAGAATGAGAGTATGGGCTGGGGATCTCCCATATGGTTTCAAATTCACGTTATACTGACCTTGTATAACGTTAAGTCGTCAGTACAATGAGATTTAGGGTGGACGTTCTCGAATAAAGCTCTACAGCAGGTTATATTGAAGCTCAAATTAATTTCTACTAAAAACAAGAGTATGGGCTAGAGACCCGCCCATATTTTTTCAAATTCTCACTATACTGAACTTGTATAACGCAAGTCAGTACAATGCAATTTTGGGTGTATGTTTTCGAGTGAAGCCCTACATCGCGTTGTAATGAAACTCAAAAATATTTATTAATTATACATGATTTGCATAGGAAAAGAAGGAATGATGCTCAAATCATATACGAAAATGAACATTTTAAGACGGATAAGACTTGAGAACTCAACTGACCTTAAAATTGCCTTAGGCTTGGAGACTGTCATGGATTAGTTCCAGAAAGATCAGGATGAATGCCAACACTGGTTGCACTGTCGGAGAGGAGAAAGAAAGAGAGAAAATAGTTGCACCGAAAAAAAAGCCAAGTGTGCGTGAAACTCACGTTCGTTACTCGAAAGTCTTTACATGTGGTAGAATTTTATTGGCGGTTGTCCATGTTCATTCACACGAGTGATAGCCACGTGTCACTCATGCATTCACTCGTCATCATTGCCTGCCACATGCACGTTCGTTACTCAACAGTCTTTACACGTGGTAGGATTTCATTGGCGGTTGTCCATGTTCATTCACACGAGTGATAGACACGTGTCACTCATGCATTCACTCATCATCATTGTCTGCCACATGCACTCTATGCCAATGTCATCATGCAACGTCACATCTACTTCAGGTGGGACCCCTTTTGTTAAACCCTAAATCGTTGAATTAAGTGTCAAGCTCTGCATAAACAACATCTTTTAATCGATATTCGTTGGACAGAGTTATGTAGGCTATTTTAAGGCCTGTTATGTTCCATGCCCTAAAATTTAATTTAAAGTCTCATTATTTCTCAAAGTAATACGATGTTAATTATCTGTGCAATCTGGTTTTAGCAAATCTGCCACACAAGATGCTCAGTGCAGGGTATGTATTTTGGATTCTCTTATATCCCCACTTCTCGTTTCAGAGGAAGTTTCCTACATGGATATATGTCCATGGTTTAGGCATGTAGATTTGGACCATACCCAAATATTTGCAATGGCCTACCATGAAGCATAAGTGTCATGTGACCTAAATTGTACTTTTTGGTATTCCAACATAGATACTAGTTTTACCATCTTATATTGTTTATTAACTTTTGTAGTGGACATTGGAGTTTGATTATTGTAGATACTGAGGTGAAGCAATGCTATCTTTCCACTTCAACTACAAGATTTCCACGTGATCAATTTTTATATTACTCAGAGAGAGAGAGAGAAAGAGAGAGAGAGAGAGAGAGAGAGAGAAAGAGAGAGAGAGAAAGAGAGAGATTATTGAGAATTGAAAAAGGCCCCCCTTTTGGCTAGATTTCTTGTTGGGGATTCTCTCTATGATTTTGTTTTAGCTTTTTGTATTGACGAATATTACTGTTACTTTGGATTTTGCAAACGAATATGATTTGTTGAAAAACTCTTGGTTTTTTTGAAGTATGAGTGATTTTGTTTTCTATAAGATTTGGAACATTTTGTATTAGAATATACAACAAAATTTGGGTTGGTTTAGTCTAAAGGAAACTCATATGGGGGTTTACATAATGAATATAACCGCATCGAGCGCCTGAAACGGAGCCCAGACATCACTTTGACCCTTAATTTTTAGTAACGGCCTAGCATGAGGGAGTACATAACTTTATTTGTCAGAGAGGCGAATTAAAGAAAGTTAGTTCATGAACAAGATGAAAAAAGCCTGAGTTCTGATAATTGGGAGATTCCGCATGGGGTGGCCGGTGTTGGTCGCGAAACGTATCTTCTCTAATTTGGTTCGAACGCATGTTTTTAGAAAAGCTTTTCTATCTTTGATGATTTCGTGCATGATAATCTACTAATTCTCGTGGGCGGTTTTTTTCGGAGGCTTCTTCTTGAGCCTTAAGGATTTTTTGTGCAGGATAGAGAGAGAGAGAGAGAGAGAGAGAGAGAGAGAGAGAGAGAGAGAGAGAGAGAGAGAGAGAGAGATTTGATTTTTAGATAGGGAACGCCAGACAGAGATTGTGATTTATGCCCTCTAGGAGCCATTTGGTAGAACCTAGAGTGGATGAGATTTACTAGAGGCATACCTGGGATAGCTGCAACGTCTAGAGAGTGGTGGTTGGGTGGATGTGTGTCAGAGAAAGGCTAGATTTTTTGTTGGTGATTCTCTCTACGATTTTTTTTAGATTTTTGAATTGACGAATATTACTATTACTTTGGATTTTTCAAATAAATATGATTTTTTCGAAAAACTCTTCATTTTTCTGAAGTATAAACGATTTTTGTTTTCTGTAAGATTTGGAACATTTTGTGTTAGAATATAGAACAAAATTTGGGTTGGTTTACTCTAAAGGAAAGTCATATGGGGATTTACATAGTAAATATAACCGCATCGACGAGCACTCGAAACGGGGCCCGGACATCAATTTGACCCTTAATTTTTAGTAACGCCCTCACATGAGGGAGTACATAACTTTATTTGTCAGAGAGGCGAATTAAAGAAATAAAGTTCATCATAGGATGAATAAAGCCCGAATTTTGATAATTGGGAGATACTGCATAGGGTGGCCGGTATTCGCGAAATGTATCTTCTCTAATTTGGTTCGAACGCATGTTTTTAGAAAAGTTTTTCTATCTTTAATGATTTCCTGCATGATAATCTACAAATTCTCATGGGTTGTTTTTTTTCAAGGCTTCTTCCTGAGCCTTGAGGATTTGCTGTGCAGGATAGAGATAGAGAGAGAGAGAGAGAGAGAGAGAGAGAGAGAGAGAGAGAGAGAGACCGTCCTTAGATAGGGAACGCCGGACAGAAAGTGGAGTGTAAAAGTCATTTTGGCTCACAAAATAATATATCTAGATACACTTGCTTGAAAGTGTGAGCCATCAAGCAAGTGGGGGGACATTGTACCCAATGTGTGTGTCATGCATCTTCTCTTCGTTCATGTTCATGCAAGTTTAGTTCTCAATAAGCTATGCATTTTGAGAGAATTTGAGTGAGATTTGTCCATTATTTTATTGAATTTGTGCATGAGGATGACAACCCTCCTCCAACAAGAAAAGTGTGGGTGTATTTCATGAAAGAGAAAATGAAGTGTTTACTTATTTTCAGGGCTTCAAAGCTATGGTAGAGGAAGACAAAGACATGCACATAAAATGCCTAAGGTCAGATGGTGGGGGAAATGTTTTCTCCAATAAATTTTGTGATGATTTGAGAGCATGGAATAAAGAGACAATTTACATATAGGTACACCCTGTAACAAAATGGGGTTACAAACAAAAAGGAAAAACATGCATAATGCAAAAGTTTCCCATACATTGATGAATAAGAAAGGGTTGCCTCATTATTTTTGGCATGAAGTAGTAAGAGGCCATTGTTGTAGTAGCAACTATACTTAGTATCATGAACATGGCACCCATTGTAGCAGTTCATGATGCCTGAACAAAAGTTTACTAGCAAAAAACTAGATGTAGGAAAATTTGCCTTGAGGATTTTCTCTGCAGGATAGAGAGAGAGACAGAGAGACAGAGAGAGAGATTTTGAGATTCGGGCCGGCCAGACAAGGAACGCCGGACAGAGATTGTGATTTATGCCCTGTGGGAGCCATTTGGTAGAACCCAGAGTGGACGGGCGTCGGAGAAAGGCCCCCCTATCGGCTAGATTTTTTGTTGGTGATTCTCTCTATGATTTTTTTTTAGTTTTTTGTATTAACAAATATTATTGCTACTTTGGATTTTGCAAATGAATATGATTTGTTGAAAAACTCTTCGTTTTTCTCAAGTATGAGTGAATTTATTTTCTGTAAGATTTGGAACATTTTGTGATAAAATATAGAATAGAATTTGGGTTGTTTAGTGTAAAGGAAACTCATATGGGGGTTCACATAATAAATATAACCGCATCGAGCACCCGAAACGAGGCTCGCACATCAATTTGACCCTTAATTTTTTGTAACAGCCTCGCATGAGGGAGTAGATAACTTTATTTGTCAGAGACGCAAATTAAAGAAAGTTAGCTCATCACTCACAGAACTGTGATAAAGCCCGACTTTTGATAATTGGGAGACTCCGTATGGGGTGGCCAGTATTTGTGAAACGTATCTTCTCTAATTTGGTTCGAACGCATGTTTTTAGAAAAGTTTTTCTATCTTTGATGATTTCGTGCATGATAACCTACTCATTCTCGTGGGCTATTTTTTTGGAGGCTTCTTTCTGAGCCTTGAGGATTTTCTGTGCAGGAGAGAGAGAGAGAGAGAGAAAGAGAGAGAAGAGAGAGAGAGAGAGAGAGAGAGAGAGAGAGAGAGAGAGAGAGAGAGAGAGAGAGAGAGAGAGAGAGAGAAGAGAAATTTTGAGATTTTGCCCAGTCATCCTTAGACAGGGAACATTGGAAAGAGATTCTGATTTATGTTCTCCGGGAGCCATTTGGTAGAACCCAGAGTTGACGAGATTTACTAGAGGCATACTCGGGATAGCCTCGACGTCCAAAGTGGTGGTTGGGTGGACGGGTGTCGAAGAAAGGCCACACTATTGGCTAGATTTTTTGTTGGTGATCCTCTCTATGATTTTTTTTTAGATTTTTGTATTGACGAATATTACTGTTACTTTGGATTTTGCAACAAATTTGATTTGTTGAAAAACTCTTCGTTTTTCTAAAGTATGAGCGATTTTGTTTTTTTGTGAGATTTGTGGAACATTTTGTGTTAGAATATAGAATGGAATTTGGGTTGGTTTAGTCTAAAGAAAACTCATATGGGGGTTTACATAATAAATATAACCGCATCGAGCGCCCGAAACAGGGCCCGGACATCAATTTGACCCTTAAATTTCTCAAGTAACGGCCTCGCATGAGGGAGTAGATAACTTTATTTGTCAGGAGAGGTGAAATAAATAAAGTTAGTTCATCACAAGACGAATAAAGTCCGAGTTCTAATACTTGGGAGATTCCGCATAGGGTGGCCGGTATTTGATTTGCGAAACATATCTTCTCTAATTTGGTTCAAACGCATGCTTTTAGAAAAGTTTTTCTATCATTGATGATTTCGTGCATGATAATCTACTAATTCTCGTGGGCTATTTTTTTGGAGGCTTCTTCCTGAGCCTTGAGCATTTTCTGTGCAGGGGAGAGAGAGAGAGAGAGAGAGAGAGAGAGAGAGAGAGAGAGAGAGAGAGAGAGAGAGAGAGAGAGAGATTCGGGCCGCCAGCCACCATCAGAGATTTGTCAGAGAGGGGTTTAAAGAAAGTTAGTTCATCACAAGACGAATAAAGCTCGAGTTCTGATAATTGGGGGATTCCGCATAGGGTGGCCGGTATTCACCAAACGTATCTTCTCTAATTTGGTTCGAATGCTTGCTTTTAGAAAAGTTTTTCTATCATTGATGAATTGTGCATGATAATCTACTAATTCTTGTGGGCTGTTTTTTTTTTAGGCTTCTTCCTGAGCCTTGAGGATTTTATGTGCAGGATAGAGAGAGAGAGAGAGAGAGAGAGAGAGAGAGAGATTTTGAGATTCGGGCAGGCCGTCCTTAGAGAGGGAACGTCGGACAGAGATTGTGATTTATGCCCTCTGGGAGCCATTTGTTATTAGAACCCAGAGTGGACGAGATTTAATAGAGGCATACCCGAGATAGTCGCGACGTCCAGAGTAGTGGTTGCATGGATAGGCGTCGCCCCCCTATTGGCTAGATTTTTTGTTGGTTATTCTCTGTATGATTTTTTTTTAGATTTTTGTATTGGATTACATTGGATTTCGCAACCGAATATGATTTGTTGAAAAATTCTTCATTTTTTTGAAGTATGAGTGATTTTGTTTTCTGTAAGATTTGGAACATTTTGTGTTAGAATATAGAAGAGAATTTGAGTTGGTTTAGTCTAAAAGGAAACTCATATGGGGGTTTACATAATAAATATAAATGCATCGAGCACCCGAAACGGTGCCTGGACATCAATTTGACCCTTAGTTTTTAGTAACGGCCTCGCATGAGGGAGTAGATAACTTTATTTGTCAGAGAGACGAATTAAAGAAAGTTCATCATAGGGCGAATAAAGCCCGAGATCTTATAATTGGGAGATTCCTCATAGGGTGGCCGATATTCGCGAAATGTATCTTCTCTAATTTTGTTTTGAACGCATGTTTTTAGAAAAGTTTTTCTATCTTTGATGATTTCATGAATGATAATCTGCTAATTCTCGTGGGCTATTTTTTTTGGAGGCTTCTTCCTGAGCCTTGAGGATTTGCTGTGCAGGATAGAGAGAGAGAGAGAGAGAGAGAGAGAGAGAGAGAGAGAGAGAGAGAGAGAGAGAGAGAGAGAGAGAGAGAGAGAGAGAGAGAGAGATTTTGAGATTCGGGCCGGTTGTCCTTTGACACGAAACGCGAGATAGATATTGTAATTTATGCCCTCTGGGAGCCATTTGATAGAACCCAGAGTGGACGAGATATACTAGAGGCATACCCGGGATAGCCGTGACGTCTAGAGTGGTGGTGGTTGGGTGGACGGGCGTCGGAGAAAGGCCCCCCTATTGGCTAGATTTTTGGTTGGTGATTCTCTCTATGCTTTGTTTTTAGATTTTTGTATTGACGAATATTACTGTTACTTTAGATTTTGCAAACGAATATGATTTGTTGAAAAACTCTTCGTTTTTCTTAAGTATGAGTGATTTTGTTTTTTGTAAGATTTGGAACATTTTGTGTTAGGATATAGAACAGAATTTGGGTTGGTTTAGTCTAAAGGAAACTCATATGGGGGTTTACAGAATAAATATAACCGCATCGAGCACTCGAAACGGGGCCTGGCCGGACATCAATTTAACCCTTAATTTTAAGTAACGGCCTCGCATGAGGGAGTAGATAACTGTATTTGTCAGAGAGGCAAGTTACAGAAAGAAAGTTCATCATAGGACAAATAAAGCCCGAGTTCTAATAATTGAGAGATTCTACTGCATAGGGTGGCCGGTATTCATGAAACGTATCTTCTCTAATTTGGTTCGAACGCATGTTTTTTGAAAAGTTTTTCTATCTTTGATGATTGCATGCATGATAATCTACTAATTCTCATGGGCTGGTTTTTTTCGAGGCTTCTTCCTGAGCCTTGAGGATTTTCTGTGTAGGATAGAGAGAGAGAGAGAGAGAGAGAGAGAGAGAGAGAGAGAGAGAGAGAGAGAGAGAGAGAAAGAGAGATTTTAAAATTCAGGCCAGCCATCCTAAGACAGGAAACGCTGCACAAAGATTTTGATTTATGCCCTCTAGGAGCCATTTGGTAGAACCCAGAGTGGACGAGATTTACTAGAGGCATACCGGAGATAGCCGCGACGTCCAAAGTGGTGGTTGGGTGGACGGGCGTCGGAGAAAGGCCCCCCTATTGGCTAGATTTTTTGTTGGTGATTCTCTCTATGATTTTTTTTACCTTTTTGTATTAACAAATATTACTGTTACTTTGGATTTTGCAAACAAATATGATTTTTTGAAAAACTCTTAGTTTTTCTGAAGTATGAGAGATTTTGTTTTCTGTAAGATTTGGAACATTTTGTGTTAGAATATAGAATAGAATTTGGGTTGGTTTAGTCTAAAAAGGAAACTAATATGGGGGTTTACATAATAAATATAACGGCATCTAGCACCCGAAACAGGACCCGAACATCTATTTGACCCTTAATTTTAACGGCCTCGCTTGAGGGAGTAGATAACTTTTTTTGTCAGAGAGGCGAATTAAAGAAAGTTAGTTCATCACATGACGAATAAAGCCTGAGTTCTGATAATTGGGAGATTCCTCATGGGGTGGCCGGTATTCGTGAAACGTATCTTCTCTAATTTGGTTCGAACGCATGTTTTTAGAAAAGTTTTTCTATCTTTGATGATTTCGTGCATGATAATCTACTAATTCTCGTCATGGGATGTTTTTTTTGGAGGCTTCTTCTTGAGCCTTGAGGATTTTCTGTAGTAAGAGAGAGAGAGAGAGAGAGAGAGAGAGAGAGAGAGAGAGAGAGAGATTTTGAGATTCGAGCCCCGGCCACCGTCCTTGGATAGGCAACGCCATTCTTGGATATGCAGCGCTAGAGAGAGATTGTGATTGATGCCCCTCTGGGAGCCATTTGGTAGAACCCAGAGTGGACGAGATTTACTAGAGGCATACCCGGGATAGCTGTGACATCCAGCGTGGTGTGGTTAGGTGGACGAGCGTCTGAGAAAGGTCCCCCTATTCGCTAGATTTTTTGTTCGTGATTCTCTCTATGATTTTTTTTAGAGTTTTGTATTGAGGAATATTACTGTTACTTTGTATTTTGCAAACGAATATGATTTGTTGAAAAACTCTTCGTTTTTCTGAAGTATGAGTGATTTTGCTTTTTGTAAGATCTAGAACATTTTGTGTTAGAATATAGAACAAAATTTGGGTTGGTTTATTCTAAAGGAAACTCATATAGGGGTTTACACAATAAATATAACCGCATCGAGTGCCCGAAATGGGGCCAGGACATCAATTTGACCCTTAATTTTCAGTAACGACCTCGCATAAGGGAGTAGATAACGTTTTTTGTCAGAGAGGCAAATTAAAGAAAGTTAGTTCATCACAGGACGAATAAAGCCCGAATTCTGATAATTGGGAGATTCCGCATAGGGTAGCCGGTATTCGCAAAACGTAGCTTCTCTAATTTGGTTCAAATGCGTGGTTTTAGAAAAGTTTTTCTATCTTTGATGATATCGTGCATGATAATCTACTAATTCTCGTGGGCTATTTTTTGGAGGCTTCTTCCTGAGCCTTGAGGATTTTATGTGGAGGATAGAGAGAGAGAGAGAGAGAGAGAGAGAGAGAGAGAGAGAGAGAGAGAGAGAGAGAGAGAGAGAGATTTTGAGATTTGGGTAGGCTGTCCTTAGACAGGGAATGCCGGACATATATTATGATTTATGCCCTCTGGGAGCCATTTGGTTGAACCCAAAGTGGACGAGATTTAATAGAGGCATACCCGGGATAGCCGCGACGTCCAAAGTAGTGGTTGCATGACGAGCGTCGGAGCAAGGCCCCCTATTGGCTAGATTTTTTGTTGGTGATTCTCTCTATGGTTTTTTTTAGATTTTTATATTGACAAATAATACTGTTACTTTGGATTTTGCAATCGAATATGATTTGGTGAAAAACTCTTCGTTTTTCTGAAGTATGAGTGATTTTGTTTTCTGTAAGATTTGGAACATTTTGTGTTAGAATATAGATGAGAATTTGGGTTGGTTTAGTCTAAAGGAGACTCATATGGGGGTTTACATAATAAATATAACCGTATCGAGTGCCTGAAACAACGCCCGGACATCCATTTGACCCTTAATTTTCAGTAATGGCCTTGCATGAGGGAGTAGATAACTTTATTCAAGAAAGTTCATCATAGGGTGAATAAAGCCCGAGTTCTTATAATTGGAAGATTTTGAAAAGGGTGGCCCGGTATTCGCAAAATGTATCTTCTCTAATTTGGTTCGAACGCATGTTTTTAGAAAAGTTTTTCTATCTTTGATGATTTCGTGAATGATAATCTACTAATTCTCGTGGGCTATGTTTTTTGGGTGGATTCTTCTTCCTGAGCCTTGAGGATTTGCTGTGCAAGATAGAGAGAGAGAGAGAGAGAGAGAGAGAGAGAGAGAGAGAGAGAGAGAGATTTTGAGATTCGGGCCGACCGTTCTTAGACAGGAAACGCCAGACAGAGATTGTGATTTACTAGAAGCCATTTGGTAGAACCCAAAGTGGACGAGATTTACTAGAGGCATACCCGGGATAGCCACGACGTGGTGGTTGGGTGGACGAGCGTCGGAGAAAGGCCCCCCTATTGGCTAGATTATTTAATAAGGATTATCTCTATGCTTTTTTTTAGATTTTTTTATTGATGAATATTACTGTTATTTGGATTTTGCAAACGAATATGATTTGTTGAAAAACTCTTCCTTTTTCTGAAGTATGAGTGATTTTGTTTTCTCTAAGATTTGGAACATTTTGTGTTAGAATATACAACAAAATTTGGTTTGGTTTAGTCTAAAGGAAACTCATATGGGGGTTTACATAATAAATATAACCGCATGGAGCGCCCGAAATGGAGCCCGGACATCAATTTGACCCTAATTTTCAGTAACGGCCTTGCATGAGGGAGTAGATAACTTTATTTGTGAGAGAGGCGAATTAAAGAAATTTAGTTCATCACAGGTCGAATAAAGCTGGAGTTGTTCTGATAATTAAGAGATTTTGCATAGGGTGGCCAGTATTCGTCTCGCATATCGTATCGTCTTTAATTTGGTTCGAATGCATGTTTTTTGAAAAGTTTTTCTATCTTTGATGATTTCGTGCATGATAATCTACTAATTCTCACAGGCTGTTTTTTTTGGAGGCTTCTTCCTGAGCCTTCAGGATTTTTGATGCAGGATAGAGAGAGAGAGAGAGAGAGAGAGAGAGAGAGAGATTTTGAGATTCGGGCCAGCCATCCTTAGACAAGGAGAACGTCAGACAGAGATTGTGATTGATGCCCTCTGGGAGCCATTTAGTAGAACCCAAAGTGGACAAGATTTACTAGAGGCATACGCGAGATAGCGGCGACGTCCAGAGTGGTGGTTGGGTGGACGGGCGTCGGAGAAAGGCCCCCCTATTGGCTAGATTTTTTGTTGGGGATTCTCTCTATGATTTTTTTTAGATTTTTTTATTGACGAATATTACTGTTACTTTGGATTTTGCAAACGAATATGATTTGTTGAAAAACTCTTCCTTTTTCTAAAGTATGAGTGATTTTGTTTTCTTTAAGATTTGGAACATTTTGTGTTAGAATATACAATAGAATTTGGGTTGGTTTAGTCTAAAGGAAACTCATATGGGGGTTTACATAATATAACCGCATCGAGAACCCAAAATTGGGCTCGGACATCAATTTGACCCTTAATTTTCAACAACGGCCTCACATGAGGGAGTAGATAACTTTTTTTGTCAGAGAGGCGAATTAAAGAAAGTTAGTTCATTCACAGGACGAATACAGCCCGAGTTTGTATAATTGGGAGATTCCGCATGGGGTGACCGGTATTCGTCTCGCGAAACGTATCTTCTCTAATTTGGTTCGAATGCATGTGTTATTAGAAAAGTTTTTCTATCTTTGATGATTTCGTGCATGATAATCTACTAATTCTCTTGGGTTATTTTTTTGGGAGGCTTTTTCCTGAGCCTTGAGGATTTTCTATGCAAGAGAGAGAGAGAGAGAGAGAGAGAGAGAGAGAGAGAGAGAGAGAGAGAGAGATTTTGAGATTCGGGCCACCCGTCCTTAGACAGGGAATGCCAGACAGAGATTGTGATTTATGCCCTCTAGGAGCCATTTGGTAGAACCCAAAGTAGACAAGATTTACTAGAGGCATACCCGGGATAGCCGCGACGTCTAGAGTGGTGGTTGGGTGGACGGGTGTTGGAGAAAGGCCCCCTATTCGCTAGATTTTTTGTTGGGGATTCTCTCTGTGATTTTTTTTAGATTTTTGTATTGACGAATATTACTGTTACTTTGGATTTTGCAAACGAATATGATTTGTTGAAAAACTCTTCCTTTTTCTGAAGTATAAGTGATTTTGTTTTCTCTAAGATTTGGAACATTTTGTGTTAGAATATACAACAGAATTTGGTTTAGTTTAGTCTAAAGGAAACTCATATGGGGGTTTACATAATAAATATAACCGCATGGAGAGCCCGAAATGGGGCCCGGATATCAATTTGACCCTTAATTTTCAGTCAAGGCCTCGCATGAGGAAGTAGATAAAGTTTTTTGTGAGAGGCGCGAATTAAAGAAATTTAGTTCATCACAGGACGAATAAAGCCCGAGTTCTGATAATTAGGAGATTCTGCACGGGGTGTCCGGTATTTGTCTCGCAAATCTTATCTTCTCTAATTTGGTTCAAATGCATGTTTTTAGAAAAGTTTTTCTATCTTTGATGATTTCGTGCATGATAATCTACTGATTCCCGGGGGCTGTTTTTTTTTAGGCTTCTTCTTGAGCCTTCAGGATTTTCTGTGCAGGATAGAGAGAGAGAGAGAGAGATTTTGAGATTCGGGCCAGCCGTCCTTAGACTGGGAGTGTCGGACAGATATTGTGATTTATGCCCTTGGTAGAACCCAAAGTGGACGAGATTTACTAGAGGCATACCCGGGATAGCCGCGACGTCCAGAGTGGTGGTTGGGTGGACGGGCGTCGGAGAAAGGCCACCTATTGGCTAGATTTTTTGCTCGTGATTCTCTCTATGCTTTTTTTTTAGATTTTTGTATTGACGAATATTACTGCTACTTTGTTTTTTTTAAATGAATATGATTTGTTGAAAAACTCTTCATTTTTCTAAATGTATGAGTGATTTTGTTTCTATAAGATTTGGAACATTTTGTGTCAGAATATAGAACAGAATTTGGGTTGGTTTAGTCTAAAGGAAACTCATATGGGGGTTTACATAATAAATATAACCGCATCGAGCGCCCGAAACGGGCCCTGGACATCAATTTGACCCTTAATTTTCACTAACGGCGGCCTCGCATAATGGAGTAGATAACTTTATTTGTCAGTGACGCAAATTAAAGAAAGTAAGTTCATCTCACAGGACGAAAAAATTCCGAGTTTTGATATTTGGGAGATTCCGCATGGGGTGGCCGCCGCCCGCCGGTATTCGCCGCAAAATGAATCCGACACCACTTTCCAGTGTTATAAGAAATTTTTAAAAAAAAACGTATCTTCTATAATTTAGTTTGAACGCATGTTTTTAGAAATTTTTTTCTATCTTTGATGATTTTCTGCATGTTAATCTACTAATTCTCGTGGGCTGTTTTTTTTGGAGGCTTCTTCCTGAGCTTTAAAGATTTTCTTTGCAGGATAGAGAGAGATTTTGAGATTCGGGCCGACCGTCCTTAGACAGGGAACGCTAGACAGAGATTGTGATTTATGCCCTCTAGGAGCCATTTGGTAGAACCCGACGAGATTTACTAGAGGCATACCCGGGATAGCTGCGACGTCTTCCAGGGTGGTGGTTGGGTGGATGGGCATCGGAGAAAGGCCTCCCTATTGGCTAGATTTTTTGTTGGGGATTCTCTCTATGAATTTTTTAGATTTTTGTATTGACGAATATTAGTGTTGCTTTGGATTTTGTAAACAAATATGATTTGTTGAAAAAGTCTTCCTTTTTCTCTGAAGTATGAGTGATTTTGTTTTCTATAAGATTTGGAACATTTTGTGTTAGAATATACAACAGAATTTGGGTTGGTTTAGTCTAAAGGAAACTCATATGGGGGTTTACATAATAAATATAACCGCATCAAGCGCCCGAACGGGGAGCCCGGACATCAATTTGACCCTTAATTTTTAGTAACGGCCTCGCATGAGGGAGTAGATAAGTTTATTTGTAAGTGAGGCGAATTGAAGAAAGTTAGTTCATCACAGGACAAATAAAGCCTCAATTCTGATACTTGGGAGATTCCACATGGGGTGACCGGTATTCGCGAAACGAATCCAACACCAATTTCCAGTGTTATAAAAAATTTTAAAAAAGTATCTTCTATAATTTGGTTTGAACGCATAATTTTAGAAAATTTTTTCTCTTTGATGATTTCGTGCATGATAATCTACTAATTCTCGTGGGCTTTTTTTTGGAGGCTTCTTCCTAAGCCTTGAGGAATTTCTGTGTAGGGGGAGAGAGAGAGAGAGAGAGAGAGAGAGAGAGAGAGAGAGAGAGAGAGAGATTTTGAGATTCGGACCGGCCGTCCTTAGACAGGGAACACCGGACAGAGATTGTGATTTATGCCCTCTCGGAGCCATTTGATAGAACCCAAAGTGGACGAGATTTACTAGAGGCATACCCAGGATAGCCGCGACGTCCAGAGTCGTGGTTGGGTGGACGGGTGTTGAAGAAAGTCCCCCCTATTGGCTAGATTTTTTGTTGGGGATCCTCTCTATGAAATTTTTTAGCTTTTTGTATTGAGGAATATTACTATTACTTTGGATTTTGCAAACGAATATGATTTGTTGAAAAACTCTTCCTTTTTCTGAAGTATGAGTGATTTTGTTTTCTATAAGATTTGGAACATTTTGTGTTAGAATATACAATAGAATTTGGGTTGGTTTAGTCTAAAGGAAACTCATATGGGGGTTTACATAATAAATATATCCGCATCGAGCGCCCAAAACGGGGCTCCGACATCAATTTGACCCTTAAGTTTCAGTAACGGCCTTACATGAGGGAGTAGATAACTTTATTTGTGAGAGAGGCAAATTAAAGAAAGTTAGTTCATCACGTGACGAATAAAGCCCGAGTTCTGATAATTGGGAGATTTCGCATGGAGTGGCCGGTATTTGTCTCGCGAAACTTATCTTCTCTAATTTGGTTCGAATGTATGTTATTAGAAAAGTTTTTCTATCTTTGATGATTTCGTGCATGATAATCTACTAATTCTCCTGCGTGGTTTTTTTGGGAGGCTTCTTCCCCTGAGCCTTGAGCATTTTCTGTGCAGGATAGAGAGAGAGAGAGAGAGAGAGAGAGAGATTTTGAGATTCGGGCCGACCGTCCTTAGAGAGGGAACGTCGGACAGAGATTGTGATTTATGCCCTCTAGGAGCAATTTGGTAGAATCCAGAGTGGACGAGATTTACTAGAGGCATACCCTAGATAGCTGCGACATCCAGAGTTGTGGTTGGGTGGACGAGCATCAGAGAAAGGTCCCCCTATTGGCTAGATTTTTTGTTGGTGATTCTCTCTATGATGTTTTTTTAGATTTTTGTATTGACGAATATTACTGTTACTTTGGATTTTGCAAACGAACATGATTTATTGAAAAACTCTTCATTTTTCTGAAGTATGAGTGATTTTGTTTTCTGTAAGATTTGGAACATTTTGTGTTAGAATATAGAACAAAATTTGGGTTGGTTTAGTCTAAAGGAAACTCATATGGGGGTTTACATAATAAATATAACTACATCGAGCGCCCAAAATGGAGCTCGGACATCAATTTGACCCTTAAGTTTCAGTAACGGCATGACGGGGTAGATAACTTTACTTGTCATAGAGTCAAACTAAAGAAAGTTAGTTCATCATAGGACGAATAAAGCCCGAGTTCTGATAATTGAGAGATTCCGCATGGGGTGGCCGGTATTCACGAAACGTATCTTCTCTAATTTGGTTCGAACGCATGTTTTTAGAAAAGTTTTTCTATCTTTGATGATTTCGTGCATGATAATCTACTAATTCTCGTGGGCTGTTTTTTTTGGAGGCTTCTTCCTGAGCCTTGAGGAGTTTCTATGCAGGAAAGAGAGAGAGAGAGAGAGAGAGAGATTTTGAGATTCGGACCAGCCATCCTTAGACAGGGAAAACCGGACAGAGATTGTGATTTATGCCCTCTAGGAGCCATTTGGTAGAACCCAGAGTGGATGAGATTTACTAGAGGCATACCCAGGATAGCTGCGATGTCCAAAATTGTTGTTGGGTGGATGGGTGTAGGAGAAAGGCCCCCCTATTAGCTAGATTTTTTGTTGGTGATTCTCTCTATGATGTTTTTTTAGATTTTTGTATTGACGAATATTACTATTACTTTTAGATTTTTGTATTGACGAATATTACTATTACTTTGGATTTTGCAAACGAATATGATTTGTTGAAAAACTCTTCATTTTTCTGAAGTATGAGTGATTTTGTTTTCTGTAAGATTTTGAACATTTTGTGTTAGGATATAGAACAAAATTTGGGTTGGTTTAGTCTAAAGGAAACTCATATGGGAGTTTACATAATAAATATAACCGCATTGAGCACCCAAAACGGGGCTCGGACATCAATTTGACCCTTAATTTTCAATAACGGCCTCGCATGAGGGAGTAGATAACTTTATTTGTCAGAGAGGCGAATTAAAGAAAGTTAGTTCATCACAGGACGAATAAATCCCGAGTTCTGATAATTGGAGATTTCGCATGGGGTGGCCGGTATTCAGATATGAGTGGTAAGTAGTGGTGTAAGAGATATGAGTGGATATGGGTGGTGTAGATATTGGGAGTGTGGTAGAGCACAAGGGTGCAAAAGTCGAGAAGGGTGGGATAGATGAAGATGATGGTGTAGAGGCTATGGAAATAGAGAGATTGTTTGTGACATAGAAGAAGGTGAAGTGGAAAGGGTCTCTATAGTTGGCTATCGGTTATGGTGATCATTGTAGTCAATGTAGAGAATATTGGCATTAATGGTAGCAAGAATGGAGAGATTAATGCAATAGAAGTATCAACCTGTGATGACTGTCGAACGACATGCCATGCCATCCTAGTAATGTGTACAAGATGTAAGGGTTATAGAGTATATGTTTAATATGGTTCTTGTGTAGATTTGTAGGTCCTTATGATCATACCACTCCAGTTAGCCCTTGTTGTACCAAAAACCACTTAAGTTTCTTAGGGATCCTATTGTAACTATTCATTCTCTGCCACTCTACAACACATTTTGAAATCCACATACTCTATTTCATCAAAAAGTACACCACTGTTGGTTGACCATAGAAGTTCCATCACTAGTGGGCTTCAAGGTAATGATTTGCTTGAGGTGGAAGACTCTAGGGGATACAATTGGATCCAATGAGGGTAGGGAATATTTGAATTGGATAAGTTGATTGGTGAGACTAATGGTGTAGGAATGTTTTTACTACTTAAGTGTAGAAGCTCTAGTATATTTTTGGGAGATGCCATGAAGGTATCACCTTTGATATGCCACTCTCCATAGCCATAGCTGTTCTAGCTTGTCTTTGACTAAGAGTCGTAGGAAGACCATAAAGCACTTTGGAGAGTTATAGTGAAAGGTGTGGTTGGTTATATCCAAGGTTTCTTTATCTTTCATGATGCAACATCCCTTGGATCCTTCATTCTTATGTCCTCTTGTGCATGCCCGATTGCTATCTAGCAGTTTGCGTCCCATGCCATGAGAGGTTCTCCAAGCCATCTACTATCAAAGAGTAAAGAACTTTAGTATATGTTTTTATTGTTGCTTACATTATCTTTTTTGGAGGCATATGACTACTTAGAAAAAGGAACTTAATTGCATTTAATGTCATTTTTAACTTGAGGCCCTATCAAAGTTTTTGTGCATGGCAAGGAGAGAGGATTTTCACAATGTGAGTGATTATCTAATTCTAGAACCTAAGGTAGTTTTTGGATGTCGCCTTCATCACAAAGTGAAGAGAGTTCATCAAATCCTCAGGTGAGCCTCTATTTGAAGCCATTAGTATAGCCATTGTTGGTGTGTTGGGAGTTTTCTTTGGGGATCCAAAGTGACATCCTTGCATAATTTCCTTGATCCGTCAAAAGGTCCGTAGGGACCCACACTTGACATGTGTATGTCAAGCTTGGTGCATAAGGTCCCATTGGGTTCTTTTTGCTAGAAACATAGTTTTTCTAGTTTGGGTTTTCTTCTTTTGTGGGATATTTCTCGAGGTCATTGGTCTAGGTTCGTTGGGTTTGGGTACCCAAAATAAATCATTAGGAGAACAATTATAGGCTTTAAGAAGTTTGGGTAGCCACAACAATGTGATTTTTAGCCTATGGTTAAATTGTGTTGGGGCTTCGGTACAACTTGCAAGTCTAAGACATTATCAGGAGCCTTCAATGGGGTAGTGCAATCAGGGTGAACGGTTCTTCACACTTAGAGGGGTGTAGGTAATACATTCCAATGCATATCCAAAACAATTTCTTCATCAAACAAATTTACAGTAACTTGTACCCTCCAATAGGAGAATATTGACTTGTTGAGACCAAAAACTTTCAATGAACCAGTTCTAGAATCTCAGTCCACCATGTGTCTTACTGGCCTATCCAAATCTTCCCTGATAAGGGCTCTTCTGATAAAGCACTAGGAGGAATTTCCTTATGGTGGATGATTAATTATGTCGAAAACCATTTTGCACACCCCCAATTAATTCACCATTTTGTTACCAACTACTTACACTTGTGCACTTGTGGAAGACAATGGGGGTTTCGTAAGAGAATTCTAAGTCTCGTAAGACATTAGGTTGTGCTTGCATCACAATCTAGAAGACCTAGTTTTTGTAAAAAGTTGTTACTTCTAGCATATTCAACTACAATTGGGTAAACCTAACTTCCCATTCCTCTTCTTCCTCAATTCCCATACGTTTAGCCATACCTATGTGCAATGTATGTCATCTTTGTTTGAGTTCTTTTGGCCTCTTTTTGGGCTTCCCTTTGATCTCCTTCTTTCGCTTCACCTTCTCTTGGGACTCATGTACTCCCATGAGTTGTTCTGAGTTAAGACCCATATTAATGGTAGAGTTTATTGTTGCAAGTCTCTATTTGGATACCATCCAAATTTTCTCAGCTGTGCTGCTGTTAAAGAATTCATCCACTTTGTAGAGTCCTGGTCTATGAAGTTTTAGTTTTTTTCTTCCTTTCTTAATGTTATATTTCAACACTATGTCACCCACATGAAACTTGTGTTTCTTCACATTAGCATCAAACAAACACTTCCTTTGACAATTCTTTGTCCACATTCCCACCACCACCACTACATATAGCCTTGCTACTCTTAAAGAGTTCAGCAACTTTGTATGGTCCTAGTCTATGAATTTTAGTTTCTTTTTTTCCTTTCTTGATGTTATATGTCAATACTATATCACCCACATGAAACTTGTGTTTCTTCACATTGGCATCAAACAAATTCTTCCTTCAGCCTTTCTTTGTCCACATTCCCACCACCACCACTGCGTATAGCCTTGCCTCATCTAGCTTTTCTAGCTCTACCAATTGTTCAGAGATAGATCATGTCCATCAAGATTAGCTTCTTTTGTTGCCCTTAGGGTAGGGATTAACACGTCAACAATAGGGGTGATAGCATCTAGGCCATAAATGAGGCCGAAAGATGTAAGTTGTACAATAAGGCAAAGAGTAGCTAAAATCTTTTGCTCTTAGTCTATGTGGAGGATTGAACTATGTTTATGATTGAGGATTTGAGAAAAGGAACTTGTTGGTACTTTCAGCTTGTCTGTTCGCTTATGGATAATAAGGTGATGACTTTTTATGGATTATTGTTAGGAAATATTTCTCATGTAGGCAATGGAGATATACCTAGACAAGAAACACCTAGAAAAGGAGAGATACACACACAACACTATACCAAAGATATAAGAAGGAACCCAAGGCTAGAGTGTGCGACTAATATTTCTCTTAGGAGTATGCAATCTAGTCAAACTCAACACCCCACTCCTTTCCACAAATGCTATTTGATTAATATTCTTTCAATGTTTATAATGTATCGTGCAATCACTGAAAACAAAGCAAGTTTGAGTATAAATATTATGCACTACATTCACAATGGTGATGTTGACAAGTGTACAAATGTATGAATCATAAGAGTTCGAAAACATCCGTGTGTATTGGCCACCCCACTGTTGTTATGTCGTGGCGTCTTTTTGCACTCTTGTTGTCAATTATGCCCTGTGATATGCACCGGGGTTGTGCACTGTGTGCGCTCTATGTTGTGGCTAGTTCCGTGCTTGGCAATTTCTTCCCACCGCTTCCCTTTTTTTTTGTTATGCCCCCACCCCCTTTTCTATATTCAGTGGTTCTCTTCTACAAAAGGGTGTATCCCCCCAAAAGGGTGTATCCCAGTGGTTCTCTTCTACAAAAGGGTGTATCCAGTGGTTCTCTTCTACAAAAGGGTGTATCCCCCCAAAAGTCACCCTTTCGCTTCCCTTTAAATTTCCCTTTTTTAAAAACTGCTAATGTGCATCTTCTAAAGTCCTCTTTGATGCATAGGGCCACCTGCAATAAATAACTGCATGGCATCTTTGATTTGCACTAATTAGCACCCGAAATAGGGATGTGATGGTCTTTGACCAAAAACCTCCAACATGGCTACCTCCGAGGCCAATTATGTGCAGTTGTGAAAGAGTTTCATAACTTGAATGGGCTTGGCCCCTTTGTCAGTGACGTTCTATCCAGAGTTTGTCCACATGAGAAAATTGCATTCATCTCCATCTTGTGCTCACTTTTGCATTGATGTCAATCTATCCTATCAAAATAGCTCCTCAAGGTTGACCAAGTGAGATCATCATCGGTGTGAGATAAATGTGCACATAACAATAGTAAATGGATGCATGCCGACATAAAACACATACATGCATGAAATGCTCACACAATGCTCCCGGGCTCCAAAGAAAATGCAACAGTTACCATGTATTCATTGAATACGAATGCCACTACTCTTTCTCAAGAACCTTTATGAAGATGTCATTCTAAAATATCTCTCTCAAGAGCCTTTATGAACATGTCCAAGCAATTCTCTATGGTTGGGTAATATACCATCTTAACTTCTTCATCCATGATGATGAGCTCATATGTAAAGTGATATAAGATTTCAATGCATTTTTGTGAGTATGAACCACATGATTCTTTACAATCACCATGTAACTTTGACTACATAATGCAACTTATTGGTTTCTCCTATATCTCAATGAAGGTGTCTCTTAGCTCATGCAATCAAAGAAGTTTCATTCATCATTCCTTCCACTCAAAACTGTGCTACTTTAATTAATATATCTTCTACTAACAACAATGAGAATGAAGTGTGTGGTTTGAAAAACCTTGTCCAATCTTGAATTTTGTCAATGTCTTTTTCAATTTTTAGGACCCCATTTGCATTTGATTCATTTCCATGTGAGTGGAGTTATTTATTTGTTTTGAGAGTTGCAAATTTGATTAACCAAATAGTTACAAGAAGAAGTATTATAGAATGGATGCATCCATAGAAATAATTTCAAATATTTGTGTTGAAATTTATGGTCAAAGGAACATAAGTATGGTGATAGATGTGATAGATGTGGAATCAACAATGAACATGAGAACTAGAAGACATTGGAGATCACAAAGTAAATCCTCATACATTTAAATTGAAGAAGACTTGACTAGAGAAAAGTAATAGTAGTGGAGATTGCAAAGAAGAAGATTATTGAGACCCCGTCTACTTTGTTTTTTTGAATATATAGTAATATTTCGTATGAAGAATCAAGCATTTCTTTTACATCTTTTCACATTCTTGGTGCGTAGAGAACCCTTGAGTTTAGCCCACGGGCATGTAGTCTAGTGGTAGAACGGTTGGGTCCCATTATGGGGGGACCGGGTTCGATGCGAGTGAGCTACGCGACGGGGGAGGTTGTGAGCCGATGGAGTAATCAACCTTCCCAATAACCAGAACCCTTGAGTTTTTAATACTAAACTATGTGAGGCGTAAAGCTAAGCTATCTTAAGACTCTAAATGGCAAAAGTCTTATTCATAGGAGAAGTACCATCTCTAATAACCTTCATAAATGCTAGGCATGAACAAGAGTAGTACCATCTCTAACAACGCTCTGTGCCAAACCACTTGATACACATTCTCTAAGATGCAGTAAGTGCTTCTGAGTGACTCTACCCATGCCCTATTGTTTCCTCATCTCTTTAAATTGGTTACCGCCCAAAAATGTTTTTTCCTTGGAACCAGAATCTTATTCTAGGAATTGATTGTGGAAAAGTAGAGAATTAATTCAATCATAAAAACCATTGCTTGTAAGCTTCAACTAAATCAAATCAATTGAAATTTAAACACTTAAACAAAATTAAAAATACTTAACTCATAGACCATATTGGGTGCAATATTCCCCCCTCTTGTGCGTGGCCTCTCCCCACACAAGAGTATTTCTTTATTAGCTTTCTTTTTCACCAAAATTAGGCCATAGCCCCCAAAATATACAAGATGTGCTTTTTAGAGAGCACGGCACTCTTCTTTAACAAAAATAGAGTGTCAAACTAGGGTAAAGCCATAGGCTTTAATAAATTCCACATAAATAAATGTATCTTTCCTAAAGTTCAAAATGAAAAAATCATTTGATAAGGTTACAAGCTACTATGCTTGCCAAAAATGAAATGTTCTCATTGTTGTTATCTCTTGGTCAATGATAGCATCAGGAACTAGTACTTCTTCCTCTCCTTCAATAAGAGGTGGTTCCTCATATGTTGGGTTATCTCTTGGTCAATGATAGCATCAGGAACTAGTACTTCTTCCTCTCCTTCAATAAGAGGTGGTTCCTCATATGTTGGGTGAGTAGGAAGTGTTCCTCGAAAAGATTTCAAGAGATGGATATGAAAAGAATTGTGGATATTCCAATTAGATGGAAGCTCTAGTATATAGGCCACATCATTAATCTTTTGAAGGATTTTAAATGGCCCATAATATCTAGGTGCTAGCTTCACTGCAGGGAATTTTTCCACACTCTTTAATCGACGTTTTTCAATTCTCAAAAGAACATAATCACCTTCTTGAAATGAAAAGTCTTTACGCTTCCTATTTGCTTGAGATGTATACTTCTCTTGAGCTCTTGCAATACAGTCACGCACTTCAGATAGAATGCGATCAAAGTCTCTAACATATTGGTCGGCTGCTTCAATCTTATGAGAGAGTCTAGTAGCCGGAATAGGCAATGCTCTTCCACAGATAATCTCAAATGGTGCTCGGCCAGTAGCAGTATGAGGAGTATTATTATAAGCAAATTGGAGTAGGTGTATGTACTTATCCCATGCACTAGGTTGTTGGGAAACATAAGCTCTAAGCATATCTAAGATAGTGCTATTTGTAACTTCGGTTTGTCCATTCGATTCCGGATGGAAAGCCGTGAAAAAATCTAACTTAGTGCCTAAGTTTGAGAAAAGAGCAACCCAAAAGTGACTACAAAATTTAGAATCTCTATCAGAAACTATCACTTTGGTAGACCATGATGAACAAAAATTTGCTTAACAAATATGTTCATGGCTTGCTGAGAAGTTAGTGTCTTTTTACATGGAATGAAATAGGCTTGTTTACTAAATCTGTCCACTATTGTCCAAATCATGTCATGGTGAGACTGGAAGTAGTAGGGAAGCTAGTAATGAAATCCATAGACACTTGTTCCCATGGTCTATCAGGAATAGGTAGAGGCATAAGCAATCCCAAAGCTTTGCCTTTGTAGCTTTTGATTGTTTGGCAAATGTTACATTCAGCTACAAATTTAGCTACATCATTCTTCAAATGAGGCCAATAGAATTCTTGAGAAACTACTTGAAGTGTTGCGGAAACTCCTCTATGTCCCACAAATGGTGGTGGTTGGTGCATCTCTTCCAAGACAAGTTATCTATAAGGTTGAGTAACACACAATCTTTTCTCAAAGAAAAGATAGCCATCATTATGAGAATAACTTCCTTGAGGTGTCCAATTGTTTTCACGCAATTTGATCCATATTTGAGAAAAATCTGGATCAACTTCGTTTCTTTCATAAGTACAAATGGTTCACTTTCAATAATGGAAATGTTGTTGATATTTGGTCTTCGACTCAAAGCATCGGCAACAACATTTTCTTTTCCAGGTTGATATTGAATCATAGGTTGGAAACTTTGAATGAAAGCTGCCTATTTGATATGCCTATCTGAAATAAGAGGTTGCGTAAGCAAATGCCTAATGCTTTGTTGGTCTGTCTTGATAAGGAATTCAGAGCCCATTAGATAATGCTTCCAAATTTTCAAAGCATGCACTACTGCTGCTAATTCCTTGTCATATGTGCTATAATTTTGCTCTGCAGGCTTAAGCTTTCTACTTTGATAAGCAATAGGATGGTTGTCTTGCATAAGAACAGCTCCAAATCCTTTGCCACTAGCATCAGTCACTACTATAAAGAATGGTCTTTGAAAATCAGGTAGTGTTAGAACTGGTGCTTGTGTTAAAGCATTCTTGAGTGTTGCAAAAGATTTATCTTGCTTTTCAATCCAATTGAAATTTGTAGCTTTCTTAAGGAGTTCAGTCAAAGGATGAGCAATACAAGCAAAATTCTTGACAAACTTCCTATAATAACTACATAAGCCAAGAAAAGATCTAAGATCATGTATGTTTCTAGGCATAGGCCAAGAAGCAATACACTCAATTTTCTTAGGATCTACACGAATCTCTTCAGCCGACACTATATGACCTAAGTATTCAATCTCTTCTTGAAAGAAAGAACTCTTTTCAGGATTGACATACAATTCGTTTTCTCTCAAAAGGTTGAACACTTGTTCCAAGTGTTGTTCATGCTCTTGTCGATCCTTGCTGAAAACAAGAATGTCATCAAAGAACACTATAACAAAACTTTGAAACTTAAGGAATATGCGATTCATCATACGGCTGAAAGTATGATGGAGCATTGGTCAAACCAAATGGCATAACCAAAAACTCATAATGACCAGTTTGGGTTCTAAAAGCTGTCTTGAAAATGTCAGATTGAGTCATACGAACTTGATGATACCCAGACTTTAGGTCAATCTTGCTAAGACCTTTGATCCTCTAAGCTTGTCAAGAAGATCATCTACCCTAGGAATAGGATATCTGTTCTTGACAATAATCTTATTCAATGCACGATAGTCTACACACATTCGGTAAGTTCCGTTCTTGACGATAATCTTATTCAATGCACGATAGTCTACACACATTCGGTAAGTTCCGTTCTTCTTCTTAACAAGAAGTACTGGAGC
The DNA here is from genome assembly GCF_041138505.1 of Cibotium barometz. Classification (NCBI taxonomy): domain Eukaryota; kingdom Viridiplantae; phylum Streptophyta; class Polypodiopsida; order Cyatheales; family Cibotiaceae; genus Cibotium; species Cibotium barometz. The sequence goes on from NC_141060.1 coordinate 37,999,207, forward strand.
TCCAAAAGGTGAACTACTAGGTCGAATAAGGCCTCTCTCTAGCAAGTCTTCTATTTGGCTTTGGATTTCTTTTTGCTCTAAATTGTTGACTCTATAGGGAGCTTTACAAGGCGGGGAATTTCTAGGCAATAAGTCAATACTATGATCCTCACTCAGGCCTAGACTTAGGTAATCCTGGAGGCATATCTTCCATGAAACAGTCACTAAATTTGGAGATAAAGAGATCAAACTTTGGACTTTTGGATGTGTCAAACTCAGCATCAAGCTGGTTAACCCATACCATATAAGTCTTGTCTCTTTTTCTTAGAGCTCTCTTTGCTTGAGTGTGACTCAACAAAGGACTCATTTCTCCTTTAACTTGACACTGGAGGATAATATTTTCATTGTCCTTCCTTAGAGAAACGCTATGAGTGTCATAGTCTATAATAGGATTGTATTTGTGTCTCCAAGGCATACCCAAAATTATATCTACCCCTTGTAAAGGTGCAACTAAGAAATCCCTCTTTTTCGTTAAAGGTTTGATGCATAAATCCAAATCTTTCACCTCTTGTATGTAATTATACTTTGTTCCAGTAAATGCTGCTTTGACTTTATAGTGCGTAGGTAAAGAATGAAGATTTAATGCTTTAAGTACCTTTTCAGAAATGAAATCATGTGTACTACCATCATCATGCAAAATAAGAACTTCATGTCCATTTATCGTTCCTTTTATTTTAAGCAAAGAATGAACATGAGGTTTACCTTCTTGTTCTGAGTAATCTGGATCGGAATTACCCTCTTGCTCGAATGATTCTTCTTCATTGTCGTCTTCTTCAAACAAATCCCGAACGATTCCACATGATCCTGTAAACCTTGCCCAATCTCTGTAATAGTTTTCTGAAATTTTTAAAATTTTTCAGAAGCGATTTCGGAATTTTCTGGCCTTTTCTAGGCAATTTTCAAGCCTTTTAAAACCTGTAAATCACTTTTCTGCACCCAGAAATTTTCAGAATTGGAAACCTTTGAATTTCTCTTCAAATTTGAAAATAGGGAAAAGTAAAGGTTCAAAAAGTGATGTGACTTGTATGGGGATTGGGAAAAGCAAGAGTAGATTAGGATTAAGAGGTGATTAGGCTTATGGGGGATTAAGCACTTTTTTTTTCTACTCCACTAGCCGTTTTGCGCCGGCGGCGGCGGCAGGCTGCCGCCGTGCACCTCTTCTCCACGAATTTCCTTGATGATTTATTTGGTAGCTTTTACACTGATTTATCTGCTCCGTCTATTATAGATTTGCTCATCCTTGAAGCTTTCTGATTTCTGAGAGATACCCGTGAGGTTTTTGGCTATGAGGATTTCATCCATACGGTCAGATTTTGATTTCACTGAGTATTTGAAAAAACCACTTTTTGATAGAGAGGGATGGTTTTGCAGGGTGGTGAGTGGGTTTGAGAGTAGATCTAGTTTTGAATCTTTGACCTTTGGGTAAAGACCTGCAAAACACCCTTCTGTCCACTGGATAAATTCCTGCACTTTCTTGATTTTTGAGAAGTTGAAGCCCTTTCCTACCTTCTCCACAAATCTCCTAGCCCAAGCTCTGATACCACTGCAACCGGAATCTTATTCTAGGAATTGATTGTGGAAAAGTAGAGAATTAATTCAATCATAAAAACCATTGCTTGTAAGCTTCAACTAAATCAAATCAATTGAAATTTAAACACTTAAACAAAATTAAAAATACTTAGCTCATAGACCATATTGGGTGCAATCTTCCCCCCTCTTATGCGTGGCCTCTCCCCACACAAGAGTATTTCTTTATTAGCGTTCTTTTTCACCAAAATTAGGCCATAGCCCCCAAAATATACAAGATGTGCTTTTTAGAGAGCACGGCACTCTTCTTTAACAAAAATAGAGTGTCAAATTGGGACTAGGGTAAAGCCATAGGCTTTAATAAATTCCACATAAATAAATGTATCTTTCCTAAAGTTCAAAATGGAAAAATCATTTGATAAGGTTACAAGCTACTATGCTTGCTAAAAATGAAATGTGATGAACCAAGACATTTCTTCCAAAGTAAACTCTTCAATTTCCATAGTCTTCATCACGTGAAAATATAAGCCCAATTAATTATAAAATTAAACCCACAAATATTAAACAGGCACAAATCATCACCAACTCATGACTACCAGGTGGTAGTACCCCAGGAATCACCCTGCCATACAAACCTAACTGAAATAATCATAGGTGGCCTTAAACATACGTCATATACCGCACGTATTAATATTTATAATGGTGTCACCCACGATATTAACCTAGCCAGCATGACGCAAGAGTAATCTAGGCGTCCCCAAATTACTCAAGAGGGGATAAATAATATTTTTCTAGAGGACTTAAAATATATTCTCATGACATTCCTATTCCCATGGGTAGCTACTAATGTGACTCCTTTTTTGTGAGAGGCGCGAATTAAAGAAATTTAGTTCATCACAGGACGAATAAAGCCCGAGTTCTGATAATTAGGAGATTCCGCACGGGGTGTCCGGTATTTGTCTCGCAAATCTTATCTTCTCTAATTTGGTTCAAATGCATGTTTTTAGAAAAGTTTTTCTATCTTTGATGATTTCGTGCATGATAATCTACTGATTCTCGTGGGCTGTTTTTTTTTTTAGGCTTCTTCTTGAGCCTTCAGGATTTTCTGTGCAGGATAGAGAGAGAGAGAGAGAGAGATTTTGAGATTCGGGCCAGCCGTCCTTAGACTGGGAGTGTCGGACAGATATTGTGATTTATGCCCTTGGTAGAACCCAAAGTGGACGAGATTTACTAGAGGCATACCCGGGATAGCCGCGACGTCCAGAGTGGTGGTTGGGTGGACGGGCGTCGGAGAAAGGCCACCTATTGGCTAGATTTTTTGCTCGTGATTCTCTCTATGCTTTTTTTTTAGATTTTTGTATTGACGAATATTACTGCTACTTTGTTTTTTTTAAATGAATATGATTTGTTGAAAAACTCTTCATTTTTCTAAATGTATTAGTGATTTTGTTTCTATAAGATTTGGAACATTTTGTGTTAGAATATAGAACAGAATTTGGGTTGGTTTAGTCTAAAGGAAACTCATATGGGGGTTTACATAATAAATATAACCGCATCGAGCGCCCGAAACGGGCCCTGGACATCAATTTGACCCTTAATTTTCACTAACGGCGGCCTCGCATAATGGAGTAGATAACTTTATTTGTCAGTGACGCAAATTAAAGAAAGTAAGTTCATCTCACAGGACAAAAAAATTCTGAGTTTTGATATTTGGGAGATTCCGCATGGGGTGGCCGCCGCGCCGGTATTCGCCGCAAAATGAATTCAACACCACTTTCCAGTGTTATAAGAAATTTTAAAAAAAAACGTATCTTCTATAATTTAGTTTGAACGCATGTTTTTAGAAATTTTTTTCTATCTTTGATGATTTTCTGCATGTTAATCTACTAATTCTCGTGGGCTGTTTTTTTTGGAGGCTTCTTCCTGAGCTTTAAAGATTTTCTATGCAGGATAGAGAGAGATTTTGAGATTCGGGCCGACCGTCCTTAGACAGGGAACGCTAGACAGAGATTGTGATTTATGCCCTCTAGGAGCCATTTGGTAGAACCCACAGTGGGGACGAGATTTACTAGAGGCATACCCGGGATAGCTGCGACGTCTTCCAGGGTGGTGGTTGGGTGGACGGGCATCGGAGAAAGGCCTCCCTATTGGCTAGATTTTTTGTTGGGGATTCTCTCTATGAATTTTTTAGATTTTTGTATTGACGAATATTAGTGTTGCTTTGGATTTTGTAAACAAATATGATTTGTTGAAAAAGTCTTCCTTTTTCTCTGAAGTATGAGTGATTTTGTTTTCTATAAGATTTGGAACATTTTGTGTTAGAATATACAACAGAATTTGGGTTGGTTTAGTCTAAAGGAAACTCATATGGGGGTTTACATAATAAATATAACCGCATCAAGCGCCCGAACGGGGAGCCCGAACATCAATTTGACCCTTAATTTTTAGTAACGGCCTCGCATGAGGGAGTAGATAAGTTTATTTGTAAGTGAGGCGAATTGAAGAAAGTTAGTTCATCACAGGACAAATAAAGCCTCAATTCTGATACTTGGGAGATTCCGCATGGGGTGACCGGTATTCGCGAAACAAATCCAACACCAATTTCCAGTGTTATAAAAAATTTTAAAAAAGTATCTTCTATAATTTGGTTTGAACGCATAATTTTAGAAAATTTTTTCTCTTTGATGATTTCGTGCATGATAATCTACTAATTCTCGTGGGCTTTTTTTTGGAGCCTTCTTCCTAAGCCTTGAGGAATTTCTGTGTAGGGGGAGAGAGAGAGAGAGAGAGAGAGAGAGAGAGAGAGAGAGAGAGAGAGAGAGAGATTTTGAGATTCGGACCGGCCGTCCTTAGACAGGGAACACCGGACAGAGATTGTGATTTATGCCCTCTCGGAGCCATTTGGTAGAACCCAAAGTGGACGAGATTTACTAGAGGCATACCCAAGATAGCCGCGACGTCCAGAGTGGTGGTTGGGTGGATGGGTGTCGGAGAAAGTCCCCCCTATTGGCTAGATTTTTTGTTGGGGATCCTCTCTATGAAATTTTTTAGCTTTTTGTATTGAGGAATATTACTATTACTTTGGATTTTGCAAATGAATATGATTTGTTGAAAAACTCTTCCTTTTTCTGAAGTATGAGTGATTTTGTTTTCTATAAGATTTGGAACATTTTGTGTTAGAATATACAATAGAATTTGGGTTGGTTTAGTCTAAAGGAAACTCATATGGGGGTTTACATAATAAATATATCCGCATCGAGCGCCCAAAACGGGGCTCCGACATCAATTTGACCCTTAAGTTTCAGTAACGGCCTCACATGAGGGAGTAGATAACTTTATTTGTGAGAGAGGCAAATTAAAGAAAGTTAGTTCATCACGTGACGAATAAAGCCCGAGTTCTGATAATTGGGAGATTTCGCATGGAGTGGCCCCGGTATTTGTCTCGCGAAACTTATCTTCTCTAATTTGGTTCGAATGTATGTTATTAGAAAAGTTTTTCTATCTTTGATGATTTCGTGCATGATAATCTACTAATTCTCCTGCGTGGTTTTTTTGGGAGGCTTCTTCCCCTGAGCCTTGAGGATTTTCTGTGCAGGATAGAGAGAGAGAGAGAGAGAGAGAGAGAGAGAGAGAGAGAGAGAGAGAGAGAGAGAGAGAGAGAGATTTTGAGATTCGGGCCGACCGTCCTTAGAGAGGGAATGTCGGACAGAGATTGTGATTTATGCCCTCTAGGAGCAATTTGGTAGAATCCAGAGTGGACGAGATTTACTAGAGGCATACCCTAGATAGCTGCGACATCCAGAGTTGTGGTTGAGTGGACGAGCATCAGAGAAAGGTCCCCCTATTGGCTAGATTTTTTGTTGGTGATTCTCTCTATGATGTTTTTTTAGATTTTTGTATTGACGAATATTACTGTTACTTTGGATTTTGCAAACGAACATGATTTTTTGAAAAACTCTTCGTTTTTCTGAAGTATGAGTGATTTTGTTTTCTGTAAGATTTGGAACATTTTGTGTTAGAATATAGAACAAAATTTGGGTTGGTTTAGTCTAAAGGAAACTCATATGGGGGTTTACATAATAAATATAACTACATCGAGCGCCCAAAATGGAGCTCGGACATCAATTTGACCCTTAAGTTTCAGTAACGGCATGAGGGGGTAGATAACTTTACTTGTCATAGAGTCAAACTAAAGAAAGTTAGTTCATCATAAGACGAATAAAGCCCGAGTTCTGATAATTGAGAGATTCCGCATGGGGTGGCCGGTATTCACGAAACGTATCTTCTCTAATTTGGTTCGAACGCATGTTTTTAGAAAAGTTTTTCTATCTTTGATGATTTCGTGCATGATAATCTACTAATTCTCGTGGGCTGTTTTTTTTGGAGGCTTCTTCCTGAGCCTTGAGGAGTTTCTATGCAGGAAAGAGAGAGAGAGAGAGAGAGAGAGAGAGAGAGAGGGATTTTGAGATTCGGACCAGCCATCCATAGACAAGGAAAACCGGACAGAGATTGTGATTTATGCCCTCTAGGAGCCATTTGGTAGAACCCAGAGTGGATGAGATTTACTAGAGGCATACCCAGGATAGCTGCGATGTCCAAAATTGTTGTTGGGTGGATGGGTGTAGGAGAAAGGCCCCCCTATTAGCTAGATTTTTTGTTGGTGATTCTCTCTATGATGTTTTTTTAGATTTTTGTATTGACGAATATTACTATTACTTTTAGATTTTTGTATTGACGAATATTACTATTACTTTGGATTTTGCAAACGAATATGATTTGTTGAAAAACTCTTCATTTTTCTGAAGTATGGGTGATTTTGTTTTCTGTAAGATTTTGAACATTTTGTGTTAGGATATAGAACAAAATTTGGGTTGGTTTAGTCTAAAGGAAACTCATATGGGAGTTTACATAATAAATATAACCCCATTGAGCACCCAAAACGGGGCTCGGACATCAATTTGACCCTTAATTTTCAATAACGGCCTCGCATGAGGGAGTAGATAACTTTATTTGTCAGAGAGGCGAATTAAAGAAAGTTAGTTCATCACAGGACGAATAAATCCCGAGTTCTGATAATTGGAGATTTCGCATGGGGTGGCCGGTATTCAGATATGAGTGGTAAGTAGTGGTGTAAGAGATATGAGTGGATATGGGTGGTCTAGATATTGGGAGTGTGGTAGAGCACAAGGGTGCAAAAGTCGAGAAGGGTGGGATAGATGAAGATGATGGTGTAGAGGCTATGGAAATAGAGAGATTGTTTGTGATGTAGAAGAAGGTGAAGTGGAAAGGGTCTCTATAGTTGGCTATCGGTTATGGTGATCATTGTAGTCAATGTAGAGAATATTGGCATTAATGGTAGCAAGAATGGAGAGATTAATGCAATAGAAGTATCAACCTGTGATGATACTGTCGAACGACATGCCATGCCATCCTGAGTAATGTGTACAAGATGTAAGGGTTATAGAGTATATGTTTAATATGGTTCTTGTGTAGATTTGTAGGTCCTTATGATCATACCACTCCAGTTAGCCCTTGTTGTACCAAACAACCACTTAAGTTTCTTAGGGATCCTATTGTAACTATTCATTCTCTGCCACTCTACAACACATTTTGAAATCCACATACTCTATTTCATCAAGAAGTACACCACTGTTGGTTGACCATAGAAGTTCCATCACTAGTGGGCTTCAAGGTAATGATTTGCTTGAGGTGGAAGACTCTAGGGGATACAATTGGATCCAATGAGGGTAGGGAATATTTGAACTGGATAAGTTGATTGGTGAGACTAATGGTGTAGGAATGTTTTTACTACTTAAGTGTAGAAGCTCTAGTATATTTTTGGGAGATGCCATGAAGGTATCACCTTTGATATGCCACTCTCCATAGCCATAGCTGTTCTAGCTTGTCTTTGACTAAGAGTCGTAGGAAGACCATAAAGCACTTTGGAGAGTTATAGTGAAAGGTGTGGTTGGTTCTATCCAAGGTTTCTTTATCTTTCATGATGCAACATCCCTTGGATCCTTCATTCTTATGTCCTCTTGTGCATGCCCGATTGCTATCTAGCAGTTTGCGTCCCATGCCATGAGAGGTTCTCCAAGCCATCTACTATCAAAGAGTAAAGAACTTTTGTATATGTTTTTATTGTTGCTTACATTATCTTTTTTGGAGGCATATGACTACTTAGAAAAAGGAACTTAATTGCATTTAATGTCATTTTTAACTTGAGGCCCTATCAAAGTTTTTGTGCATGGCAAGGAGAGAGGATTTTCACAATGTGAGTGATTATCTAATTCTAGAACCTAAGGTAGTTTTTGGATGTCGCCTTCATCACAAAGTGAAGAGAGTTCATCAAATCCTTAGGTGAGCCTCTATTTGAAGCCATTAGTATAGCCATTGTTGGTGTGTTGGGAGTTTTCTTTGGGGATCCAAAGTGACATCCTTGCATAATTTCCTTGATCCGTCAAAAGGTCCGTAGGGACCCACACTTGACATGTGTATGTCAAGCTTGGTGCATAAGGTCCCATTGGGTTCTTTTTGCTAGAAACATAGTTTTTCTAGTTTGGGTTTTCTTCTTTTGTGGGATATTTCTCAAGGTCATTGGTCTAGGTTCGTTGGGTTTGGGTACCCAAAATAAATCATTAGGAGAACAATTATAGGCTTTAAGAAGTTTGGGTAGCCACAACAATGTGATTTTTAGCCTATGGTTAAATTGTGTTGGGGCTTCGGTGATGATTTGTTTGTGTGAAGTGTTTGACTACAACTTGCAAGTCTAAGACATTATCAGGAGCCTTCAATGGGGTAGTGCAATCAGGGTGAACGGTTCTTCACACTTAGAGGGGTGTAGGTAATACATTCCAATGCATATCCAAAACAATTTCTTCATCAAACAAATTTACAGTAACTTGTACCCTCCAATAGGAGAATATTGACTTGTTGAGACCAAAAACTTTCAATGAACCAGTTCTAGAATCTCAGTCCACCATGTGTCTTACTGGCCTATCCAAATCTTCCCTGATAAGGGCTCTTCTGATAAAGCACTAGGAGGAATTTCCTTATGGTGGATGATTAATTATGTCGAAAACCATTTTGCACACCCCCAATTAATTCACCATTTTGTTACCAACTACTTACACTTGTGCACTTGTGGAAGACAATGGGGGTTTCGTAAGAGAATTCTAAGTCTCGTAAGACATTAGGTTGTGCTTGCATCACAATCTAGAAGACCTAGTTTTTGTAAAAAGTTGTTACTTCTAGCATATTCAACTACAATTGGGTAAACCTAACTTCCCATTCCTCTTCTTCCTCAATTCCCATACGTTTAGCCATACCTATGTGCAATGTATGTCATCTTTGTTTGAGTTCTTTTGGCCTCTTTTTGGGCTTCCCTTTGATCTCCTTCTTTCGCTTCACCTTCTCTTGGGACTCATGTACTCCCATGAGTTGTTCTGAGTTAAGACCCATATTAATGGTAGAGTTTATTGTTGCAAGTCTCTATTTGGATACCATCCAAATTTTCTCAGCTGTGCTGCTGTTAAAGAATTCATCCACTTTGTAGAGTCCTGGTCTATGAAGTTTTAGTTTTTTTCTTCCTTTCTTAATGTTATATTTCAACACTATGTCACCCACATGAAACTTGTGTTTCTTCACATTAGCATCAAACAAACACTTCCTTTGACAATTCTTTGTCCACATTCCCACCACCACCACTACATATAGCCTTGCTACTCTTAAAGAGTTCAGCAACTTTGTATGGTCCTAGTCTATGAATTTTAGTTTCTTTTTTTCCTTTCTTGATGTTATATGTCAATACTATATCACCCACATGAAACTTGTGTTTCTTCACATTGGCATCAAACGAATTCTTCCTTCAGCCTTTCTTTGTCCACATTCCCACCACCACCACTGCGTATAGCCTTGCCTCATCTAGCTTTTCTAGCTCTACCAATTGTTCAGAGATAGATCATGTCCATCAAGATTAGCTTCTTTTGTTGCCCTTAGGGTAGGGATTAACACGTCAACAATAGGGGTGATAGCATCTAGGCCATAAATGAGGCCGAAAGATGTAAGTTGTACAATAAGGCAAAGAGTAGCTAAAATCTTTTGCTCTTAGTCTATGTGGAGGATTGAACTATGTTTATGATTGAGGATTTGAGAAAAGGAACTTGTTGGTACTTTCAGCTTGTCTGTTCGCTTATGGATAATAAGGTGATGACTTTTTATGGATTATTGTTAGGAAATATTTCTCATGTAGGCAATGGAGATATACCTAGACAAGAAACACCTAGAAAAGGAGAGATACACACACAACACTATACCAAAGATATAAGAAGGAACCCAAGGCTAGAGTGTGCGACTAATATTTCTCTTAGGAGTATGCAATCTAGTCAAACTCAACACCCCACTCCTTTCCACAAATGCTATTTGATTAATATTCTTTCAATGTTTATAATGTATCGTGCAATCACTGAAAACAAAGCAAGTTTGAGTATAAATATTATGCACTACATTCACAATGGTGATGTTGACAAGTGTACAAATGTATGAATCATAAGAGTTCGAAAACATCCGTGTGTATTGGCCACCCCACTGTTGTTATGTCGTGGCGTCTTTTTGCACTCTTGTTGTCAATTATGCCCTGTGATATGCACCGGGGTTGTGCATTGTGTGCGCTCTATGTTGTGGCTAGTTCCGTGCTTGGCAATTTCTTCCCACCGCTTCCCTTTTTTTTTGTTATGCCCCCACCCCCTTTTCTATATTCAGTGGTTCTCTTCTACAAAAGGGTGTATCCCCCCAAAAGGGTGTATCCCAGTGGTTCTCTTCTACAAAAGGGTGTATCCAGTGGTTCTCTTCTACAAAAGGGTGTATCCCCCCAAAAGTCACCCTTTCGCTTCCCTTTAAATTTCCCTTTTTTAAAAACTGCTAATGTGCATCTTCTAAAGTCCTCTTTGATGCATAGGGCCACCTGCAATAAATAACTGCATGGCATCTTTGATTTGCACTAATTAGCACCCGAAATAGGGATGTGATGGTCTTTGACCAAAAACCTCCAACATGGCTACCTCCGAGGCCAATTATGTGCAGTTGTGAAAGAGTTTCATAACTTGAATGGGCTTGGCCCCTTTGTCGGTGACGTTCTATCCAGAGTTTGTCCACATGAGAAAATTGCATTCATCTCCATCTTGTGCTCACTTTTGCATTGATGTCAATCTATCCTATCCAAATAGCTCCTCAAGGTTGACCAAGTGAGATCATCATCGGTGTGAGATAAATGTGCACATAACAATAGTAAATGGATGCATGCCGACATAAAACACATACATGCATGAAATGCTCACACAATGCTCCCGGGCTCCAAAGAAAATGCAACAGTTACCATGTATTCATTGAATACGAATGCCACTACTCTTTCTCAAGAACCTTTATGAAGATGTCATTCTAAAATATCTCTCTCAAGAGCCTTTATGAACATGTCCAAGCAATTCTCTATGGTTGGGTAATATACCATCTTAACTTCTTCATCGATGATGATGAGCTCATATGTAAAGTGATATAAGATTTCAATGCATTTTTGTGAGTATGAACCACATGATTCTTTACAATCACCATGTAACTTTGACTACATAATGCAACTTATTGGTTTCTCCTATATCTCAATGAAGGTGTCTCTTAGCTCATGCAATCAAAGAAGTTTCATTCATCATTCCTTCCACTCAAAACTGTGCTATTTTAATTAATATATCTTCTACTAACAACAATGAGAATGAAGTGTGTGGTTTGAAAAACCTTGTCCAATCTTGAATTTTGTCAATGTCTTTTTCAATTTTTAGGACCCCATTTGCATTTGATTCATTTCCATGTGAGTGGAGTTATTTATTTGTTTTGAGAGTTGCAAATTTGATTAACCAAATAGTTACAAGAAGAAGTATTATAGAATGGATGCATCCATAGAAACAATTTCAAATATTTGTGTTGAAATTTATGGTCAAAGGAACATAAGTATGGTGATAGATGTGATAGATGTGGAATCAACAATGAACATGAGAACTAGAAGACATTGGAGATCACAAAGTAAATCCTCATACATTTAAATTGAAGAAGACTTGACTAGAGAAAAGTAATAGTAGTGGAGATTGCAAAGAAGAAGATTATTGAGACCCCGTCTACTTTGTTTTTTTGAATATATAGTAATATTTCGTATGAAGAATCAAGCATTTCTTTTACATCTTTTCACATTCTTGGTGCGTAGAGAACCCTTGAGTTTAGCCCACGGGCATGTAGTCTAGTGGTAGAACGGTTGGGTCCCATTATGGGGGGACCGGGTTCGATGCGAGTGAGCTACGCGACGGGGGAGGTTGTGAGCCGATGGAGTAATCAACCTTCCCAATAACCAGAACCCTTGAGTTTTTAATACTAAACTATGTGAGGCGTAAAGCTAAGCTATCTTAAGACTCTAAATGGCAAAAGTCTTATTCATAGGAGAAGTACCATCTCTAATAACCTTCATAAATGCTAGGCATGAACAAGAGTAGTACCATCTCTAACAACGCTCTGTGCCAAACCACTTGATACACATTCTCTAAGATGCAGTAAGTGCTTCTGAGTGACTCTACCCATGCCCTATTGTTTCCTCATCTCTTTAAATTGGTTACCGCCCAAAAATGTTTTTTCCTTGGAACCAGAATCTTATTCTAGGAATTGATTGTGGAAAAGTAGAGAATTAATTCAATCATAAAAACCATTGCTTGTAAGCTTCAACTAAATCAAATCAATTGAAATTTAAACACTTAAACAAAATTAAAAATACTTAACTCATAGACCATATTGGGTGCAATATTCCCCCCTCTTGTGCGTGGCCTCTCCCCACACAAGAGTATTTCTTTATTAGCTTTCTTTTTCACCAAAATTAGGCCATAGCCCCCAAAATATACAAGATGTGCTTTTTAGAGAGCACGGCACTCTTCTTTAACAAAAATAGAGTGTCAAACTAGGGTAAAGCCATAGGCTTTAATAAATTCCACATAAATAAATGTATCTTTCCTAAAGTTCAAAATGAAAAAATCATTTGATAAGGTTACAAGCTACTATGCTTGCCAAAAATGAAATGTTCTCATTGTTGTTATCTCTTGGTCAATGATAGCATCAGGAACTAGTACTTCTTCCTCTCCTTCAATAAGAGGTGGTTCCTCATATGTTGGGTTATCTCTTGGTCAATGATAGCATCAGGAACTAGTACTTCTTCCTCTCCTTCAATAAGAGGTGGTTCCTCATATGTTGGGTGAGTAGGAAGTGTTCCTCGAAAAGGTTTCAAGAGATGGATATGAAAAGAATTGTGGATATTCCAATTAGATGGAAGCTCTAGTATATAGGCCACATCATTAATCTTTTGAAGGATTTTAAATGGCCCATAATATCTAGGTGCTAGCTTCACTGCAGGGAATTTTTCCACACTCTTTAATCGACGTTTTTCAATTCTCAAAAGAACATAATCACCTTCTTGAAATGAAAAGTCTTTACGCTTCCTATTTGCTTGAGATGTATACTTCTCTTGAGCTCTTGCAATACAATCACGCACTTCAGATAGAATGCGATCAAAGTCTCTAACATATTGGTCGGCTGCTTCAATCTTATGAGAGAGTTTAGTAGCCGGAATAGGCAATGCTCTTCCACAGATAATCTCAAATGGTGCTCGGCCAGTAGCAGTATGAGGAGTATTATTATAAGCAAATTGGAGTAGGTGTATGTACTTATCCCATGCACTAGGTTGTTGGGAAACATAAGCTCTAAGCATATCTAAGATAGTGCTATTTGTAACTTCGGTTTGTCCATTCGATTCCGGATGGAAAGCCGTGGAAAAATCTAACTTAGTGCCTAAGTTTGAGAAAAGAGCAACCCAAAAGTGACTACAAAATTTAGAATCTCTATCAAAAACTATCACTTTGGTAGACCATGATGAACAAAAATTTGCTTAACAAATATGTTCATGGCTTGCTGAGAAGTTAGTGTCTTTTTACATGGAATGAAATAGGCTTGTTTACTAAATCTGTCCACTATTGTCCAAATCATGTCATGGTGACTGGAAGTAGTAGGGAAGCTAGTAATGAAATCCATAGACACTTGTTCCCATGGTCTATCAGGAATAGGTAGAGGCATAAGCAATCCCAAAGCTTTGCCTTTGTAGCTTTTGATTGTTTGGCAAATGTTACATTCAGCTACAAATTTAGCTACATCATTCTTCAAATGAGGCCAATAGAATTCTTGAGAAACTACTTGAAGTGTTGCGGAAACTCCTCTATGTCCCACAAATGGTGGTTGGTGCATCTCTTCCAAGACAAGTTATCTATAAGGTTGAGTAACACACAATCTTTTCTCAAAGAAAAGATAGCCATCATTATGAGAATAACTTCCTTGAGGTGTCCAATTGTTTTCACGCAATTTGATCCATATTTGAGAAAAATCTGGATCAACTTCGTTTCTTTCATAAGTACAAATGGTTCACTTTCAATAATGGAAATGTTGTTGATATTTGGTCTTCGACTCAAAGCATCGGCAACAACATTTTCTTTTCCAGGTTGATATTGAATCATAGGTTGGAAACTTTGAATGAAAGCTGCCTATTTGATATGCCTATCTGAAATAAGAGGTTGCGTAAGCAAATGCCTAATGCTTTGTTGGTCTGTCTTGATAAGGAATTCAGAGCCCATTAGATAATGCTTCCAAATTTTCAAAGCATGCACTACTGCTGCTAATTCCTTGTCATATGTGCTATAATTTTGCTCTGCAGGCTTAAGCTTTCTACTTTGATAAGCAATAGGATGGTTGTCTTGCATAAGAACAGCTCCAAATCCTTTGCCACTAGCATCAGTCACTACTATAAAGAATGGTCTTTGAAAATCAGGTAGTGTTAGAACTGGTGCTTGTGTTAAAGCATTCTTGAGTGTTGCAAAAGATTTATCTTGCTTTTCAGTCCAATTGAAATTTGTAGCTTTCTTAAGGAGTTCAGTCAAAGGATGAGCAATACAAGCAAAATTCTTGACAAACTTCCTATAATAACTACATAAGCCAAGAAAAGATCTAAGATCATGTATGTTTCTAGGCGTAGGCCAAGAAGCAATACACTCAATTTTCTTAGGATCTACACGAATCTCTTCAGCCGACATATGACCTAAGTATTCAATCTCTTCTTGAAAGAAAGAACTCTTTTCAGGATTGACATACAATTCGTTTTCTAAGGTTGAACACTTGTTCCAAGTGTTGTTCATGCTCTTGTCGATCCTTGCTGAAAACAAGAATGTCATCAAAGAACACTATAACAAAACTTTGAAACTTAAGGAATATGCGATTCATCATACGGCTGAAAGTATGATGGAGCATTGGTCAAACCAAATGGCATAACCAAAAACTCATAATGACCAGTTTGGGTTCTAAAAGCTGTCTTGAAAATGTCAGATTGAGTCATACGAACTTGATGATACCCAGACTTTAGGTCAATCTTGCTAAGACCTTTGATCCTCTAAGCTTGTCAAGAAGATCATCTACCCTAGGAATAGGATATCTGTTCTTGACAATAATCTTATTCAATTGTTAACCCATGACGGACACATACTATGTTTTACATCATTAATTTAAATATTCTGAGTCATGGGCCGGGCTTGTCGGTACCATATGTTAAGGATGAAGGGATTGGGTGATCGCCGATGAGAGGCGCACCTTGGATATCAGTAGGATAAGGGTTAGGGTCGGCCAGCCATGTATGGGCGCCCAAGTGTGAACGGCCAAGTCACCTATATGAGTCAAATGTAACCCTAAAATCCTTATTCTCATGTGTTGTGAATAGAAGAGTGCTCTTGCCTTATCTCCTGGTTTTCCTTCTCCTGCGTGTGTGAGAGAGAGAGAGAGAGAGTGAGAGCGATCGAGCGCACTGTGTAGCGGCACGGCGAGGCGGCGGAGAGGCGGTAGAGCGGCGACGGCGGCTCCTCCTTCACGGCTGCGACGCGGGAATCCTTCAAGGCGGCAGTTAAGCGGTGAGTGACACACCTTTGGCATTCTGTTTTGAGCTTGCCTTCCTGGTTGTATGCTTGCAGCCATTCGTGGCTCGCATACGGTGTTCGATAAGTCCCCAGCTACGACCTGTGCGGCAAAAGCGCACATTTTTGGCGCCGCTGCCGGGGAGTTGCCCTGCACCAAGCTCCAGTTTGCAGCTCGGCTGCTGCGTGAAGTTTAATCTGCACTGTAGGAAAGCGACTGTGTGTTTGTTGTTGAGGTGTTTCTGTGTTTTGCAATCTCTGTTTCTGCAATTTGTCTTCTGCATTTCTGTTTCTTTTGTTATTTTTCCGCTCCGCGTGTGGGCGTGTGATCTGTTATATGGTTTTCTATGTGTGAGGGGGGATTTCTGAATCCCCAGAGACCTGTGCTGCGTCTGAACCGCGTGGCGGCCAAGGCTAAAGGCTGAACCGTAAAGGAACCCTAGAAAACCTATCTCAAAAAAAAAACAGGAAATAAAAATAAAAAAAATTAAAAATCAAAAATTAAATTTTATTTCTAAAGAAGAAACCAAACATGTGGAGGAAAGATTTTTCAATTGGAAAAAAAATTTGAAAAGAAAAAACCCCCAATTGACCCCGACCCCGACCCCGGCCCCGGCCTCGGTCTCGGTCTTTTGATATATATATATAGGAGAGTGAGCCTCCATAGCTTTCTCTCAAGTGAGAGCTTATGGGAAGTTGTGCCCTATATGTAGCCCACTCCCCAAGGAGTAAAGTGAGTATGTGGGATAAAGCCCTCACCCTTTCCTCCACAAGCAAATAGGCTTTTGCCCCTTCCCCCCAAGGGAAACGGACTGTTTTGAGGACTACAGGAGCTCTAGATAGGCGAACACGGTGCTGTAAAGCACACTAGGATCCTTTGAACGATACGCTCGTTTCGAGCTATCATACGCCCTAGTCCAAGTTCGACCGTAAGTAAGGGGGTCAAAAACGGGTTAAAAACAACACAAAAACAAGTAAAAACGGGGTGCGAAACACCTAAGAAACCACTTGTGTGAGTTTCAAGGGTAGTTACCAACACACGTAGGGTACCCACGTCACATGCATCTACGTTCTGGTCGGGTACTAGAGCCTGAGCCACTAGAAAGCGTTTCAGTTTACGCAGGCTCACACCATCCCTCCACGTTGGCATCTTGGCCTTCGGCTGGAACCCAAGGGAGTGCGACCCAAGATCCACGAATAGTGGATAGTGACTCATCTTCTGACTCAGAAGCCATGGAAGAGCACCCTACCAAGAACCCTGAGGAGACAAGCCAAAACATGCCAGTGTGGGCCCCACAACCCGGATCTAGCATGTTTAGTCGTCTAATAGAGACCTTTAGTAGAGCTACACGCTCTGAACATGCGGCAAGCGAAGTAAATGAAGAAGGAGGGGTAGTAGATTCGCCATTCACATCTTATGTGGACCCTACCCTCCCAAAGAGTGTCCATGTGGATATTCTACCTACTTCGTTTAATGAGGGCCCTACTGAGCTACCAACTTCCGATGCTCTTCCTAAAGTAGAGGTCCCTAGAAGCCAACCCATAAGAAGTGACATTGCGTCCACTTCAAGAGAGCCGTTTGGCACACCAAGTCTAGATGGGATATTTCTCAATGAAAATTGGGAATATGATCTACACACAGAGACTCTAACTGACCTATACACAGGTTACACATACCATGTAGGTTGGTTAGAAGTCCTACGATCTACATCTAGCGCCACTAATCTAGAGGAGCAACAACACATGATATGTGAGGTGATTCATAGAATTATCCAAATTGAGAGGCAAAATAGGGGAGTGAACTTAGTTTCCACTGGCCCTATGAGGTTTTTGGATACGGGCAAGGCCAAACAACCAACCCTATCACAATTGGAGACTCCCTCGGTGAGTCCCATAGACCCTTCATATGTTGTTTCGCCTGGAGTCTCAATGCAGGTTGAGCCCACGAGTAGTAACTTTAGCTTTCCAACCTTGGCTCAACTTTCCATTAGGGAATCCGCAATGCCTACCACAATGATGAGCATAGCTGAAAGTGCACCTGTTACCGCTGTAGTTAGTACGACACCGCTACCTAGTGGAACAGTACCTACAACAGTGCGTGCCAGTGCCTATCGACCCTATGTACCTATCGCTACTCATGCTCAGGTAGATCCTACGCCTCTTAGTATGCCAATGGCGTATGCTCCACGACCGCCTTATCACCACCCTTATCCAAGAGGAGCTAGGCCTAGCCACATATCATATCCTACGTCATTTGCCAACCTACTCAGACCAACGCCAACTCCTATCAGCCAGGCTATCCCAGAAGTGCCTCCACCAACTATGCCTGCTCACCTAGGTGATCTCGCAGCGTTTGCTCAGACGATCGGACGATCTATTGCGGAAAACATGCGGGGTATGCCTGAGAGAGAACCTAGAAGCAAGGCAGTACAAGTGGCTAAGCTCACTCAAAACTTCAGTGGTAACGAGGACGTTAGGAAGCACATTGAAGTCTTTGAACACGTGTGTGATTCCTTGGAAGAGCACAATGAGCTGCATAAGTGTAAAGCCTTAGGCTTAACCTTGAGTGGGAAGGCTGGAGATTGGTATCGAACCTTAAGGGTTGAAGAGCGCACTCACTACCCCACTCTCAAGAGACTGTTCTTGAAGGAATACATACGTGAGGGTGTGCTTTGGGGAGTAGCATCTCAACTCCAAAAAGCTGAACGTGAGGAAGGGGAGTCAGTGAGAGACTTTATAAGTCGATTGAAGCATCTAAATTCTCGCTGCACTCCCGATGAACGCTTCAATAATAACCAACTCCTCGATAGATTCATTCGAGGATTGCGCCACGAGGACATTTACAATGGCCTAGTCATTAGAGGTCTTACAACGTGGGAAGCAGTCACTGCCAATGCAATCCAGTTAGAAGACAACTTGATGATTGCAGGTAAAAAGGTGTCTTCGGAGACAAAATCCGTTAGTTCGCAAGTATCTGGGCACGAGCCAATGACGGTAAAACCTATTGCAAGGGAGCCCAAGATATCTGAAATGTCTGTGACCGACCTTACTAAGGCTCTCCAAGAATACTTTAGGGGTAATCGAGCTCCTCAGAATAGCCATATGTACCCAAGGAGAGAGCAACAATGGTGTTCGGTGTGCTTAGGACCACATAGCACGAGTGAATGTCCCACATTCAGAGTCAAATTCAATGGGAATTGAAATGCATGTGGTAAGTATGGCCATCAATCTAAAGATTGCCTAACACTTAAGCGAATGTTGGCAAACCAGGCACCACTAGCTTGGTCAAACACACCTCAAGTACCCGCGCTAATGCCTGCACAACCTATCGAGCAACCGTCACAGCACATAGTTCCAAGGAATTCGAATGCAGTCCAGTCTGTGCCGTTACCACCGCCAGTGCTAGGACCACAACCTCCACATCCAAGGATTACCCCAATAAACCAGATGGGTTGTGAGTCACATAGTGCATGTGGGGATTATGAAGAGGAGATAGACCCCACTGCTCCATACGGGATTGATACGTTTGAAATGATTCCCCAGTACTACATGGAGGATCATTTTGGGCAAGTCAAGCCTGTATATCAAGCGGCTGCTCTCGCCACAAGAGGGCAAAACCTTAACACCTTGGCAAGGAGACCACCTCTTCAATGCTACGAGTGTGGTGGACCACATCGTGTAGCAGAGTGCCCTAATAGGCTACAGAAGATCTCTACTCAGATGCAACCAAATCAAGGGAGCACATCGGGAATGCCGGTACTTACATGTAATCGTTGTGGCATAGACCATTTGATTGCTCAATGTCCACATAATCCTAATGCACCCAAGATTACGCCATTGAATTTGGTTGAGGTCACCAACCAAGCACGAGGAACCACACCTGTTGTACCCGCGAATGTAGTTACACGATCAATGCTTCAAAATCAAAACTACATTCTTGAAGAGAGGGATACTGCATCAATCGCTCAGGCAAAGAAAAAGAAAACACGACGAAAGAGATCGCTTAATGCCACGAGCTCCAAGCCCAGTTCAAAGACCAACATAGGGACAGGAGACGACCCCGTGTATATGAATGATCCTGAAGATGATTCCGATTCAATAGAAACCATGGGGACCAAAGCCACTACCCTAAGGGAGGAACCCACTCGGGAGCTCAATGAAGGAGAATCAAACGAGCACATAAATAAGGGAAAACCGAAGGAAACTTCCTCAGCCCCACAACCAAGTCAGTCAATGCCCTCTCGACCACCCAAACTGACTGAGACTCCCCAAGACAAGCCACGTGGGCCAAAAACCCTCAAGAAAAAGATTGGAACTTACCCAAACCCAGTTGAGGAGATTGAACAAGTGCAACACTTAAGGGGTTTGGTGGAAGAAACACAAAGAGAACTGGAGCCAAGAAAAATCAAAATTCCAGACACAGTATTTCCTACGCAAGTTCAGCCTCACCGGACCCATAAACCGTTAGCTATACCTAGTATCATTCGGGAAGAAAGCGAGGATAGGACATCCGGAAGTGGGCAAACACCCTTCTTGCTGGAAAGAATGTTTAGTGAGGGACTGCCTGACCCCATTGAAGAGGAAGTGATTCCATCTTCACCAGTCCCTAGTCAAGGGGCGATGTCTCGAAAAGTACCGTTGAATGTGTCTAAGCTAATGGATTTCATGTCCTCTGAGATCAGAACCACGATCATATCCAAATTATATGGAGATCCTGAGCTATTCTTAGCTCTTCGAGCATTTCTCAATGGAGAACTAAAGGCGGGGCTACCACAATTTGCAAATATGGATAGACCCGACACGCTTCAAGATGAAGGAGAACATTGGGATCTACAACCCAACCTAGATGAAAACTCGGTCGTGGAAATACCTGTTAACAAGTTGGGACAGTACTTTGAAGGGGACGAATCTAATGCCACCCTCCCCATTACTACCAAGGGATTAACTCTAAAGGGAATCCTTGATGGTGGTGCTGGAGTGAGCATTGTGACTAAAAACTGTTGGGAATCTATGGGAAGGCCTCACCTTGAAGTCACAAACATAGTGGTTAAGATGGCAAACGGAACCATAGCTAAACCTATTGGAATGTTAAGGGACCTCAAGATCAAGGTCCTGGGATACAAGGTAAAACATACCTTCATTGTAATGGATTTCTCCAAGCATCCTATGTCATATCAAATGATCTTAGGACGTCCTTTCATGAGGGAAGCACAAATGGTGCATGACTGGTCGAAAAACCATGTCTACCTACAATTCCAGGACTCTGTCATTCGAGTTGATCTTGAGAATGGTCGTGCACATCCTTTAGGAAGCAAGGTTATCATTGATAATCGATCGGATACCACTATTCACTCCGCCCCATTAAGGTATTGCTATACATGCAAAAAAGAGACTGATGATGGGAAGGATTCTCCTTATATGGATGTCCTACCGGGTATGACTGAGTCGGATAACGTGGATTGGGTACACCTAGCGGCAACCATAGACACATGGGGAAATAGAGGTACAAGTTGGGTAACACCTGAGGGGCAAGATATGCCACCGTTAGTGCCAATAAACATGATAGGTGTTATGCACTTGACACCTAATGGCGAGAAAGTGGCAAACTCCACTGACACTGAAAGTAGCGAAGACTCTGACCAACGCGACTCTGAGTATGAATCTCAAGAAGAAACTGACCCTGAGCCTGATGGGAGGGATGAATCAAATATTCACCCAAATGTGGAAACAAGGTGCTCAAGGCCTAGGATAGTGACCTCCTGCAGTTCATCCGAAAGTGAAGATCGACCAAGTGAGTCCGAATCTGATAGAAACAAAAATCAAAAACTTGGTAAGAAGAAAACGAGACATAAGCGCCAACGCTATCGAGCTAATGTACGAACTGCAATAAACAAGGAAAGATCCACTGCGGAATGGCTTAGTTATGTAGGAGCCATTGACGCTCATCGGAAGATAGCGGATAATTGGGGACAATACCTCCAAAGTGTCATGTGGTGTATTCCGCAACCTCATGACGTCGCCCAATTAGAAATCGAAGAAAAGCCAAAACTAAGTCGTACTGCAAGAAGGCGGCAAAACCAAGAGTTGGCTCAGCAGCAAAAGGAAGCGGAATTGAAAGAAAAAATCCTGGCACAACAAGAACCAGTAGACTTACACCCCGCACCCGAGCATTTCAAATCATTCACCACAGGGGAACGTAAAGTGGTCTACACAAAAGCCCAACGAACGCCTACCAATGGGAGTAGCGGTGTCTACGATGGCCCTGCGGTAGTTAAGGAGATAGACTTAGCAGATCCAGGTGAGGAGTCTAAACCCGTTTTTATTGCTCAAGACCTCACCAAGGCAGAAGAAGCTGCACTTACGAAGCTTCTTAAAGAATTCAAGGACATATTTGCATGGACATATCATGACATGAAGGGTGTTCCACCCTCGGTGGTGCAACACACGATCCCAATGATTAGCACTGCTAAACCAGTCCAGCAACGTCCCTACCCAATGAATCCTAAGTATGCTAAGATTGTACAAGAGGAAATTGAAAAGCTGGTAAAATGTGGATTCATATACCCAATTGAACACTCAGAATGGGTTTCTCCGATAGTCATCGTGCCAAAGAAGAATGGGAAACTCAGAGTGTGCGTTGATCTCAAAAAGGTTAATGCAGCCACCAGAAGGGATCATTACCCCTTGCCATATTCTGAACATGTGCTTGAAAGAGTGGCAGGCAAGGAGGCATATAGCTTTTTAGATGGGTACTCGGGTTACAATCAGATCACAATTGCAGTCGAGGACCAAGCTAAAACAGCATTTATCACGGAGTTTGGAGTGTTTGCCTTTCGCGTCATGGCCTTTGGCTTGACCAATGCACCTGCAACATTCCAACGATTGATAAACACGGCCTTTAAGGAATATCTAAGGGACTTCTGTGAAGCTTTCTTAGATGATCTTTGTGTTCATTCCTCGTGGGACGAGCACTTGATGTGTTTACGAAAAATATTTGAAAGGTGTAGATTATATCGCATCTCCTTGAATCCTTTCAAATGCCAATTCTGGGTTAAACACGGAGTTATCTTAGGGCATATAGTGTCCAAAAATGGGATTTCCACTGACGAGAGTAAAATCAAGGTCATTCTGGAATTGCCACCACCCACCAACTACAAGGGAGTCCAACGCTTTATGGGCCACGTTGGTTATTATCGAAGGTTTATTCTATTCTTCGCCGAGATAGCTCGACCATTGTATAAGCTTCTCATCGAGTTTATTTGGACCGAAGAATGTGACCGTGCCTATGAGCTATTAAAGAAGGCCTTGGCAAGTGCTCCAATCTTGAGAATGCCTAACTGGGATTTACTCTTCCATGTGCATATTGATGCATCAAACTTTGCTATTGGGTGTGTTTTAACTCAACCTGGAGAACACAAGCTAGACTACCCCATTAGCTTTGCCAGTCGCCAGTTGAACGATGCTGAGATGAACTACACCACTACGGAGCGAGAAGGGTTGGCAATGATATATGCAGTAAGGAAATTTCGTTATTACCTCCTTGCCACCAAGTTTGTTTTCTATGTAGATCATCAAGCATTGTTGTATCTGGTAAACAAACCATGCTCCACAGGAAGAATCACACGATGGCTATTGATTCTTCTTGAGTTTGATTTCACTGTTGTTGTGAGACCTGGCAAAAAACATGTTATGGCTGATCATTTGTCTCGCATACCTAATGGTGAGGCTCCTACGGGGGTTGATGATGACTTACCAGACACTTCCCTGTTCATGGTGGAGACAATGCCTGAATGGAGTGAGAAGATTGTTAACTTTTTGGTTAATGGCTTTCCACCCAAGGAGCTTCGTAAAGATCTAGCTCGAAAGCTGATCAAAGAATGCGAACCCTATTGCCTGATAGCAGGGACTCTTTATAAAAGAGGAAAGGATGACGTTCTTAGGCGTTGTGCCCGAGAGGATGAGTATCTATACATTTTGCAAGAGGCACATATGGGCGTAGCCGGTGGTCACTTCTCAGGAGACTTAACTGCGCGAAAGATCTTACAATCAGGGTATTGGTGGCCCACTATGTTCCAAGATGCATCACTCTTTGTGAAGGGTTGCGATGAATGCCAACGATACAAGAAACCCCAGAGGAAAGATCAGATGCCCCTACATCCAATCAAAGTAAACCAACCATTTGAAAAGTGGGGTTTAGACTTTGTAGGTCCAATTAGTCCAGCGGCCCGAAACACACAATCTCGCTATATTATTGTGGCCACTGACTATATGACCAAATGGGCTGAAGCGAAAGTGACACGTAAGGCAGATGCAAGGACAACAGCCAAGTTCCTCTTTGAAAATATAATCACACGCTTCGGTTGTCCTTTTGAACTTGTGAGCGACAATGGTACACATTTTATAAATGAAGTGATTAAGGAGCTCACAACAAATTTCATGATATCCCATCATAAATCTACTCCTTACTATCCGCAAGCGAATGGCCAAGCCGAGAGTACCAACAAGACTTTAATCTCTATTTTGACAAAGACAATTGAAGCTCATCGCACGGATTGGGATCTAAAGCTTACGACAGCTTTATGGGCCTATCGTACTGCGTACAAAGTGGCTATTAATAATACACCATTCAAAATGGTATATGGCCAAGAAGCAGTCATGCCGTGGGAATTTGTCATTCCTAGTCTTCGTGTTGCTACTCAAGAGGGATGGGATGGTAATCCCTTAGTAGAGCGTCTATATATCCTTGAGAGGCTAAACGAAGAAAGACAATTGGCTGTATACAATGCCCTTGTGGAGAAGGATAGAAGGAAAAAATGGTTTGATCGCCATCTAAAGGACAAGGACATCAAGGTTGGGGATAAAGTCTTGATGTATGGAGTGCGAAACGAAAAGAAGAAGCTCAAATATGCTGGTAAGGGACCATATAGAGTATGTGAAATTACCCCGCAAGGTACCATCAGAGTGGAGACTCTCGACGGAGTTGAAACCATTGGATTCCTTAATGGGAGTAAATTCAAACGATACTATGACCCCCTGAGCCAGGAGGAGTTACATGCAATACATCAAAAAAAGGCAGCTAAAGAACAAGCTGAGCTTAAAAAGATACAAGCGAGAGTCGAAGCTAAAGAACGTCAACAGCGTGCTAGGAGACAACGAGAAGCCAACTTGGGAATTACGCAAGTATTTTTCGAGGAAGCAGAAGAGGATGCACTGGAATCTGACCCACCTCTAAGATACCCAATTGAGTTACAGAGTCCTTACGGGGAGGTGCTGTACAATGCATTATTGGATACAGGAGCTCAACACAATTTGCTATCATATGGCGTGTGGTGTCAACTGGGAAAACCACCTCTATCCAAGAGTTCTATCCAAGTTCAAGGAATCAACAAGAAGAAAACCCCCGTCTCAGGAATTCTGCACACTCCGGTTGCCTATGACAAGGGAACCATAATTCAAAGCTTTTTGGTTATGCCAGCTGGCACCATGGAAGGGACTGTAATCTTAGGGCGCAAATGGATGATGGCCACCAAGTGCAATATCGATTGGGCAACCAGACAAGTCACAACGCAAGAACCAACACTAGGTCTGACAGCTCAAAATCCCGCACCTAAGTCATCCACTCAAATATTAGATAATGAAAAATCACAAAGTCCAGTGGCAAAACCATCTTCGATTGTTGGCCACCCCTCTAACGCTTCAACGCCAAGAGTGGAAACAGGCAAGGTGGTCCCTAAAGCTTTGCTTACTATGCCAAAGAGTACATACAAATGGGTCCCCAAAGCTTCGCTAATAGCTACTTCCCCTGCTCAATCTCGTTCAGCCACCACCAAGAAGCCTCGTAAAAGGAAAGCAGCCACCCACCCGAGAAAGGGCAATGTAACATCACGATGGATCCCTAAAAAATTATTAGTAGCCCAAGGGTACTACGAGGGAAGTGACCAGATTTGGGTCCCTAAACATAAGCTGAATCCCTCTACATCACCTGTAAAATCTTGCAAACCAATTGTTGCCACCCCAACGATAATTCAAGATCGTGGTAAGGGAAAGGTAACAGAGTGCTCCATACCACTTCTTCCAGAGTTAGTTTGGATTCCCAAACGATATCGATCACTACCACCTAGCTCAGGAAGGGGGGAGCCACATGAAGCTTCTAGCTCCTCATGCCACGCACACACTCATATAGAAGTTTCTACATGCTCTACACCTACTCTTGTCAACACCCAACAAAAAACCGATAAGTCTACGTCTCCCCTTGTAATAGTATCGTCGGAAACCATTTCCTCCATTCGTCAATGGGAGCGTACACTACCATCTCTGCAATTGGATGTGGCCACAAGGGTCATAAAGAGCTATCTGCCCACATCACAACCTATGACCCGCTGGGCAAATTGGTTCCAAGAGGCTGCAACATCATTGCAAATAATATGATCTGTCCAAGGAAAGGGGGAGCATGTACTCACGCTTGACATTTTAATGCTTCCCCCTTAACCTTCTCCCCTGACCATGTAATTGCCAAATTCAAGGGGATGTATATATATAGCTTCATACATAAAAAACAGAGAAAAGAAAAACAAAAAATAGTAAAAAGAGCAAGAGCACAAAACAAGAGAAATATCCGTATACAATCAAGAACTAGATTGACCTGTCTAAACCTACTGATGCTATATCTGTGTTTGCAGATATGGCAGATGCCCGATCATCATACACTTCATCCACTCCTACCTTTGGTGAGAGGTATCATCTATACCTTTCTCAGATATTCCACATGTGCTATCCTGTAATTGAAACTGAATGGGATCATATAGATGTACTAGCCAGAGAAGAAAATGTTGAGGAATTAGAATGGCTAATTCGCCTATTGACCATGACTGACCCCTACTCCGTAGAGGACATATCCCCGATAGCCCAATGCTTTCCTTTTCCACAAGATGACTATCCTCGCATGGTTACATTTTTGATGAGTTTATGTGGATGGGAAAATGAAAAGGAAATATCTGACAATGATGAATGGACGGATGAAACTCATGGCACTACTTAGGTTGACTTTATTTGTTTGGATGATGCGGATAGAGGCTTAGCCTTAGGGCTAGAGCCAGGACTCTACAACATCCTATTACCGTATCCTCAGTAGTAGTGTGGTGACTGGTAGGTAGGTTAGCGTTTCCAAGTTTTTTCTAGTTCAGATTCCTTAAACAAGTCTTGAAATTTTCACACTGATGTGCCTCTCGAGGTATAGTGCTTGTTAGTTGATTGTACAGGTTAAAAACTTTGAGGTGGGTTCGCTTCCAAGTCCAGAGACTGCCGCAACGTTCATCAAAATATATCTACATCAAATTGCAAGCTGTCTCGTCAAATCAAGGAGATCTCCAATTACAGGTGTAATTCTTCCATACCCACTCTCTTTCGTTTTTACTGTTCAATCAATTGCATAAACTATAATGCATGACCACATGGAAATTGTCAATGTACTACTTAGTTTTTGAAGTTACTTGCATGCTAGTGTAAATCATTAATGAGCTTAACTTTATTGGAAATATTCCTAGGCAGCATGACGTCTTTAGTTAACCTTGGAATACGATTGTCTTAGGTCTAGGGTAAAACCATCTTAATGTTTGACACCTGGCCATGTGTGTGTTGACCTCTAGGACATAGCTATTACCCCTTTGTCGAAAAGATGCAAGACAAAATATAGTTCAGGAGCGAGAATCAAAAGAAATAGATTTTAAAAAAAAAAAACAAGCCTACAATAAATGGCAATACAAGTCTATGATGTGCTTCAATGTTGGCCTATCGCCTTATTGACACTTGGTAGGCGAGGAGTATTCTACTCCAAACCGATGCCTTGGTTGGTAGGGGGTAGCCTTGCCTAAAGTGAGCTAATGGATTCCTGGATAATGCCTTGTGTTAAACATGGTACCAGGATCGATGTTAGTCTTGCCTTAGGAAGGTCGCCATTGTGTAAAAATTGTCACGTGCATTTTTTTTTTTAAAAAAAAGGCAAAAGGCTCCTGTAACTCTAATGTTTCTTGTGTCCCTAGACTCGTGGTATTAACTTGTTCTTAGAGTAGACACAGTGTGGTCATCTGTTTATTTATTAAGCTTGGTTATTTACCTTGACTTACGCCAGTTATAAACCTTGATTAACCTTTGACACCTTGCTTACTCTGGATTTACTTTCAATAATTTTAAACTCCTGTTAATTTGCTACACTAGCTCATTCATGTGACCCTTAAACTAAGTTCTCATAACAACATCCATTGTGGTCTAACATGCTTGAATTTATACACTTTATATCTTTTGAATTCCAGCATACTTTCACTCTACTTCCCTGTTTTGCAGACGGTCAACAACAACAACCCTCTCAAGCTTACCATACCATAGCTTCCGAGGACGGAATCTACATCAGGAAGGGGGGCATGTTAACCCATGACGGACACATACTATGTTTTACATCATTAATTTAAATATTCTGAGTCATGGGCCGGGCTTGTCGGTACCATATGTTAAGGATGAAGGGATTGGGTGATCGCCGATGAGAGGCGCACCTTGGATATCAGTAGGATAAGGGTTAGGGTCGGCCAGCCATGTATGGGCGCCCAAGTGTGAACGGCCAAGTCACCTATATGAGTCAAATGTAACCCTAAAATCCTTATTCTCATGTGTTGTGAATAGAAGAGTGCTCTTGCCTTATCTCCTGGTTTTCCTTCTCCTGCGTGTGTGAGAGAGAGAGAGAGAGAGTGAGAGCGATCGAGCGCACTGTGTAGCGGCACGGCGAGGCGGCGGAGAGGCGGTAGAGCGGCGTGAGTCAAATGTAACCCTAAAATCCTTATTCTCATGTGTTGTGAATAGAAGAGTGCTCTTGCCTTATCTCCTGGTTTTCCTTCTCCTGCGTGTGTGAGAGAGAGAGAGAGAGAGTGAGAGCGATCGAGCGCACTGTGTAGCGGCACGGCGAGGCGGCGGAGAGGCGGTAGAGCGGCGACGGCGGCTCCTCCTTCACGGCTGCGACGCGGGAATCCTTCAAGGCGGCAGTTAAGCGGTGAGTGACACACCTTTGGCATTCTGTTTTGAGCTTGCCTTCCTGGTTGTATGCTTGCAGCCATTCGTGGCTCGCATACGGTGTTCGATAAGTCCCCAGCTATGACCTGTGCGGCAAAAGCGCACATCAATGCACGATAGTCTACACACATTCGGTAAGTTCCGTTCTTCTTCTTAACAAGAAGTACTGGAGCTCCAAAAAGTGAACTACTAGGTCGAATAAGGCCTCTCTCTAGCAAGTCTTCTATTTGGCTTTGGATTTCTTTTTGCTCTAAATTGTTGACTCTATAGGGAGCTTTACAAGGCGGGGAATTTCTAGGCAATAAGTCAATACTATGATCCTCACTCAGGCCTAGACTTAGGTAATCCTGGAGGCAGATCTTCCATGAAACAGTCACTAAATTTGGAGATAAAGAGATCAAACTTTGGACTTTTGGATGTGTCAAACTCAGCATCAAGCTGGTTAACCCATACCATATAAGTCTTGTCTCTTTTTCTTAGAGCTCTCTTTGCTTGAGTGTGACTCAACAAAGGACTCATTTCTCCTTTGACTTGACACTGGAGGATAATATTTTCATTGTCCTTCCTTAGAGAAATGCTATGAGTGTCATAGTCTATAATAGGATTGTATTTGTGTCTCCAAGGCATACCCAAAATTATATCTACCCCTTGTAAAGGTGCAACTAAGAAATCCCTCTTTTTCGTTAAAGGTTTGATGCATAAATCCAAATCTTTCACCTCTTGTATGTAATTATACTTTGTTCCAGTAAATGCTGCTTTGACTTTATAGTGCGTAGGTAAAGAATGAAGATTTAATGCTTTAAGTACCTTTTCAGAAATGAAATCATGTGTACTACCATCATCATGCAAAATAAGAACTTCATGTCCATTTATCGTTCCTTTTATTTTAAGCAAAGAATGAACATGAGGTTTACCTTCTTGTTCTGAGTAATCTGGATCGAAATTACCCTCTTGCTCGAATGATTCTTCTTCATTGTCGTCTTCTTCAAACAAATCCCGAACGATTCCACATGATCCTGTAAACCTTGCCCAATCTCTGTAATAGTTTTCTGAAATTTTCAAAATTTTTCAGAAGCGATTTCGGAATTTTCTGGCCTTTTCTAGGCAATTTTCAAGCCTTTTAAAACCTGTAAATCACTTTTCTTCTGCACCCAGAAATTTTCAGAATTGGAAACCTTTGAATTTCTCTTCAAATTTGAAAATAGGGAAAAGTAAAGGTTCAAAAAGTGATGTGACTTGTATGGGGATTGGGAAAAGTAAGAGTAGATTAGGATTAAGAGGTGATTAGGCTTATGGGAGATTAAGCACTTTTTTTTTCTACTCCACTAGCCGTTTTGCGCCGGGGCAGGCTGCCGCCGTGCACCTCTTCTCCACGAATTTCCTTGATGATTTATTTGGTAGCTTTTACACTGATTTATCTGCTCCGTCTATTATAAATTTGCTCATCCTTGAAGCTTTCTGATTTCTGAGAGATACCCGTGAGGTTTTTGGCTATGAGGATTTCATCCATACGGTCAGATTTTGATTTCACTGAGTATTTGAAAAAACCACTTTTTGATAGAGAGGGATGGTTTTGCAGGGTGGTGAGTGGGTTTGAGAGTAGATCTAGTTTTGAATCTTTGACCTTTGGGTAAAGACCTGCAAAACACCCTTCTGTCCACTGGATAAATTCCTGCACTTTCTTGATTTTTGAGAAGTTGAAGCCCTTTCCTACCTTCTCCACAAATCTCCTAGCCCAAGCTCTGATACCACTGCAACCGGAATCTTATTCTAGGAATTGATTGTGGAAAAGTAGAGAATTAATTCAATCATAAAAACCATTGCTTGTAAGCTTCAACTAAATCAAATCAATTGAAATTTAAACACTTAAACAAAATTAAAAATACTTAGCTCATAGACCATATTGGGTGCAATCTTCCCCCCTCTTATGCGTGGCCTCTCCCCACACAAGAGTATTTCTTTATTAGCGTTCTTTTTCACCAAAATTAGGCCATAGCCCCCAAAATATACAAGATGTGCTTTTTAGAGAGCACGGCACTCTTCTTTAACAAAAATAGAGTGTCAAATTGGGACTAGGGTAAAGCCATAGGCTTTAATAAATTCCACATAAATAAATGTATCTTTCCTAAAGTTCAAAATGGAAAAATCGTTTGATAAGGTTACAAGCTACTATGCTTGCTAAAAATGAAATGTGATGAACCAAGACATTTCTTCCAAAGTAAACTCTTCAATTTCCATAGTCTTCATCACCTGAAAATATAAGCCCAATTAATTATAAAATTAAACCCACAAATATTAAACAGGCACAAATCATCACCAACTCATGACTACCAGGTGGTAGTACCCCAGGAATCACCCTGCCATACAAACCTAACTGAAATAATCATAGGTGGCCTTAAACATACGTCATATACCGCACGTATTAATATTTATAATGGTGTCACCCACGATATTAACCTAGCCGGCATGACGCAAGAGTAATCTAGGCGTCCCCAAATTACTCAAGAGGGGATAAATAATATTTTTCTAGAGGACTTAAAATATATTCTCATGACATTCCTATTCCCATGGGTAGCTACTAATGTGACTCCTTTTTCCAACGATAGCCTTAAATTGATCCAACATTTCTAACCACCAATGCTCCACATCAAAGTTACGAAAAACATCAATTTCAATTAACCTTTATAACCGAGCTCCCCTCCCAAGGTTCTATTTGTGCATGAAGAGATGTATACTTTCGTTTTGTGTTGTATACTAGAGGAAGCGCCCTTCTTTGTGTGTTGTATATAGGGGGTTATTGAAAGCCGAGTGAATGTAGGCGATAGATTAGATTTTGAATAGCTAGGCCTTTCGAGCCCGTCTTGAACTTGCATATAGTTGATTGATTTTAATTTGAACCACAATACTTCCTTGGGCATCACTAGTTTTGCTTGATCATATATGATGTTTGTAACTTGCATTACTTTAATAATGGTGTTAGAAAATATTTTGATAAAATTCCTTTGCATTCCATTATCAATGGTCCTCTACATGTTTTGCCACTAGATGTACCAATATGACCCTTATTCCTTTTAACACTAGCATAACATGTAGTGATCCATACGGAGTGCTCATCACACACCTCATAGCGTTTTAAGTCATCAAGGGAGAAAGCACTTTTTATTTGTTTTGATGCAAGATTCTTTATAGCTCTTCATTGATTTTTTTTTTGTGGGAAAATAGTTACTAGCAACAAACATTCAAACCAACCTAAGCTTGCAACAAACATCCCAATTTAGTGCCCCCCTAGAGTACTCTTTCAATTGATTCTTCAACTCTGTGAAAAAGTGTACAATGTGAGCTGATACTCAACTTGATCATCCCTTCTTGAGCCTGAATTCCCAGCTTTGGGGACAAATTTACAAGGGCGTTCATTCTCTAATTGACTTTTGTGGCACCACTCACATGTGAATGTGAATGTTGCCTACCTTGGGCTTGCTTCATTGGATGTCCTTGCAAATCCAAAAGCTTGAAGACACACAAAGCTATTCATATCCATAATAAGAAAACGACTAGGATTTACCCCGATCCTCATGGCACCAAGGAGAACTAAATTGGGTAAAAAGTTGTTACTTCTAGCATATTAAACTACAATTGGGTAAACCTAACTTCCCATTCCTCTTCTTCCTCAATTCCCATACGTTTAGCCATACCTATGTGCAATGTATGTCATCTTTGTTTGAGTTCTTTTGGCCACTTTTTGGGCTTCCCTTTGAATCTCCTTCTTTCGCTTCACCTTCTCTTGGGACTCATGTACTCCCATGAGTTGTTCTGAGTTAAGACCCATAGTAATGGTAGAGTTTATTGTTGCAAGTCTCTATTTGGATACCATCCAAATTTTCTCAGCCACTCTTAAAGAATTCATCCACTTTGTAGAGTCCTAGTCTATGAAGTTTTAGTTTCTTTCTTCCTTTCTTGATGTTATATGTCAATACTATGTCACCCACATGAAACTTGTGTTTCTTCACATTAGTATCAAACAAACACTTCCTTTGGCAATTCTTTGTCCACATTCCCACCACCACCACTACATATAGCCTTTTGCTACTCTTAAAGAATTCAGCAACTTTGTATAGTCCTAGTCTATGAATTTTAGTTTCTTTTTTTCCTTTCTTGATGTTATATGTCAATACTATGTCACCCACATGAAACTTGTGTTTCTTCACATTGGCATCAAACAAATTCTTTCTTCAGCCTTTCTTTGTCCACATTCCCACCACCACCACTGCGTATAGCCTTGCCTCATCTAGCTTTTCTAGCTCTACCAATCGTTCAGAGATAGATCATGTCCATCAAGATTACCTTCTTTTGTTGCCCTTAGGGTAGCAATTAACACGTCAACAATAGGGGTGATAGCATCTAGGCCATAAATGAGGCCGAAAGATGTTGTAAGTTGTACAATAAGGCAAAGAGTAGCTAAAATCTTTTGCTCTTAGTCTGTGTGGAGGATGGAACTATGTTTATGAGGATTTGAGAAAAGGAACTTGTTGGTACTTTCAG
Organism: Cibotium barometz; assembly: GCF_041138505.1. Lineage (NCBI taxonomy): Eukaryota > Viridiplantae > Streptophyta > Polypodiopsida > Cyatheales > Cibotiaceae > Cibotium > Cibotium barometz. Next base: position 38,032,392 of record NC_141060.1, read on the forward strand.
CTTGTCTGTTCGATTATGGATAATAAGGTGATGACTTTGTATGGATTATTGTTAGGAAATAATTCTCACATGAGCAATGGAGATATACCTAGACAAGAAACACCTAGAAAAGGAGAGATACACACACGATCTATACCAAAGATATAAGAAGGAACCCAAGGCTAGAGTGTGCGACTAATATTTCTCTTAGGAGTATGCAATCCAGTCAAACTCAACACCCCACTCCTTTCCACAAATGCTATGTGATTAATATTCTTTCAATGTTTATAATGCATCATGCAATCACTGAAAATAAAGCAAGTTTGAGTATAAATATTATGCACTACATTCACAATGGTGATGTTGACAAGTGTACAAATGTATGAATCATAAGAGTTCGAAAAAATATTTAATATGTGTGATGATGGAATTTCTCTAGAATTTTCAATATTGTTGTTTATCAATGTTTATCGCGGAAATGAGGAGGGAAAAGAAAAAAGAAGATCTTATCTCCTTTCGCTAGGTGTTTTTTAGCTGAAGTCATTTGTTTCACCGTCAATCGATGTTGTCATTCTCGAGTGTGTGTGTTCTCTCGATGTTCAAGATACACAAATTCAATAGAATTTTACAACTTTTAGTAGGCATTTTTTATGTGTAATATCACAATGTGAGTACGTTTGTTTATGTGCTTTTTTTTAAGGGAGGGAAAAGTTCACAAAACTGCAACATATGGAGGCGATAAATCCCACATAGCATTTGGAGATGTTTTTTATTAGGGTTTAGATGTGACTTTGAAACTATAGAAAATTGTGGAGGAGATAAATGCCACATAGCATTTGGAGACATTTTTTACTAGGGTTTAGATACGACTTCAGAGACAGGAAGCGAGAGAGTGTAGCCTATTCTTTTATGCATCCGTGTGTATTGGCCACCCCACTGTTGTTATGTCGTGGCGTCTTTTTGCACTCTTGTTGTCGATTATGCCCTGTGATATGCACCGGTTGTGCATTGTGTGCGCTCTATGTTGTGGCTAGTTCCGTGCTTGGTAGTTTCTTCTCACCGCCCATTGATGGTGGCTACTGTGCACACGGGGACGTTGATTTCTCTTTTTTTTATGTTATGCCCCCACCCCCTTTTCTATATCCAGTGGTTCTCTTCTACAAAAGGGTGTATGCCCCCAAAAGTCACCCTTTCGCTTCCCTTTAAATTTCCCTTTTTTAAAAACTACTAATGTGCCTCTTCTAAAGTCCTCTTTGATGCATAGGGCCACCTACAATAAATAACTGCATGGCATCTTTGATTTGTGCTAATTAGCACCCGAAATAGGGATGTCATGGTCTTTGACCAAAAACCTCGAACATGGCTACCTCCGAGGCCAATGATGTGCAGTTGTGAAAGAGTCTCATAACTTGAATGGGCTTGGCCCCTTTGTCGGTGACGTTCTATCCAGAATTTGTCCACATGAGAAAATTGCATTCATCTCCATCTTGTGCTCACTTTTGCATTGATGTCAATCTATCCTATCCAAATAGCTCCTCAAGGTTGACCAAGTGAGATCATCATCGGTGTGACATAAATGTGCACATAACAATAGTAAATGGACGCATGCCGACATAAAACACATACATGCATGAAATGCTCACACAATGCTCCCGGGCTCCAAAGAAAATGCAACAATTACCATGACTTCATTGAATAAGAATGCCACTACCTTATTTAGGATGTGTGTGCCTTGATCACTAACAATCTCCAAAACAAAGAACCAAATTTGGTGATAATATTTTTCTAAAAGAACCTTAGCCACTAATTGTCTACCAGCTTTCATTGTCGCCTTGGCTTCTGCCCTTTGGGTGCAATTGCACAATGATGTAGTGAGCTTGGGTGTGGCAACACAATGATGTATTTAGCTTTGCATGATGTAGTGAGCTTGGGTATGTATGAATTAGATGTAGTGAGCTTGGGTATGGCGACACAATGATGTAGTGAGCTTGGCATGATCTAGTGAGCTTGGGTATGTAGTGAGCACAATTACGTAGTGATCTTTGGTATGTATGAATTCATTCAATAAGAAGGCCACTACCTCATTTAGGATGTGAGTGTCTCGATCACTGACAATCTCCAATGGACAACCAAATGTGGTGATGCTATTTTCATAAAGAACCTTAGCCCCATTAATCTAATTTTCTATTAGCTTTCATTATCACCTTGGCTTCTGCCCATTTGGTGGTGCAATAGTAGTGAGCTTGGCATGATGGAAACTCATCATGAAAAGGACCTTGCAAATTAGAGCACCCATACGTGAACTACCTCTTCATCGTCACCTTGGCTTCTGCCCATTTGGTGGTGCAATAGTAGTGAGCTTGGCATGATGGAAACTCATCATGAAAAGGACCTTGCAAATTAGAGCACCCATACGTGAACTACCTCTTCATCGTCACCACTCATGTGAATGTTGCCTACCTTGGGCTTGCTTCATTGGATGTCCTTGCAAATCCAAAAGCTTGAAGACACACAAAGCTATCCATATCCATGATAAGAAAACAATTAGGATTTGCCCCGATCCTCATGGCACCAAGGAGAACTAATAGCTCTAATGGCAAAAACGCATTGATGGGTCTCATTTGCTTAGTGGGCTTTTGTGGGGTGTGTGCATGAGGTTAGTCACACAATACCAGCTACCTTCCAGCAAGAGCAGGACGTTGCACAAGTAGCCTTGGGCTATGACCCACCCTAGTCACACAATACCACCTACCTTCAGGCAAGGGAAGACTTTTGTAAGGCAAGGGCACACAGAAAGCTGCCAAATTATGGAGTGCTATGCTTCCTTTCTATGTGGTGCACCTTCACTTTGGGTTGTTTGATGTTGAAAAAAGAGGTGGTGGGCATGCTGCATTGCTGCTGAAGGGCTTGTTCACAAACTAAATAGTGAAGATGGTTTAAGCTGACAAGTCTTAATGATGCCTTTCATGAAGAGTATTGATTAATCACACCTCAAGATTTACCTGATATTTGTCTACTTGCATAAATTTTGAGAGAGTAAGGTATTTTATTAGATATCGGGGTTTTAACCTGCCGCCACAGCTGGGGAACGTAGAGCAATAGCCACTCAGGCAACATTTGCAGTACAGCCTTTAAACAGATAGGGTAAATACATCCAGACTGCAGCAGTCTCCCTTTATTTTTGAATGTTGACTGTGGAAGGTTTCAGAGCAAGCAAATCTCACAATAATAAGGAACACATACTGGGCTCTCTTTGTCTGAGGGATGCTCAAATTATAAACATGAAACTAGCTTCCACGATAGGTGGTATAAGAGAAGGGAGACAAGAGGACTGGAACATGAAAATGCTCAGACATCTGAGTGGGCTTTATCTCAAAAACAACTGAAATATAAGGGTAAAAGCATCCTGGTACCTCACTCCTATCACTGCTGCTGCTTAACTTTAGCAAGTACTTCCCAGTATTGAATGTCAGTTTGTATCTCCCTGCAGTAACACTATTTGAGGGTGGCATCAACGGGCCAGAGCGACCATCGATATCAGTAACAGATGAGCCAATATTGGCCCACTCAGTAGATTCATCTCCTTTTGAGTAGCCTTTCCACATGTCAAGCACTACATCAATACCTGCACCAGGCCTTCCACGAGACACATCCAGGACATGGGTGGTGATAGGTGGACGTGCCGAAGAAAGCTGACTGGGCACGAGGCATGCAGATGAATCTAGAGATGAAATCGCTCTTTTGTCTGCATCTACCACACCAAGGTGCCCCCCAATCTGGCGGACCCGCCAATCTGCAGTCAAAGAGCCTGCCCAAGATCAAAGAAACATTTAACTGACACCAAGCAAGAATTAGAAACAACTATGAGAACCCATTCTATTGCAAATGCAGTAAACAAGGCAGTTGGCTGGAACTAATCTAAAGCTTGGAAATCAGAAAAATTATTATGCTCAAAGATGGTGCACCAGATGATAAGTTCTGCATTGATTCTCGTTCTGCAAAAAGCTTGCCTAGCCGTATTTCAGAAATTTTTTGTTGCTCGGCTGCAGCTACCTGAAGCTCGTCTATAGGTCTGCTAGAAAATCGATCCTGATAAAAACTAGCATTAATCTCTCTCTCTCTCTCTCTCTCTCTCTCTCTCTCTCTCTCTCTCTCTCTATGTATATATATATATATATATATATATATATATATATATATATATATATATATATATATATATATATACTGGCGTTCGACTACGTGAAGCCGTGCGAATGATTGATTGGGAGCTAGTAAGAAGGGATACTTAGATGTTCAACTACATGAAGCCGTGCAAATGATTCACAGACATTAATCACTTTTTTTTTCCAACAAGCTTTGGGCCCAAGATCCTCCCTGTTGCATGCACGGAAGCCTTGCTATACTTGATCCAGCCCTCAGCCTACTGATTAGAAACACTAATGCGAAAGCAATGAATAGACAGTAGAGAGAAAAGAGAGATGAACAGTATTTTCAGTATATTACTATGATACAAAAAGATGTATATGTCTGTACAACTTCCATGGCCTGTGGCCTTCCAAAAGAGGACTGAATTCTAGACCAGAAGACTGTCTAAGAACTGACTATGACCTGCCCCCAACTGGGATCAGATGATCTAATGACTGATTATGAATTGCTATTTATAGGCTCTGTGAATTACCCTTGCAAAAGGCCAACTGCTGTCAGCCAGCAGAAAACAGCACAAAATTCACAAAATATTATTCAATGCTGCTGAATGTGTCTGTCTGATGCTCCTGACTTGGCCAACTGATGGGCTGCCTATTGGGACTTCTACTGTACCTACTAGAGCCTCTGTTATGTACTGTAAACTGCTGCCTAATCAGGGATTAGCTATGGGATTAGCCATGTCCAAGGTTGTGCATGTGACATTCCCTCATGTTAAACTTGATGATGGGTTGGAAATATGTCATCCTTCCTCCCTAGACTACTGACTCTGTACTTTGACTACCTGACTTTTGACACTGACTGAAAACTCTGTCATTCCTCTGATTCTGGTTAGAGAACTGTGCATCTGTTCCACATTGTCTCCATGCCTGAAATCCCTTTCCCTTAACACAGCTATGGTCTCCTGCTGAGAATGATAATGCCTGATGCTCCACCTTTGGAACTGATGTGAGAGCCAATGGTATGCTCCTTTGAGCACACTGCTCCCATGGAATGCTTTCCTTTGGCTTTGCCTACTGCCAACCACCTCATAAATGCTACCCTTGCTACATTCTTCAACGGATCTGTGCACCTTTTCTTGGGACAACTGAGTGCTTAGATGGCTGAGCCTGAACACTCTGATACAATGTTGCATGCACGGAAGGCCTTGCTGTACTTGATCCAGCCCTAAGCCTACTGATTACGAACACTAATGTGAAAGCAATGAATAGACGACAGAAGAGAAAGATGAACTATATTTTCAGTATATTACTATGATACAGAAAGATGTATATGTCTGTACAACTTCGATGGCCTTTGGCCTTCCAAAAGAGGATTGAATTCTAGACCAAAAGATTGTCTAAGAACTGCCTATGACCTGCCCTCAACTGGGGATCAGATGATCTACTGCTATTTATAGGCTCTCGGAATCACCAGCCATGTTCACGGCTGTGCACGTGACACTCCCATAGTTAATCATTTTTTACCGCCCATAGGCACCCGCCTATAGGCGCTTTTTTATCGGCCCGTAGATGATGCCACCAAGGAAGCACCTTATGGGGTTTTGAATCCAAGACCTCTTGGTCCTTGGCAAACACCTTTACCACTTGAGCTATCACCTCATTGGCTCACAGGCATTAACCACTTATCATATCAAAGCCATAAGATTGTGATTCACACACATATATACACTCATAGGCACTAGATAAGTGACAGATAAATGACAGATGACACACTTATCCTTTCCACACCTAAGGGTGGGTTCACACACATATATACACTCATAGGGAGTGTCACATAGCTCCCAATCCTAACAAACCCCCCTTCGAAGCGAAGGTAGAGATGGTGGAGAAACCTTCAATAGTCATGGTGATTTGGACTCTGGACTGTACCACATGCTCAGAGGAGACACGGTGGCACCAACACCTAAACTCTCATGTCAAGCTTGATATAAGAGCTTGACCACTCATGATAGCCTACATTAGTCTACCCAAAAACAACCCCCCTTTGCTTTAAGCCGAGCCTTTGTGAACATGGCATTCTCTGGCTGGAATGCAGCTTTTTTTGTTATGTGAGGCAGCGGTCTTCATCTAGAAGGATGGCTATCATTTCATCATATGTCGTTTCTCGAGCCACTCTCAGTACAGTCAAGGTTTCGAAGTATTTTGAAACCCCTTCTATGCTGGATAGAAGCACTGCTTTTATATCATCTTTATCAACATTTCAATAAAGTAGAGGTGATGAATGCTACATTGGAAGAGGAAGCCAAGAGACGGGCACGTGCCTTACATGTATAGATAGGAATCAATGTTCCGCCCTCAGCCCCACACAGTGGGAGGTACCAAAGGATCTGGAGGAGTGGTAGTACTTTTCAGAGAGGAGCTTCGTGACAAAATACATGTGGTACATAGAGATGTAGATGCGAGGTACATGTGGGTCCGAGTATACAGAGAGGGGCTCCGCGAGCTATATCCGGCGGTATGCTACTTTCCCCCAGCCAACTCCAGGTTTGCACCATCAAGAGAGTCGCCCTATATGCCACTATATGATGATATCATGAGGTTTGCCAACATGGGGGACATATTAATATTGGGAGACTTTAATGCACGTACAAGCATAGAGCAGACAGAGTTGTATGATACTCATGAGGCTATGTACCGCGAGATCACGGCACAGGATGCAGGGTTGCAAAGATCAGCACAGGATTGAGATCATGGCACAGAATGCAGGGTTGCAAAGATCAGCACAGGATGAGGGGGAGATTACAAATTATGGCAAGCATTTTCTCACTCGGGAGTGCACATGGGTTGGTCACATACAATGGCCTATCGAGATCGCAGGGATCAAATGTTCACACATGCTGGAACTCTAAAGGAGGAGCGAGCATAGTGGGATCTCCGTCATTGATACCTGATGTGCAGAATTTCACGATTTCCAGTCAGCCCATCGGCATAGCAACCAATCATGCATACCTAAGTTTCACACTAGTAGGTAGATCCCCGAGAGATGGGCCAGCCACTCATCTACCTAGGTACCCGAGATATCAATTTACACGTGAGACAATTGGGGCTTACTCAGATGCAGTATCTGATGGCTTGTTTGCTTTAGACCCGCATAGCCCTCTGGACGAGTTTACAAGAGGATCGGCAGGTGAACTGCATGCATCCGCCTCATATGCATTTCCTTGCACTATGACACCCCCCCCCCCCCCCAAACGCCTTGTGCAGAGGAAGAAACGAGCCTACCTGGCTAAGTTAGAGGAGGAGATCTACCAACTCTTCTTGGGGAAGGACAGCAAGAGGGCATGGAAGATGTTTCAGAAGAGACAACTTGGTACTCCGATTACTGCACATGAGGCATGGCATGCTTATGCTAGAGAGCTGTATGATGCACAAGGACAGCCCCCCACCCCCCCTCCACTAGGAGCTAGACCGGCTAGCATCACCTTTTTTACTATGCGGATGGAGCTAGATGCGATAGACAGGTTACAGAATGGAAAGACACAAGATCATGATGGGCTAGTTGGAGAACACTTCTCATACGCGCGTGATACTTTGGCTCCGCTGATTGTACATGTGTTTAATCGTGGCATTTGTGAGGGTTTCCCGACAAGCTGGATAGAGCATACCATTGTAACACTCTTTAAGAGTGGGGACCCCATGGTACCAGGCAACTACAGGACGATCATGATTGGTCATTACTTGGCCAAACTATATGGCTCTATATTGGAGTCGGAGCTGAGCCGCTAGGCAGAGAGGCATGGTCACCAAGCACAGGGCCAGGCCGGCTTCAGGAGAGCATTTACTACCTTGGATCACATACTTACACTTCGGGCACTTATTGAAGAGGGCAAGGCACAAAAGAGAAGGATATATTGCTGCTTTGTGGACTTACGCAAAGCCTTTGATACCGTACCACATGCCAAGCTTATGCACAGATTGCAGGACATTGGGGTACCTGAGGATATGCAGTGGGTTATATATGCTTTGTATGAGTCTGTGACAGGCAAAGTCCGAGCTCCATGCAGACTATCCGATATGGTGACCAGCACGATAGGGGTGAAGCAGGGATGCCCGCTATCACCCACCCTCTTTGGGTTGCACATGGATGTGGTCTCCGATTACGTAGACAGATTGGGAGGCCCAAGGGCATGCCTGGCAGGGGTGTTGATACCCATCTTGTTATATGCAGATGATATTGTTCTAATCTCAGACTCTCCAAAGGGATTACAGAGACATTTGGATGAATTACAGGCATTCTGTGCAGATAGAGATCTGACAGTGAACCTTGGGAAAACCAAGGTTATGGTGTTTAACACCACACAAGCATGGGTAACGAGATCAAATTATCAGTTCACTTTCCGAGGGGAGCCGGTTGAGTACCTCATGTCATATGTCTATTTGCGAGTTACTTCCACACGACCGCGTTTCTTCTTGAAGAAGGCAGCAGAGCTAGATTAGCCCGAGGGCATGCAGCCTTGGGGGTACTTGAGAGACAGTGTGCACACATACAGTTTCAAGAGCTGCGCACCAAATTGTGGCTATTTGATACATTTGTCACACCGACCCTCCTGTACGGAGCTCCAATTTGGGGGCCCAACATACATCACAGATCTGAGAGAGGGACGGATGAGGGATGGAGACATATGGAGAGACCAGTGATTACGATGATTGCCCGCGTGATTCGGAGCAAATCATCGGTACCACATGAGATTGTTCGGGCTGAGTTGGGTGCCGCACCAGTAGTGACCGAGGCCCTATTCCAAGCAGTTACCTTTTTACAACGGCTATGGGAGCTCCCTCTACAGAGGTACTCCCAATTGGCATTGACCTCATCCATATAGTTGGTAGAGGATGGAGATACTCATTGCTGGTATGCTCAAATGAGATCATGGGTTGACCTACATGGTTTGCGGATAGAGGGACTCCCACCCTTTAAGCACAACTTGGATTGTCCATTTTTGGATCTCACCCGCTCAGAGAAGAACCGCTAATTAGGATGGATATTGTCAGAGTGGACACAAAGAGGACATGGACTAGTCCCCTTGGGGCCTTAGGCACGAAAATGGCTCATCACAAGAGCCATTTTCTGCACCTCTCACCATATGGTTTTATCACCCGCCCGGCATACATTGATGTACACCTATCACATGGGATACGTTGTGCCATTGGACAGATCCGGACCTCATCACACCAGCTGCGGATTGAGACACGGCGATATGTGCATCAGATCTCGGATGACTGCATTTGTCAACTATGCTACTGGGAGACAGAGCCAGAAGAGCACTACATTTGCCCATGTACAGTCTATTATGATGTCAAGGGAGGTATCACTACCTCTTCCAAGAGGGTTTTGGGCCGTTGCGTAGGGTCATGGAGTTTGAGGATTAGAGATGCCTGGGATTGTTCCTACTTGAGCTCAGGAGACACAGAGAGACCCTCCGGCAAACACGAGACCGAGCCATGATGTACCTAGACAGAGGATCCTGACAGATTTCTTCAGCACCAACACCAGCACCAGCACCAGCAGCCCAGCCCACACACCTCTTGATACCTCCTCCATCGGGCCATCAGGACACCAACCACGCTCCCAAGGAGTCACCATTGATAGAGCAATCGTCTTATGTCATGCTCGTCGGCCACGCCCACCAAGATCCCAACCACGGCATCCTCACCATCGCCAAATCAGAGTCAATATTGCTCAGTATCAGAGGCGCCTACCTCGCTTCTACGACCTCTCCATTCTAGACAACCCCATGGCGGAGATATTTGATCTAAGGAGAGGGCAGCACTTCAACTGATAAGCATACATGGATATACTTGATATACATTTTCCAGTACTTTCTACTCAGTATCATCTAGGAGTCTTACTTACAGTTCTTATAACTGTAAGATAGTCATTTTATTGTACTTTTCAGTTTCATTTGGTTGTTCTCTTTGATGAGACACCAACTTCAGATGTACTCTCAATTTTCTCTCATAGGCCATTATGGCCTCTTAGAGATGTTAATATATCATTTCATCTCTCTCTCTCTCTCTCTCTCTCTCTCTCTCTCTCTCTCTCTCGCATACACACACGTGCGCACATATTCATCTGAATGCCTAGATACATAGAGATGAGTATGTCACACAACTCAAAATATCCATAGGACATCCAAAAGTTTGGCACAACTTGTAATGCGTAGAAAACTTCTTTTCTTAATGTCAAAATGTGGCCTCTGTATAAACCTATCATTGATGCATACCCATGTTTTGTGGTTATAGCTTCCTGAGCTCAAGTGCTTGGCTATGACGTTAAAAAACTCATCTCATCTTTCTCATGATCAGAAAAAAAAAACCATTCATTACCAAACTTGCAGGCAGATTTGCTTTCTATACTTAAGACACTAAAAATTAAGTGTTAGAACTTAGTGCCTTCAGACTTGTGAGAATTTCGGAGCTGGATTTCCCAGCAGCACATATCAAAAATCTGAAGCCAAACTTTGACATTAAAAGACTCATCTCATCTTTCTTTTAAAAAAAACATTCATTAACAAACTTGCAGGCAGATTTGCTTTCTCTAGATAAGACAGTAAAAATTAATCGTTCGTGCCTTCAGACTTGTGAGTATTTCAGAGCTGGATTTCCCAGAAGCACATATCAAAAATGTGAAGCCAAACTTTGCCTCGTATTGCCGGTTCCACTCCGCAAGCTCCTGTGCAAACAAGCATGAGTCAAGAAAGAAAGAAGATAAGTGGGAGGTTGACGCTAAAAGGAAAAAGGAACAGCATCCAAAATGCATTCTGGTTTTTTTTTAATCTATGGTGTTTGATATGGAAGGGACACAAATCAAATGCCTTTTCTAAAAATTTTGAAACTAAAATAATTGAGGTGGTCAAAAATCCCCATAAAAATAAATTATGGGTCAATGCTTACAAGGGAAACTACCACAAGCCCAGAGCATTTACCACCATCACCGTGGGGAAGAGTAAAGATGCACGTAATCAGTATCTAAGGAATTGGTAAAGTTCTTGAAATATAATAAAAAAGAGCATTATGTTGAAGAGTGCAAGAAGCAAGAAATAACAAGAATGGCACTCATAACCAAAAAAGGCCAATAGTGGTGTAGATTATGATATCATGTTCCTATTCATCTAAAAGATGAAAGAGTAATGCAGCATAGTAGCACGTGGAGAGATTAGGATTATCAGAAATGGAGCATCCCAGCACATGACTAATCACAAAGACAAGTGTTCCATGGTTGTGCTCTCTACACAATTTCATGCTGGGAACCAGAAATCAGCCCTCTCCAACCCCTTTCTTGCTCACCATCGTGCTCCCGGACCCCTACACTTTGTGCTGCAGCCATTCTATTTGCGAACAACTTGTTGTTTGGTCTCTTTCCCAGTTGTACCAACCTCTGTACCTGTCGTACCAGCCTATGTATCTGCTGTATAAAGCTTCTGTACCAACCTGTGTATCTGCTGTGCCAGCTTCAGTACCTGGTGTGGCTGCCCGAAGTTGGATTTTAGGGATTGAAGACCCATGGTTCTTGGGGAAGATCGGTACCCACACGGGAAGAAGGGTTTAAACATATGCATGAGTATTTGGATCATGGATGGTTGTATGCGGATGACTCACCCCTTAGCAAAGGATATGTGTGAACATTGAAAGGGCTTTGAGTATAAACCTTATAGTCTAGGCCCTAAGGTCAAAATGTCTTCCATCCAAAAATATCTTAATTTTGAATTACCTCTCTCTAGACATTTTCTCTCTCAAGGCCAAAACAGGGTAAAGCAAGATCTTTTTCCATTTCTGAGGGGGGGGATGATTACAAGAGACTAAAGGGAAGGTTCTTACATCGGTACATCTCAAAAGCTGGGGGAGAGGAATCTTACACTGATTAAATTTTAATACGTTAAAAGGTGGCACTTTAAGGTGGAAAAGGTACAAAATCCATGGGAACTGTAACATGCAACTCATGATCGTGTAATGCACAGCAAGACCACAAGTCATGTGTATTTGAGTGGCAAGACGGAGCTCTGTGGAGGACTGCATGGCAGTATCGCTCACGAGGTCATAACCGGATGATGACACCGTCGTGGGCTGGCCACCAAAAGCATCCACATGCACCCCCAAAGATGCTTGTTGTTCCGCCACGAAGTAGAGAATGCAGAATTTTCAGAAATCAAGGAGTTAAAAGCTCGTGATGAGGATGTAGTAGGGATGCGCTCAGCTTGTAAAGGAAAAAGCACACTTTTTTGCAGAACAAGGATGCTCACAAGGTCGACCAACAGCCAGCCTTTTATACACAAGGGTCTGATTTGAGCATGTCCCAAAAAAAGCAAGTTTCCTCCAAAAGCATGTGCCTTCAAACATCGAGAAGAAGACCAACGCTTTTTTACCCACATATTTGGAGAAAAGCCAAGTATACTAGCACTTTTTAAAGTTATCCACCCTGTATATACACTCATGTGGACCTCTACTATACACAACACATGGTCAGGTCTCCGCCCCCATGTGTAGTAACAGCAGGCAGGGCTGTCCAGCAGCCAGAAAAAAACTCTACAGTTTATCGCCACCCCTACACCCTTTTGTAGTCACACATGTGATAGGGTCCCCCCCCCCCCCCCTTTCTCTCAGTCGACTGCTCATCCAAGGTAGCGCTGTTTACAGCTATATACAGAAAAAGCATACAGTGGAGTCCAAAAAGCATAAACTCCCATGCACAACCACAAGCACACAGGTTACAGCCTTCTGCATAACTCGACCAGCTCTCTGTATATTATAGACAACAGCCACAAAACCTCATGTGCATAAAAACAACCAAGACCTAGGGTTTCACCCTGGAGGACATGCGTACAAGGATTGTCAGGGAACAAACAACATACACAAACATGACAAAAGCTCTTTCTTTTTCCATTTATGTGCAATGATTTTAAGAACGGTCTACACACATCTTACCATAGCATCTTCCCCGTTCACCTCTGACTCTGCTCTGTCCTCCGCCCTAAGTGTCCCATACCACCAGGCCTTGAAAGACAAAAAGCAGCCCACAGATTAGAACCCAGAAGATTCGCACGATGGATTTTCCCCTCCTTCCAGAGTGTTAATTCCAATAGGTATGGCTCTGATACCAATGTCACACCCCCAAGCTATCAGACCTTGCGATAAGCATAAACAAAAAGGAAAACACATAGACTCAGGCATCTAGCTCACCGCCCAACCATAGAGCCATTCAGGCTCACCCTTGAGCACACGGGGCATCCAAGACATGGCTCCACATGCACAGTCCTTAGCGTCCCATACCACCAGTACACACCCATCAGATGTAAGCACGCAATAGTCTCAAAGCCTCAAGTCCAAGTCTGAGGAGCTCTCTCTCAAACTGACTCATACATTCACTTATATAGGCCTCCTATGAACTAAGAGCCAAATATAGCACATGTCTCATAAAAGCTACTAACCCCACAATAGATGCCTAAAACCCTAGGCTATGGTTAACCTAGCCTGAAGGTCTTAACCAAAATTAGCCTTGGGATGTAACATGTTGTATCATGCAATAAGATAGTAAGTTGGGCAGTGACAGTGGATAGATATATATATATAGAGAGAGAGAGAGAGAGATTAAGTGTCTACTAGAGACCCAATGGGCCTATGAGACCAAAGTGATACAATAATGTCCATGGCGTATCTCATCATGGAACAGAAAAATAAAATAGAAACAAAACAAAGCTATCTCCCTAGGGTGATACAAAATTGTCCATGGAATCTCAGCATGGAATACCAGGAACATGGAACATGCAAGGAGCATCAGCCCCCAATAGATAGTATACCACTCTCCAAAATATCAAGCATGCGGCTAATGAGTATGGCCGAGAGCTATATTAAACGTCTCCTAAAGACCCACTGGGTCTATGAGACCACAAAGAGAAAGAGAGAGAGAGCACATTGGGTCCCAAAACCCACTAAAGGGCCCCCACCTTGCAGTGTATTTTCTTATATTATGAAGTTGAGATAAGAACATTCTAGCTCTTTGACTTTGACCCTCTGATGTCTCCTTACTTCCTCATTGGCTTTGGCATATGCGACATCTATACTGTCAACTGTCATTCTAGTTGCTCCCACTGTATGCTTGTCAAAACAACATGCCTCCTCTATGACATTGAAATCTCTATTGCTTTTGGTCTCATGTGAAGTTGAGTATTGTTGTCTTGGCTTTGGATGCTCCTGCTTATGCCTTGGATCCAATCCCCAAAGGAGATGAGATCACTGAACGGGGAGTAGAGCGGGCTATTTATAGGGAACTCTTTACACCAATCGACTAGCCTTTTACAAGCCCTTTAAAATGTCATAAATGTTAAGTGGGTAGCTTAATAAAGGTGTGAATCCTTATTAAAAAGGCGTTAAAAAACAGCCTGTAGCTGACTGGCTTTTGTTAATGGGGTTCATTGCACTCTTAGTTGCCGAGTGGTGTGTTGCCTCTATCATGGGCTTTTGCTAGTGTGGATAGAGGTCTTAGAGCATGTGCTGGCTTTTGTTAATGGGGTTCATTGCACTCTTAGTTGCCGAGTGGTGTGTTGCCTCTATCATGGGCTTTTGCTAGTGTGGATAGAAAAAAATGTAAAGCATTTACTCTGATACATGTCGTGTATTGATGGGATGCTGCCAGGGACAGTTGCGTAATTAGGGAGGCTATAGGGATTAATCAATGTTTGGGATGGCCATTGTGAGTTAGAAAGGCCTAATAGCATACCCAAAAGAATTAACTAAAGATGAAGGTGAAGGCCCAAAGGGGTCGAGCCTTAACGAAGCAATTGGCCACATGGTAAACATTGGGCAAGGCAGAGAACCGTCTAGCACGTGTAGAAGCCACAAATTGTGGAAATGCCCAGTTAAGACTTTGCAAGGAAAGAGTTGTGCAAGAAAGAGACATGCTCTAAGACCTCTTTCTAGAAGTGCATCAAATGCTCCAAGATTTGATCGCAGAGGTGATTATCAAATTAGATGCATGCTTCTGGATACTAGTTTTTTCTTTCAAAAAATGTTAAAGTACCTGCTAGCACTTGCGCGTGTTGTTTCAATTCATTTCATTGGCTCTTTTACGCAATTCACAGTCACTTCATTTTTTTCTTGTTTTTTTTCCAACTAAATGTCAACTTTGACTCACTATTGAGTCATTAAAAAATTAACCCAAAGGAACTAACACAAGGAACAAAATTCCCATAGCATTATAACAAGGACAAAAACATCCAAGATTTAAAGAATGTACCTGCATTACTGTATCATTGGCACTCTGAAGTGCCACTGATTGCTCCCCCTTACTCCACCTGCAACAACAAACGTTGATGAAAATTGTGGAGAGAAAGGCAAACTTGACCCAAAAAAATGATAAAAACACCCCAAAAAAGGTAAGAAAAACACTGGTGCAACAAGTTCATCTTTTCTATACCAAAAGCTTGAGGGGTTTTGATATATATGTCATGCCACAAAAACAATAGCAAAGGCAAAAGAGACAATACTCTGCAGTTGGTGCCTCCCTTTTCAAAGCCTCCACGTCGCCAATTCGAGGATGGGCAGCAAATGCTTCCAACCAACCAGGGATATCCACCTGCTTTGAAATGCATGATCCAGCAAGCAAAACAGATCCTCATTAAGACATAAACCACCAAAAAGAACCAAAGATGCACCAACGAAAGAAGGGGTTTTGATCATCTCACCTGGGATTGTTAGCTAAGCTTAGATTGTTTATTGAGTTTTATCATATACAATAATCAAATCCACGTGAATATGCATGCAAGCGTCATGTTGCCCTAGTGGCACATGGGAGCTCCCTAAGACAAGGTCAACTAAAGGTCATTACTGACCCAAAAATTTTATTATTATCCTAATGTGCATGCAAGAATGTGCATTCTGATTTTTTATTCCCCACACCCCTTGAGAAGTTGTCCTCATGATATGTAGTCCTTGCAGGGTCTGCCCAAACAGCCAGACTAAATCAAAATAGCAAATGATAGGAAATATTCCTGCCATTGTATTAGTAGATTGGTTAAGTCAAGGATCCACATGCAAATATCTTGGTGAGCTGGAGCTCCCCCCCTCACGCTAGCCTGTCGCCTCCCCCCTTCGCCCTCTTGCGTAGCCTATGTGGCCCCCACCCTGCCCTTCCGCCTCCTACCTGCTTTCTCCTGAGCCCCAGCCTGCCCTGGCACCTTCCTGCCCACCTGCCCTCCTGCGCACCCCTGCCAACTTCACATCAGCCGACGTCCACCTTCAGCCCTCCTGTCGTCTTCCACCTTCCCCCACCTGCTCTCCTTCACGCCCTGTCTCCTTCGCCCATCTCTGCTTCTTTCTTCTGCCCGTCACCCTTCTGAAGCTTTCTGCATGTGCCCAGATAGACCGTCCTTCACCTATCCGCCTTTCCACCGTTCCCCTGTCCCTCGCTACCTTGATCTCACACCCTATCCTCCCCCACCCCTTCCTCTTCAGGTGCCACCGTTTTGGTTTCTGTTCTTTCAGCAAGTGTCAGCTTACTATGGTCTCCAGAGGACTCCATGGCAGCCACTCCATCATCCCCGACCGAGGCTGCCGCCCCTTGCTTATTCTCCGAAGAGGACATCCAGCTCTTGACATTGACAGCCTCCTCCCTTGTGGCCTCTTCATTGGTTTGCAAGCTTGTGGGGGAACCACCCAACACGTGGTCAGATTTGGGATTTGTTCCAAGCAGCCCTCATTGGTGAGCCCGGCAAAATCACCAATATTCATTTTCTTCAGCATGGCTACACCCAAGTAAAGTTTGACTCTCCCACAATGGTTGAGAGGGGCAGCTTTGCCTCAGGACAGATGTGATTACTCTCTGTTCAAACCCACGCCTAAGACTCTTCAGGTGGAGGGGAATTCCGCCTCCCATCACTCTTAGTTATGCGGACTGTCTCACGGAACATTCACCGTTTGGGAGGACCGCAGTGCTTGCAAAGGCACGTGGTCTTGGGAGAGGAGCTTCATAGAGCCGTAGTTGGTGGGCTCTCTGACATCCTGCGGGAAGATTCTTCAAGGTAGGAGTCACACCTTTTGGTCCTATGCCTTTGCCCCCCCCAAAACCCAAGGTGGGTTATGCATTTCCATCAGCGAGCAGCTTACCTACAATGGTCGACTCAGGCACCATTGTCATTGGGAGAGCTCAGTGGGTGATCATCAGGATTGGAGAGATAAGAGTGGGCTTTTTCAACATATACGCGCCGAATGCCAAAATACAGTTTGTCAATCCCTCCCACAACGGATTTCTAGGGCATGGCTCGTGATTTCAACATGCTAGAGTCGACAAAGGACAAACTCGAAGGTGGCATGGCTACAGTTTTAGGTAGAGAGTACTCGGCCTTGGGAGGAGTTGATTCTAGCTTTGAGGGGTCGTGACCCTTGGCATTTACCATAGTTCAGACGCAGCCTCGGGAGTTTGTGCTTCTCGAGATCTGACAAGAGGGAGACTCCTAGAGGCAAGAAACATTTGAGCACCCAAATCCCAGACAACCTCATTCAGGACTCCAAGATATGCAGCAAGATAGAGGAGATTTGGGAGAGTCTAGATTTTCAATCTAGTTCAGCCTTAGGAGCCTTGGGCGCAGGCCTTGGAGAGATCAGCAACTTATTACACAATGCAGCATAGAGAAAATTGGTTGGCTTCCACACGAGCAAGAGAGAAGCGTCCGTCGAAGCCTAGTCTCCGTGCAACGGCTTCAAGAGAGTACCCTATATAGCCCGTAGATTGAGGCCCAGTTGGTTACCGCCCGTACAGAGCTTAGTTCCATTGAGAAGCAGAGAGTGGAGTACAGATACCATGCTAGATGAATAAAAACAAAGAATAGGGCTGGAAACAATACCATGACAATTGTATAAGGCTTAAGCTGAAAGTCTCGAGAAATTGCTCATCCCCAAACTGTAGAAAGTTGGAAACTAGTCCTGGAAAATGCCTAAGTGGTCCCACGAGTTGGAATAGGTGCTAATATCATTGGCACCGCAACGAACAAGAGGAGGAGTTCATCAACAGAAACCCTAATCCTAGTCGCTGAAAACAAGCTGTACTGGGATGAAGTTGTCATTTATGTGCCAAAATAGGCTGTCCCAGAGTCTAGAACTGGAGATAGACTGGTCTTATAGATGTACGGATGCTGATGTGGCAGTCCGTACAGTGTCTGTACAGTCCGTACGAGCAAGGCGGCGGTACACCATGATTTGCAACTATGGATCCATCTTGGCCTCACAACCTGTGGATACCATCCCTCTGCTTGTGTGGGCCTGCTATCTCAAAGAAATCTCCGGTGACCCTATCTCCTGCCTGGGTCCAAAAGGGGTCTTCATGTTCAAAGTGTTGTGCATACTCTCTGTGTGAGAGTGTTGGTTGGGCTCTTGATACACTTGCATACAGTGTATTTCCATTAGAATTTTGGTTATCATGGCACGAGATGCAATGAAGAGTATGGTCCTTTGTCTGAAGATGGTACCAATTACTCCTTGTGGAGTTTTATGCTACATAACGAGTATGGTACTTTGTTCGAAGAGATGGTACCAGCATTTCATGCTATGTAACATGTTGGTTGCCAAAGGCCTCCACGATTTTGGTTGTCATGGCACAAGATGCAACGGAGAGAGTGGTACTTTGTCTGAAGATGGTACCAATTACTCCTTGTGGAGTTTTTCGCTACGTAACATGTTGGCTGCCAAAGGCCTTTGGGACATAGTCTCAGGTGATGATGCAAGGCATGTGGCTATACAGCCAACTACTCCTTAGAGAGGTGCAGCTGCTGCAGCACCTGTCTACCGCATAGCAGAGGCAATAGGATACCACAGATGCTCAAGCAATATCTGTTAATGCTTTCTCCGTCTCGGGAGGACAATAACACTGCTTATCAGGTCTTGTGTGATAGCAACGAATGCCTAGGACACCTTGGAAAGGATGTATTAAGTCAGAAATGAAGTAGGGTTATGTATTTGAGAAGGCAACTAGACATTCTGTCAATGGATGAAGGTGATTCCATGACAAATCATCTCATTGAAGTCGAGGATTTGAGAGAACACTCGTGTTTATGTGCTAGGGTTTGAGAGTAAAGTGCAACGGAATCAACACACATAACAAACACGAGTAATTTTTGTATTATGTACAAGAAATAGTTTACAACTGAATCTTGAAAGTGTCAACTACAACCCTATGACCTACTGAATTCTCCTCACTAGCACTTCACCTACAAAGAAACACTCTGTGAAGTCCAACAATGAGAAATCCAGATGATTATGACAATTTTGCTATGCACATATATATATAGCACATACCAGTGTTGGTCCACCTATTTTACTAATGTCGACCAACTTGCCACATGTTAGGGCTTGCCACGTGAAATTGGAGACTGCCCACCTAGCCACACCACCTACCCAACCTCTGCCCAAGGCTAGTCAACCTATACTATAGGTGAGGTGTGTCACATTCTCCCCCATCTACCCTCACATGCACGGTGTCCATATAAAGTGCCCTTTATCCAAGCAAAGTTCACCAAGGTATCTAAGATTCCAAACACTGCAAGACCACTTTGCGTCCAGTGCTGCGAAGGTTCACATTCCATCCTTGCTGCAACAGCACAAAGACTTGCAAAGAAACCTATGGATGACCAACTCTTGTCAGATCCAACACTTTCCGTTTGTCCAACCGTTCATTAATAAACATTGCAGGCCGTTGAGTGTCCTCCGGTAGCTCACGGAAAGCACACTCTGAAGAAAGGCCTAGCAACACTCCGCTACCCACACTCCAGCCACTAATAATGCATCAACTCAAATGGATCACAATACATACTTGCACCACCTCTAATGCACCCTGAAGAAATAAAGCAAAGCCAAGAACAAGACTCCCTAGAAGCACACCAAATCTGTATCCATCGGTATTGCTTGGCTCTTGTATGTCAAAGGCCACCATCTCCCTGTGGAACAAACTCAAGTAATACCTTTGCCGCCGATACACGGAAGGAAAAACTCTGGCTGCTATCGATACAGTCTCCAAGAAACATGTGCACTATGAAGACACAGCCGTTGGCATATCTTCCTAAGGTGAAGACAAATCTAGTGATATGTACTCTTGTGGTGCCGCCATGACACCCAAACACTAAGTAAACTCCATCCAATGCAAACAGCAGGTGAGAAGAGTCCTATAATCCTCGAAACTAAAGCAACTGCCATTGAGGCAAAAGATACTCCAGCTAGGGTAAACGTCAACTGTGAAGACTCTCCCTCAAAGACCTAGCCGGAAACTTCCTTTTTTCGAACATGTAGCATGATGCAATGACCCGAGAAATGAAAAAGCTAAGACGCGCACACACATGCATCTCCTTCACACTCATCCTCCAGTTCTAAAGAAGATGCCTCCTCAATTGCTCCTTCGGTTCTGAAGAAGCTACCTCAGACTGCTCCTCCAAGGTCCTTGGACGATCCTTCACGATGAAGTCGGTGGAGTCACACTTGAAACATTGACTGGCCAGCCGCTTGGCTTGGAACTCCTCTCAAGGAAAACTCATCAGCGACAATACCCAAATAGAACTATTGTTATCCTCCATGGCCTTCTGTAGAAACCTACTACTAGACTTTCTGTTGAATCCCAGACTTGGGACTTCCCACGTCTCGAGGGTATTCACCCTACATACCACCCACATTCGAGAGATCACAGGGATGGAGTACACGCACATCTGCACGCAAGGACGGTTTCAAACCATCCACGAAACACTCAACCTGTGGAATCTTATGGGCTGCTTCTACCTCAGGTTTTGGGCAACAAGTTCACAGCTAAATTACCATAAGCCTCGTCATCCACACACATCTCTTGTATACTTCGTGTATGGACTTGGACATATAGCTTGGACATGGAACTTGAACATGGAGCTTGGACATGGAACATAGAGCTTGGACATGGGACTTGAACATGGAGTTTGGACATAGAGCTTGGACATGGAACATAGAGCTTAGACATGGAGCTTGGACTTTGGACTTGGATCTAGATCTTGTGGGTCATCCTTGTGGTGTGCTCGACAACAGAGAACTTGTGCCTCGACATTGACATCGACTTGGATATCCTACATCGGCATATCTGTTATTCTTATTAAATTTGATTCTATGCATAGAAAGATGCATAAAGGAATTTTTTATTACAAAAGTGTTAAGGGGGTGGGGCTTGTTCCCTGCTCAATGTGGTGTACTATGTAAGATCCCTATTCCCTTCTCTCTCTCCCCTCTCTCTCTATATATCATTATCTATTGCACAAGTGGATGAGTCTGTCACTGCACACCCCATTGGCTTACAGATTTCAAGCCAGGACCAATACAACAAATGAATACAATTTCATACAAAAGTGTCGATGTCGAGGTCGGGCCGAGATCGATGTCGAGGCACAAGATAACTGATGTCGAGCTCACCACGAGGATGACCCAAAAGAGTCTTACACTAGGACTGACCATGTTAGCTATAGGGGCTGGTCACCCCTCACATATGTTTTCCCATTTTAGGGAGTCTTGGGCTTTTTTCCTAGTCGTGGAGGATCTTTTCCCTAGTCGGTTGCGTTCATGTGGGCATAAATATAGCTGGCTTGCCTCCCTCATTCTTCACTACTTACTTAGCATTGTTTGCTACAATCCCTCACATACGAGGTTTTCTCCCCTCTTGCTCGGAACATGTATTCCATTGGATGATGATATTGAGAGCACGTTCTCACCTGTGTTTCCTCTCCGTCTCTCTCTCTCTCACTCTCTCCTGTGTTTCCACTTTCCCTTCTTCCATTGCACATTCTATCATGATATGCGCCGGTGACAATGTTGGATGCTCCCTCCTCTCCCTCTTGCGTTTTTTTCTCAGAGTTGTTGCTGGTCGCCTGCCTCTTCCAGGCGTCTTCTCCATTGCAGCTATTGGTCATCCTTTACACGTTTTGATCCCTAAGATTCACCTGTTTTCTGCTCAATTTTCAGGGCAGCAGCACCTAGAGTGCTGCATTTTTCTACAACAGTTTTCAAATTCATCTTCCCCTGTAGTGCAGGCAGCCTGTTGTGTGCAGGACAACAACCACACATGTGCTACGTTTTCTTCTCCTACAAGTTTTCTGATGCTATTTGCTGATCTGAGGCTTGGTGGTACCATATATCTTCTGTTTTTCTAGATTCAACCCGTTCTACAGCCGCTTTTACCTCTGCATTTTCAGAATTCCATCCCTTGTTGCTGCGTTTTTTTTTTTACAGATCTTGCTCGTAGCTCTCCCTTCATCTGGGCTTCATCTGTTGGAACCGAAGGTAACTTCTCTTCAGCGTTTTTTTCCTCATAGGAGGTGTGGACACTGGTTGGCCGGAATTTTCAGGTTTGTAGCCCTTGTTTGGCTGCGTTTTCTTCTCCAATGGACACAGATCACTTGCAAAGGGAGCCTTGTTTGGATTGTGGCTTTGGAGGCAATTTGGTACTTGAGGAGGATACTGAATTTTTTATACTCAGAGGGGACCCATCTCTAGCTACTTCACTTGAGGATCAGTTTCAAGAGCTGTTTTGTATCTGTGGAGACTTTCTTCTGTGATAGGAGTTTACAGATTTTGAAGGAAACTGTACGCTAAGCTAGCGTGCTACGCCAGCATGCCACGTGGTTGTGTACAAGCCTGTCCATAGTCTCGGTGCGGCCTACTCCAAGCCTATATAGCCTGCTAATCAATGTTGTATTGTCTGTTCGACGGTCTATCTAGTCTTGTTTGGCCTGGTCCACTACTTACAGCCCTATAGTCCACCTTGTATTCGCTCTTTATGTGTGTGTATGTGTTCCTCCCAAATAACCTTCGTATAACACTACTCTTATGAGTAAGTGTGTATACATGGGAACGGGTTATATCACGCTTTACAAAATATTAAAGTTCAAGTCATAGAAACATGGGACGGGGAACGGGAACGGGAACGGGGATGGGGACGGGGACGGGGAACGGGACGGGGACGGGGCAAAAGGCCGTCCCGGGGACGGTGGAAAAAACGGCAATCTGAAAACGATTGTTTTTTTGCAATTTTTTTTAACACACTTGATTTACACTTAGAAACCAAGACATTAAGCACAAAATTGCACCAAAAAGAGGAGAAATGCATAGTCGTATTAGCAAAAAACTATAATGGATGGCGTGATAAACAAAAGTGAGTGTACAATCTAAACAAAAATGCCAAATGGCATAATGAAAGGCCCAAGGAGGGTGTACACTCAAGGCAAAATGACTAAGTGCCAAGATACAAGATTGCTAGCAAAAAAGTGGAGCAAGAGTCGAGACTCGAGACTCTAGACTCAAGAGACTAGGCAAGAGGCTGAAAAGGGTGAAGATCAATCGTGACCTCCTCAGTGAAGTCCTCCATAGGCTGGTCCTCAAGTGGAGGGGCAGGGGGAGGTGGGGGGGACAATGCCTCGGGCACAACCTCAAGCTCCTCTAAAATCTCGGCCCTCTGCTGATCAGAGAGATGTGGGTCCTGCTGTGCCTGCTCCCATTCGATGAAAGGATCTACCTTCTTTGTCAAGCCCTTGCAAAGCATTCGCAAGTTGGCACTGACAAATACCAAATCATTTGCACGCTATACACCAAGGCGGTTCCTCTTCTTAGAGGCAATGTGGCTATAAACTGTCCAGAGTTGCTCTAGGCAACTGCTACTGCAAGCATGCGAGAGTACGCGCACAGCAAATTCCTACAACTTTGGAGTTTCCGCACCATAATCCTCCCACCAAAGTGCAGACCCTACCTTGAAGCGGTCCGCCTGTGCATCTGCCAAACCAAAAGCCCCCCGCTTCTCTCTATAAATCTGCAATTGGTCCTTGATTGTGCGACGATCCTCCTCACTAGTGTAAAGGCGATCCAAGGTTTGTCGAAGGCCTTTGCTCACCTCTTTGTCCTTGTGTTGCCCTTTGTCTTGAAACTCAAGATCAACAATGTAGGCAGCAGCATGGAGGGGAGAGTGGTAGGCTTGCCACCTTTTCAAACATAGGGATTTGACCTGTTTATAGTGAGGCTTGACTTTGAACATTGCTTTTAGCTTCTTTGTCATGCGATCCATTGCCTCGTACACTTTGCCAATGCATGGTTGAGTGGAATCCACTACCCTAAGGAGATCAATAATCGGTTGCACCATCTCCACAAGCGCCTTGGCCTCCTCCCACCATGCCGCATCGTCCGCCCTTTCCCTACAAAATTTGCCGACCGTCGTGGAAGCCTCTGAAGTGCGTGCAAACTCATCACTGAGGAAGAGTCCCCTCAATGCCCCGCTACATGTACACAAGCGGCCTAGCATGAGAAAGTTGAATGCAAACCTCGTCTCGGAATACTTAAGAAGAGAGGGGCTTGACTTCTTGGAAAACTCGTGTTGCCCCCTTTGATGGTTGAGGACAAAGGTCACTATTTTGTTGGCACCCTCAATGACAGGTGCAACCCAATCCAAGGCCCCTATGTCTTTGATAAGGTTGTTGAGGCAATGGGCCATGCAAAAGCACACGGTGATGCGAGGATAAGTTGCTTGGAGAATTGTCCCCGCCGCCCTATTTGCCGGTTCTCCATCCGCACATATGGCAATGACATCCTCCGCCTCCACCGTCTCTAGTGTTGTTGCCCACTCCGCAGCAAGTATCTCAGCACTCTTCCCCGTCCTGGAAGCATCATGGGAGTCGACAAAGTATGTCTCCCCTCGTGAGTAGGCAACAACTCCATGGATGGAGCGCTTTCTAGTGTCACTCCACCCATCAACGACGAGGGTAACACCATTTTCAGCCCATTGCTCTTTCATGTGGTTGGCCGCCACCTCCACGCTTGCCTTCTCCTTCTCAAGGAGAGGTGCGGATGGTCTCCGAAGAGGGGGGAACATAAGAGGGTCCATACTCCGCTATCAATTTGCACATGGCCCGAAAGTATGGAGATCTATCCAAAACACCATATGCAAAACACAAACAAAATTCAGATTTTTACCATCATTTAGTCTTTTAAGTTTTAGTCTTTAGAGCATGATGTTTGAATAGTACATGAGCATAGTGCCAAGGACTTACCGTGCCGCCCGAAATGCTATGTGGTCATGAAAGAAGAATCGTGCCACCGCCATGTCCACCTCCTCTTTCAATTGAGGGTTCCAATTCTCATCAAGAGTACTTTGGCGTCCCCGGGAAGCGGATGCCTCTCTTGATGAACGAGGTACATGCGGCATTGATGTCCTCACAAAGGATGTGGGGTCGACGGCCACTTGAGAATTGCGTTTTGCCAACTCGGCCGCCTCATAAACCACAAGCTTTTCAAGGAGCTCCTTCTTCTTCTCGGCCGAAACCTCCTTGCAAAATTGCACTTCGTTGCCGGGCTCATGCAAGAAGTGAGCACGCACTTTGTGGGCACCGCCGGTTCGCTTGTAGCCGCAAAGCTTACATACCCATGGTCTTGAACCACCCCCTTGACCGTATTGCAAGCACTCTACCTCATTCCACCAACTCCATCGATGTACGGCGGGCCTCCTCCTTCATGATGGAGCGGGTGTTGAAGTGGTGGAGGCGGCGACGGCGGCGGACCCGGGTTGAGGAGAGGAAGGGGTTTGAGAAGAGGATGCCATAGTGATAGAGTAGAGCTTGAGATGGATGGTAGAGCTTGAGAAAGAGTCAAGACGGAGAATCGGGATGGAGATGTTGGAGAAGGAGAGCTTGGACAATGGAGAGGGTGAGCTTGGAGAGGGAGAGCTTGGATGTTGGAGAAGGAGAGCTAGAAGAGGGTGAGCTTGGAGAGGGAGAGCTTGGATGTTGGAGAAGGAGAGCTTGGAGAGGGTGAGCTTGGAGAGGTTGGAGAGGGTGAGCTTGGAGAAGGAGAGCTTGGAGAGGGAGAGCTTGAGCCTTGGGTCTTGGAGAGGGAGAGCTTGGAGAGGAGAGGGCTTGAGGAGAGCATGGAGATAGAGGTCTCTTATATAGAAGAAGAGGGGAGACATGTGGGAGAGAGAGACTCAAGGAAGAAGCCTTGGAGCCTTGGAGGAGTGGCGCAAGGGAAAGGGCCAGGACAGATAGCCGTTGGTGCCCCGCCAACGGTCAAAAACTGCCGCCAACGGTCTGTTTGACCGTCCCCGTACGGACAGGGAACGCCGTTCCCGGAACGCGTTCCCGGCGTCCCCACATTGCCGTCCGGAAGTCATCCCGCCGTCCCGCGGACGTCCCGCCCCCGTCCCACGTGTTCCCCGTCCCTAGGGTCCGTTCCCCCCGTCCCATGTCACTATGGTTCAAGTCTATGCTTAATAAACTAAGGCTTTCCAAAATAAATCAAAATGTGCACAAGCTAGCACATGTATATACAAAGCTTGTTTACAAAAATATGTACCAAGTAATAATTATGTGCGAATTCTCCTCAATCTTCGGAATCCTCTTCACCTATAAAATAACCAACAATAAATTGGTAAACAAATATTTCATAAGTATACAAACCATAACTACACACATGTTTTCCAGGCGTAAGTAACCCAAGAATCTGTCAAAATGCGCAGCGGAAATGAAAGACAACTGTTGTAAAGAGCAAAATGCAAAATAGAGAGAGAGAGAGAGAGAGAGAGAGAGAGAGAGAGAGAGAGAAGCTGTAGAAACTCTACTCTATACACAAGATCCGATACACAATGTACAAAAGGTGTGGGGGGCAGGCCACCTATATATATGGCCCTGGGGTGCTAGTCAGCCAGCCCAAAACACGCCGACAACAGCCAATATGTCCACAACTCCCTAGAAAGGCAAGTCGGCCAAATCAATACAATCGGCCAGCACTGGAAACAGCCGACAGCAACACATCCAGTCGGCAAATAGAGTCGGCCAGCACATGACAGCCTCCCATGACCCAGAAAAATGAAAAAAATACATGAAAAAATAGAGAAAATGGAGATACACCTAACTAGGCGGACACAACCACAACTGAGGCCCTCGTGTGTAATGTACAGACAGGAGATGACTCCTAACACCCCCTCTCAGCTCCAGGATGTGGAACCAACCCCAGAGAGCTGGAGTGTTGATGGAGCAAAGCCTGAGATAGAGACTTCGTGAAGAAGTCCGCCGCATTGTCCTTCGTCGAACAATAAACAAGCAAGATGTCAGCAGCCAAAATCTTCTCACGAACAAAGTGATAATGTATCTCTATGTGCTTGGTTCAGGCATGGAAGACCGGGTTTCGAGCAATAGCGATACAGCTCTGGTTATCGCACTGGATGATCGTGGGCTCCTTCTGTGGAAACCCAGTCTCGCCAAGCAACCTCCGCAGCCACACAACCTCGCAAGCAGCACCACAAGCAACCCGGTACTCTGCCTCTGTAGACGACAAGGCAATAGTTGGCTGCCTCTTGCTGCTCCATGAAATAGCTCCTAAACCGAAGAGGTTCAAGGCTGTAAAACAACCCTTAACCTGACGGTTGCCACATGGACTTCGTCTTGTGGATCAATAATGTAACATGCAGAAGCTTCGGGGTCAAATCAGTAACTTCAATGCTCAGAATTCAACAATCTTTCACAACGAAAATAACGCACAAAACTGAAGTAGATGTGTAGAAAAATAGAGAGAGAGAGAGAGAGAGAGAGAGAGAGAGAGAGAGAGGGAAGAGGACATAGTATTGGGTCCCGAATACCCTCTGTAGGGCCCCCAACACGAATGGTGTATTTGCTTTGTTAGAATGATGCAAATCAAAAAATAAAGACTAAACCTTGACCTGTTTGGCTGAGATAAATCTTTGCCCTTGACCTTCAACTTTCACCCTTACGTTAGCTTCTCCCTTGGCTGTCCAGCTGTCCGGGCCCTTGAGATGCCTCAACACTTTGTGAAATATGAGATGATGGAATCGTTTCTTGGCTGGAGTATTTATACTTCCAAAAGCTTCTAGTCGGCTAGCACCTAAAACTCCCACGACTTGTGTAAATGATATTTAATGCTCTTTATGTATTCGTTTTCACACAGACAGCTGCTAGCTTTCCATCGCTTCTGTCCAACCATCGATCTGGGGCTATAAAGCCTGCGCATGCTACCCATCGGGCTAGCCCACAGTCTAGCCTAGCCTTTCGCCGATTGGGCTGCCCAAGCCTGCCATGCTGGCCGACAGGCTGGCCGACTTGCTGTCCAGGCCCCCTTAGGACTGGCCGACAGCATGTTGGCCCAAGCATGGGCCTCTTGGCCCCCTCTAGGATGGCCTCCAAACCTTTCCATGATATATTCAAGGAGTCTTACCTTCTTTTCTGGGGGAGCCATAAGGGCTTCCCCCTCTTCTATATGCAACCTAAATGCACCTACACAGAAGTCTGCAAACCAAATACACAGAACATCTAACATCATTCCAGAGGGAGACTCACAACGCGGACTAGCACTGCATCATGTGCAAGACAATGCACACCTGAACTCGGACGCATAAAGTGGAACCCTGGCTAACTCGTCCCGGATTGAGGTCACATGGGACCAGTTTCCACTCCAGGTCCTGCACCTTCTTGTTTAGATATGTCCATGTGGCATCCAAGTGCGGGATGCACATGACATCCCCTTCTGCTTAACTTGAAGGAAGCTGCATAGCCTCCCAATAGTCCATCAATAAAGCTAGATAGTTGTAGAAGAACTCTTTGTCAAGCCATACCGCTTCGTGGGTCCTTCAGTCCTAAAACTTTGTGAGGAACTGTCTTTTTCTTCGGCCTAAGCCATGCTTGAAGTGGTGCAGAAGGATCTGTTCTGGAACCATCACTTCAGCTTCATCAATGATATTGTGATATGCAGCGGAAGTCTTTGTATTGGTTGATCCTGTCACACAATATGCTCACACCGTCTTCTGTATCCTGAGTTTCGTGAGTTTAGCAATCCATTTCATTTACTTCAAACTTTAAAGAGATGAGAGAGAGATATGAACACTGTACACCAGATTGGGTCCCGAATTACCCACTGAAGGGCCCCCTATCCCGATAACGAGATAGTATTTGCTTTATTACTTTTAGAGAGAATGACTTTGGACTGTAGATAAGCCAAACGCAAGATCTCGGAGGATCGGAGTATGGCTGATCTGTACACTGCTGTAGAAACACCTCAATGACTTGATCTTGAGCCTATGCACTCCTCCCAAGGGCATGAGGAAGGGCTGCACACCTGAGGCTCAAAGAAGAAGAAGGTGGACTGTTCTACACACTGTTAGAATGCTGAAAACACATATGAATGCTGTGTTACCTTCACCAGATGACTGCTGAATGTGTTGATGATGCAGAGAATGCTGGATACTGATGCAAACAGCAGATTCAGGGCTGGAAACTGCTGTGGACTGAATCTTCAGGGCTGGAAACTGCTGTGGACTGAAACACTGAAGAGTAGGGGTGCTGAGGAGCTGAAACGCAGACCTGTAGGGCTGCTGGACTGCAAAACACAGGTATCTGGAGCTGCTGGACAGAAACGCAGCACTGCTGCACTGCTGAATCAGAAAACGCAGGAGAAAACAGGCTGTTTGCTACTGGTTTTCAGGCGTGGAACTGAGCTGAGTCTGGGGGACTGTAAGGGACTGAATCAGGGCTGCTTTGGTGCTGAAAACAGGCTGATTAGAGGCTGAGGACAAGCACCTAGGGCTGGACTGAAGCTATGGTTCTCAAGGGCTGGAGAAGAAAGCTTATGGGCACTAGGGCATGGATTAGTCTTATGCTGAGAGCAAGAGAGAGAGGAGAGCTCTTAGCACAATGAAGACTGAATGAGCAAAAGAGGCTCTAGGCAAGCCTATTTATACTAACTGGAGGTTGGTCATTAATATTTATAAATGCCCAATAATGCAAATAATGATAAATAAATACTAATAAATATGGGAAAAATACCAGATAAATCCCAGTAAATTCCCTAAGGCTTTGGGGATGTTCTAAATGATGCACAGGCATATGTATGCATGTTATGCAAGATGCAGAGTGCTTTCTGATGCAAACCCTAAGGCTTCTACTGACTCTACATGCATGAATGATTCTCTCCAAGTGGGTTAAGGGACTTGACTGACTGACTGACCCACTAAGGCTGAGGAATGACCTACGTAGCTCGTGCCTGACTTATCCTGGACTGAGGATGTACAATGGGGTCACGGCATACGACAAATATCATCCTACTGGGTTCTACAACTGTACAAATGATGCACTTCTGATGATGAGCCATCTTGTCACCATGCACTTAGTGCAGAGTGCATGTGACATTCCCTCCTGATTAGCTTGGCGGCAGGTTCATGGCTTCCAAGTAGTCCGCCAATAACTGGGGGTACTCCTGGAAGAACTCCTCGTCGAGCCATACGGCTTCGTGGGTGCCTCGATCTCGGAACTTCGTATAGAACTGACGAATCCGGCGACCGGAACCATGCTTCCATCGATGAAGAAGGATCTGCTCAGGCTCAATAACTTCTGCCTCGTCTACCACGTCTGGCTGCTGTTCATCTGAAACATCAAACACTTCTGGACCAACATATGGTTTTAGCCAAGAAACATGGAAAACATCATGCATTGTCCAACTGGCAGGCAACTTTAACTTCATTGAGACATCACTTATCTTCTTAACTATTGGAAAAGGGCCAAAACTACGGAATGAAAGCTTGGGACAACGTTTGCCCACTTGTTTCAATCTCTGCTTCATGATACGCAAATAGACCCAATCCCCTTCCTTGAAGTGGACATCTCGTCTAGATTTATTTGCCTGTCTGCTATATGCTTCCTGAGCTTTGGTCAAGCGGTCTTTGACTGACTCAATGATCTCGGAAAATGCTTCCGTGGTTTTATTAGCCTCTAAAGATGGAGACACCATTCTCGTCAAAAGAGAAGAAAAACGGCGACCAAAGGCTGCTTCATATGGAGTCCGTCCGACACTGGATGAATGAGTGTCGTTCAAGATAGCTTGGACCAACGGAAGATAGTGCTCCCATTTGGACTGCTGGTCATGACAGTATGACTTGAGGACGTCAAAGGCCAACTGATTATAAATTTCTGTCTGGCCATCTGTCTGGGGATGGAATGCACTGGACAACTGCAACTTAGTTCCAAAGTTTTCAAATAATGCCCTCCAGAAATGCGAGGTAAACTTGGAATCTCTGTCTGATGTTATGGTGCTAGGCAAACCACAAATTGGATACCAATGCTTGAGAAACAGACGGGCTACGTCCTCGGCTGTGGCCGTATGCTTGCATGGGATGAGCATGCAGAACTTACTAAAGCGATCCACAATGGTAAAACACTGAGTGTTACGGGATCCAGTGGATGCTGGTAGAGGCCCTACAAAGTCCATAGATATGTCGATAAAAGGTCCGTCGGGGATAGGCAAAGGTTGAAGTAAACCTGCCTTCTTTGAATGGGGAACCTTGACTTTTTGACAAATCTTACAGGCTTGTACATGTGCATAGACATCACGCCTCATCTTTGGCCAATAAAAGGACCGTTCTAATTTCTCGAGGGTACTGTTGATACCCCTATGTCCTCCAACTAAGGAGTCATGGGCATCATGGAGAAGAGCAGAACGCTTTTCTCGAGTAACACAGAGACGGTTCTTGTAGAACAACCAACCGTTCTGTACTGAATAGTGGCCAGGCTCAAAAGTGAGGGCCAAACTATACTGAGTACCAAACTCAGGGGAGTCGACATATTGGTCTTTCATACTATCTAAGTCCTTCCCCGTGATTTCGAGAATGGTAGCTTCTTGGACTGCCTGGATGCTGGACTTTCGACTGAGAGCATCTGCTACTGGGTTATGCTTACCAGGGATGTATTCAATCATACCTCCAAACTGTTGGAAGATTTGACTCCACCTGGCCTGTCGATCACTCCACTGGGCACTTGGCATAGTCTGAAGCCACTTAAGTGCTTGGTGGTCTGTTTTGACTGTGAAAGCCTGTCCATAAAGAAAAGGCTTCCAATGTTTGAGCGCTGTGATCACACCCAAAAGCTCTTTGTCATATACTGAATAATTCTTTTCAGCGACATCCAACTTTCTGCTGTAATATGCCACAGGTCTATTGTCCTGCTGGAGGACTGCACCTATGGCTACATTGCTGGCATCGGTGATGACCTCGAAAGGTTCGTCCCATGATGCTAACTTTAATACAGGTGCTTCTGAGGCAGCTTTCTGGAGTGCACGGAATGCATCAAGTGCCTTACCTGTAACTGAGACTTTCTGCTTGCGAGTCTTCACCCCCTTGAGCAAGTCGGTAAGAGGTGCTGCAAGGTTGGAAAACTGATGGACATGTGTGCTATAGGCCTGACAAAGACCTACGAATGAACGGATTTCTTGGGCGGTCTTAGGAATATCCCAATCTAAGATCTCTTGAACCTTTGAGGGGTCCAGTCTAATCCCATCGGAACCGATGATGTAGCCCAAATACTGAACTTCCTTAACACCAAAGATAGACTTTTTGGCGTTTATGTAGAGCTGATTATCTCGCAAAAGTTGCAAGACTTTCTCCACATCTTTCTCATGCTGCTCCGCAGTGGCTGAGA
Organism: Cibotium barometz; assembly: GCF_041138505.1. Classification (NCBI taxonomy): domain Eukaryota; kingdom Viridiplantae; phylum Streptophyta; class Polypodiopsida; order Cyatheales; family Cibotiaceae; genus Cibotium; species Cibotium barometz. The sequence goes on from NC_141060.1 coordinate 38,065,015, forward strand.
AGACTAGTATGTCATCAAGGAATATGAAAACACACTTCCCAATGTGGACTGCGAAAATCCTAGACATCATCTTATTGAACGTTGCGGGTGCATTTGTAAGCCCAAAAGGCATGACTACGAACTCGTAGTGACCACGTTCTGTCCTGAAAGCTGTTTTTGGAATGTCAGCTTCAAAAATGCGGACCTGATGGTAACCACTCTTGAGGTCGATCTTAGTGAAAAATTTAGCACCGTCTAAACGCTCCAAAATGTACTCTATCCTGGGCATAGGAAACTTGTTCTTGATAGTGAGTTTGTTTAATGCCCTGTAGTCTACACAAAGGCGTGCAGACTTGTCCTTCTTTTGGACAAATAGGATAGGTGCAGCAAATGGGGAGGAAGAAGGCCGAATGAATCCGGCTCGGAGAAGCTCAGATAACTGCTTTTCCAACTCGCCCTCTAAAGTCTTGGAAAGACGATAGGGAAACCTGCTAGGAGGGTCTGATCCAGGGACCAAATCAATGTGATGGTCCTCAAGGCGAGAGGGTGGGAGACTGGGTGGGAGATCGTCCCTAAGCATAATGTCCTGGTGTCTGGATAGGAGGTCTGCTAACTGAGGGACTGAAGATGTAATGGATGCTACTAATGAGGGAGGGTCTGCTTGAGCACGAATATAAAGGAGTGCTCCTTCTGCTCCCTTGCGGATAGCTCGTCGGGCCTGGAGATGCGAAATCAATGGGATGCCAAGAATGCTTCTATCCCCACGAATCATGACAGGCTCAGGAAAACCTTTACAAATAGTAAAAGTGTCCTGCCCCCAATCGGGAATAGGCTCATACTGACGGAACCACTGAATTCCTAAGATCATGTCACACCCTAACAGAGGGGAGACGATGAAATCTCGTTGAAATGAGGCCTTCTGAACTTCAAAGACAAACTGCTGTGCCTTCTGGGAAATGTGGGTGCGAAGACCAGGTGTAAACCCGTCCACATCCAGATGATATGGGACTAAAGTGCAGTTCAATTTATTAGCCAACTGGGGAGAGATGGCGTCTTCAGAACTACCCATATCGAAAAGGACTACAAATTGTCGGCCCTGGGCAGAGCCATAAGCTCGGATAAGGCTCTTCTGAGCAGCATCGCTCTCACCCTCCTGCTTAGCATCAAATACCACGGATGGCATAGGATGCATGGAAGGTAAAAGTTGAACTGCATTTGAGGTAGTAGGCGGGGCTGGAGGAGCTGGGGAAGCTGTGGCAACTGTGGCAGAAGGAGCTTTGGCAGCTTGTGCCGCTTGCCATTTGTGGCAATCCTTCTTACCATGCCCTATAATATGACAAAAAAAACATCTATTTTCTGACTGATACTTCTTTTGCTCCTCTGGAGGAAGATAACCTCCAGTAATGCCTGCTTTAGCCTTTTCATCAGGGGTTTTCTTAGGTTCTTTATCCTTCTTACCCCCTGAACTGGAGCTATTACTGCTGTCCTTCTTAGCATCTTTAGAAGATGCGTTACCTTTCCCTGACTGTGCAGCTGATTGCAGCTGCTGGGGTTTGGTACTGGACTGAGATGTCTGCTTGGGCTTGCCCCCGTTGAGCTTCATTTCTTCGTTCTGAGCGAGAGTCAGAGCCCGGTCATAAGTACTTGGTTCAAAGTTACGAACTGTGAACCGAATGTTGGAGTCCAATCCACGAATGAATTGCTCCATCTTGGCCTGCTCAGATAACCCTAACTGCTGTGCTAAAGTAATAACCTTACCGGAAAACTGAAGCACTGGGGAACCGTTCTGTCGGAGTCCATAGAACTCGTCTTTCAGACCGGTCATGTACTGGGGCGGGAGAAATCTGGTCTTCAGGTCATGGACAAAGATGTCCCAGTCAAAGGCTGTGACACCTGTGGCCTGGTCAGTATGAATACTAGACCAATGCTGCCACCAAGTGACTGCCTCACCAGTGAGATGGGGAGCCGCTAAGTGGACTTTGTCTTGTGGGTCTGTGATCCTAGCTAATGGAAAATGAGCATTAAATTGATGAACAAATTGATTAACTGAAGAATGATCACACTTACCATCATACTTGCTGAAATTCGGTTGACTGCGAATGATGGTTGCTGCTGCTGCGGGATGCTGGCTGGTGACACCTATGACTGGGGAGACTGAGGAGAGCTGCTGATACCTCAAGTGTATGGCCTCCTTTTCCCGTTGGTGTTCGAGTAGCATACGTTCTCGATCAAGCTCACGTTGGTGTTCCCGAGCGGCGAGTTCAGCCTGACGCCGGTCTTCGTCGATCCTGCGTTGGGCTTCCTCATAGTCCCGTCTTTCTTCTTTTTCTCTTCTCCTTCGGGCCTCGTCCTCTCTCCTTTGTTGTTCCATCTGAAAGAAGAGGGAGATGTAGTCGGGTGCTGCTGGAGGTGTAGAAGGACGTGCTGCTGCTGCCTCCAAGAGTTGGAGACGCTCCATGAGTAGCTGGTTCTGAGCTCTTAGAAGAGCTATGGTGTCTGCTGTAGGCGGAAGAGCAAGGTCTCCTTCGGGGGAGACGTCTTCCGGCTGATGAGTACTCTCTCCTGTAGACATGATGCTGAAGTCGGTGGTCGTGCCGGAACGCAATCTAACCATCCGAGGATGCCCCCACGCTAGGATACGGTGTGTGTGGACTATCTGAATCTGATACCAATGTGATATGCAGCGGAAGTCTTTGTATTGGTTGATCCTGTCACACAATATGCTCACACCGTCTTCTGTATCCTGAGTTTCGTGAGTTTAGCAATCCATTTCATTTACTTCAAACTTTAAAGAGATGAGAGAGAGATATGAACACTGTACACCAGATTGGGTCCCGAATTACCCACTGAAGGGCCCCCTATCCCGATAACGAGATAGTATTTGCTTTATTACTTTTAGAGAGAATGACTTTGGACTGTAGATAAGCCAAACGCAAGATCTCGGAGGATCGGAGTATGGCTGATCTGTACACTGCTGTAGAAACACCTCAATGACTTGATCTTGAGCCTATGCACTCCTCCCAAGGGCATGAGGAAGGGCTGCACACCTGAGGCTCAAAGAAGAAGAAGGTGGACTGTTCTACACACTGTTAGAATGCTGAAAACACATATGAATGCTGTGTTACCTTCACCAGATGACTGCTGAATGTGTTGATGATGCAGAGAATGCTGGATACTGATGCAAACAGCAGATTCAGGGCTGGAAACTGCTGTGGACTGAATCTTCAGGGCTGGAAACTGCTGTGGACTGAAACACTGAAGAGTAGGGGTGCTGAGGAGCTGAAACGCAGACCTGTAGGGCTGCTGGACTGCAAAACACAGGTATCTGGAGCTGCTGGACAGAAACGCAGCACTGCTGCACTGCTGAATCAGAAAACGCAGGAGAAAACAGGCTGTTTGCTACTGGTTTTCAGGCGTGGAACTGAGCTGAGTCTGGGGGACTGTAAGGGACTGAATCAGGGCTGCTTTGGTGCTGAAAACAGGCTGATTAGAGGCTGAGGACAAGCACCTAGGGCTGGACTGAAGCTATGGTTCTCAAGGGCTGGAGAAGAAAGCTTATGGGCACTAGGGCATGGATTAGTCTTATGCTGAGAGCAAGAGAGAGAGGAGAGCTCTTAGCACAATGAAGACTGAATGAGCAAAAGAGGCTCTAGGCAAGCCTATTTATACTAACTGGAGGTTGGTCATTAATATTTATAAATGCCCAATAATGCAAATAATGATAAATAAATACTAATAAATATGGGAAAAATACCAGATAAATCCCAGTAAATTCCCTAAGGCTTTGGGGATGTTCTAAATGATGCACAGGCATATGTATGCATGTTATGCAAGATGCAGAGTGCTTTCTGATGCAAACCCTAAGGCTTCTACTGACTCTACATGCATGAATGATTCTCTCCAAGTGGGTTAAGGGACTTGACTGACTGACTGACCCACTAAGGCTGAGGAATGACCTACGTAGCTCGTGCCTGACTTATCCTGGACTGAGGATGTACAATGGGGTCACGGCATACGACAAATATCATCCTACTGGGTTCTACAACTGTACAAATGATGCACTTCTGATGATGAGCCATCTTGTCACCATGCACTTAGTGCAGAGTGCATGTGACAGATATCTAGTTCCGCTTCGTCTTTCGCTTCTGAAGGGATTGGACCTGCATACAGTTTTAGCCAACTGACATGGAGCACATCATGCATAGTCTAGCTCGGAGGTAGCTTCAACTTCATTGAAACCTTGTTAATCTTTCTCTCGATGGAAAAAGGTCCGAAGCTCCTAAATGATAGCTTTGGGCATCGCTTGCCCGCCTATTTCAATCTTTGCTTCATGATCCGAAGGTAAACCCAATCTCCTTCCAAGAACTTCATATCCCTTCGGTCTTTGTTAGCTTGTCGAGTGTAGGCCTCCTGTGCTTTAGCCAACCTGTCTTTCACTGACTCCCAAATCTCCTGCTAAGACTTTCATTCTGTTCACTTCAGGTACTAAAGACAAGGTTCTAGTCAATAGCGACTCGAATGCTCTTCCAAATGCTGCTTCATATGGAGTCCTACCAATAGTTGAAGAAAAGGAATCATTCAAAACAGCTTGAACTAAAGGCAAATAAGATTCCCACTTACCTTGCTGATCGTGGACATAACACTACAACACATCAAAGGCCAACTGGTTGTAGATTTCTGTCTGGCCATCAGTTTGTGGATGAAATGCACTGGAAAAATTCAATTTAGTACCAAAGTTATCAAACAATGCCCAAAAATGACTAGTATGCCTTTCCTGAAAGGTACTCGATCATACCACCAAATTGCTACAAAATCTGGCTCCAACGATGCTGTCGGTCACTCCATTGTGCACTTGGCATTGTCTGAATCCAACGTAATGCCTGATAGTCAATGCGAACCTCAAATGCACGACCATAAAGGAAATGTTTTCAATGTTTCAAGGCCTGAATGACTACGAGGAGTTACCGATCGTAGACCGAGTAATTCTTTTCCACAAGCAGTAACTTACAAGACATGTAAGCTACTGGATGGCCATTCTGTTGAAAACACCTCCAATTGAGATGTTACTTGCATCGGTGATTACTTAAACGGCTCGTCCCATGAGGCAAGCACTAGACAAGGCACTTCTGACAAAGCCACCGTGAGGTTCTTGAATGCCTCCAACGCTCGTGGAGTCATTCGAATCCGTTGTCTTCTAGTCTTGACACCCTCTCCCAGATCGGTGAGATCCACCCAGAAGTCAAAAAACTTATTTATGTGGGTGGAGTATGCCTGGCATATGCCCACAAAGGATCTGATATTAAACGCAATCTGTGGTACTTCCCAATTGACAATCTCAACCGCCTTGGCCGAATCAAGTAGGATGCCCTCGACACTGATAATGTATCCAAATAAAATTCCGACTTCTCATTGACATAGAGCTTTCCAGCAACCTCAGGACTTTCTCCACATCAATGTCATGCTGCTCAACGGTAGCTTAAAATACCAGTATGTCATCCAGAAAAATGAACACACACTTTCCCATTAAGTCCCTGAACACCTATATCATCATGCGGTTGAATGTGGCTATGGCGTCCGTCAAGCCAAAAGGCATGACAACAAACTCATAGTGGGCCCGTTCTGTACGGAAGGCTGTCTTGGAAATATCCCCCTCAACAATCCTCACCTAGTGGTACCCACTCTTCAAGTCTAGTTTCAAGAACACCTTGGCCCCATTTAGCCTCTCAAGAATGTATATATATATACCTAGATAAATCCAAGAACATGCCCAAATTCACCTTTTAGGGAACGTGCATGTTATATACTCATGGTAGTCAACCCACAAGACTATATAACTATCACCTCCATTATGCATAGTATGGACTAGATACTACGACATCCCCACTAACGTCATCAGTGCCTAATAGTGGGTGTAGAACTCTATATCAAGATATATTCTCACACACGCACTCCACACACACACACACACACACATAAGAGCATATATTCACACAAAGGCCTTCGTACTGAGTTTCTATCAAACCTCCGAAGATGCAAGGCAGACTCGGCCATAATGAAGCCTAGCACTAAGGAAAGTAGCAAATAGAAAGAAATAGTACAGCAAATAAGTAGTTGATAGGGCAAATGCACTGCTAAAGATAGAAAGAATAAGCACAATATCAACTGGCCGCAACTCGGACGAAAAATTCACACATAAGAATATTCTCGAGAATGTAATCTATTCGAGGCATCGGAAACTTACTCTTGATAGTCAGCTTATTAAGTGCACGATAATCGACACATAATCAAAAAGACCCATCCTTCTTCTTGACAAACAAGTCGAAGCTGCAAATGGCGACACTGGGACGTATGAAGCTAGATTGCAACAATTCGCGGAGTTGTAGGTCAAACTCCGATTCCATTGCCTTGGAAAGGCGGTATGGAAACTTGCTCGAGGGATCCGAGCCTAGGAGGAGGTCTATTATGTGGTCCTCCAGTTTGGACGGGGGAAGCTGGGCAGGGAGATTGTCCCAAAGAAAAATCTTCTGGAACTTGTCATGGAGAATCTGGTAGTTCTCTGAAGCCTTGGCCACCGTCTGGGCAGTCTGGATGTAAATTATCGCACACTGTGCGCCTTTCCTGATTTCTCTTTTAGCCTGTAAATGGCTTATGAGAGAGAAGTTCGGGATTCCTGGCTCACACTTAATGGTCACTGGGGCTTTAGACACGTTCCGATTAATAACGAAAGTGTGCTTGTCCCACAAAACTTGTGAAACAACTGAAAGACACTTGATATCTGGAAGAAACTTGTGAAACAACTGAATTTCCAAAATTATGTCTCCTACAAAAGGTGCAACCATAAAATCACGCACAAACTCTTCGCCCTAAATGACTAACCTAGCACTCTGAGCTTCAAACTTGATGCTCGTCGTCATGCTTGTGCTAAATCCCTTAACTTTCTTGTCCACCAAAGCCAAGACGAAACAGGCTCGCCGAGCGGCCTGTTTTGGAAGAAAGTGAAGCAAATAGAAAACACAGATGTAGGCCCAGTACAAGACTTGTAAATGCTAAAAACTAATGTTTATTGTTGAAATCTGTGCACGAGGGAAGCCCGTAGGTGCTGTATAATGGTAAGAAGCAGAAGTAGCTGCTAATGACCTCAACTAAATGCTGAAAAATGAGATGAACGGGGGGAAAGGGAGTCAACCTTTATATATTTCCCCAAGATGCTGTTCGGCCAGCTGTAGCAGGCCGACAGCAAGATAGTAGCATAAAAAGCTACAAAAATGCCTAAAAATACCCAAAAAATGATAGAAAAATGATGAATAATCTCTGCTAAGATATGCCAATGCAGGGCCTCATAAATAGCCAATCCAAGCATGAAAAATGTGATGTAGACCCTCTGGAGATGATATAATCCAACATGTTCTGTGACCACATCCTCCGTGCTACCGTTGTCAAACAAGACGACGACTCTTTGGCCACCTATGTAGCCAAAGGTCTTGAGCAATTCGTTGCGCTCATACTCCTAGTCATGGGCGCCCTGCTGCTTATCTTCGAGCTCCTGGCTAATGATTGCTCCAACCGAAGCACCAGGATCCGAAGAACTAGGGGCAGCCACTGAAATCTGTGTGGGAGCTGGGCTCACCACTGAAGCCGTGGAGGCTAGGGTGGTTGTCTGTGGAGTAGTAGTCTTCTTAGAGCACTCCCTAGAAGTGTATCCTTTTGTATAACAAAAGAAGCACCTACCCTCGTCCTTGTACTAAGCTGTCTCACTTGTCTTGCCTGCTTGAGCTTTCTGGTCTGGAGTAAGCTTGGGCGCATTGGTCGAGTTCTTGGAGCCACAAGCTCATGTGCTCTGTCCTGGGAAAGACCCGATCTGGTTCTGGCCTTTTCCCCCCGCACCGTTAGCCTTGGGAGTAGCAGGCTGGGAAGTCTTGGGCTTTCTGCCATTGTGTTTCATTTCAGCACTTTGCGCAAGTGAGAGTGCGTCTTTGAAGGTGGCTAGCCTAATCACACACACCTCCCACTGGATTTGCGTGTCAAGGCCATAAAGGAACTACCCTTTCTTGTCCTTGTCAGATAAGCCCAACTACAAACATAAGTTTGAGATTTTATTGGCAAACTGAAGGACTGGTTACGCGTTTTGACGCGCTTCCCTAAACTCGTCTTCGAGTCGCTCAAGGTAATGGGGCAGAAACCGCCGCTTAAGGTCGAGGACAAACTCGTCCCAGACATAAACTGCCATACCTAATCTGGTGTGGGCATGAGTGTCTGAAAATGGCATCTTGTCCAGCCCTAAAAAGGGGATATTATCTAGATTTTTGTGGATTTATTAGCTTTTTCCTATTTTTGTGTCTTTGCTGCTGGCCGACCAGCAGTCCCACAGTATATATAGCTTTGCCTCATCATACATCACTGTGTACCACTTCATTGTCATATCCAGTACCACTTTTGCTGCAGTTGCTGCTGCCGGGAACTGCACATCATCTGCCTCATCTTCATTGGCTCTTCAGGTCCGCACATCAGCGTTTTATATCTCGCCACTCATCACGGGACAGCAGCCCACTCTCTGCTACAGGCCACACAGTGGGACAGCAGCCCTCCCTGCTACATTCAGTGCTTACATCAGCGTTTTATCTCTGCATTCACATCTGCGTTTTACATCAGCATACATCGGCGCTTACATCAGCACTTCATCTGCATTTTACATCAGCGTTTTACATCAGCACTTCATCAGCGTTTTCCATCAGCATACATCAGCACTTCATCAGCGTTTTACATCACCATACATCAGCGCTTACATCAGCACATCATCAGTGTTTACATCAGCATATTAGCCTTGCATCCACAGCTCATGGGACAGCAGCCCTCTCTGCTATACATAGAGCACTTCAGCATTTTTCCTCAATTCTCACCATCGGGATAGCAGCCCACTCTCTGCTTATCTTCACCATCAACATCACTTCAGGTACGCAGCACCCATGTCACCAGAGCTTACACCACTCGGGACGGCAGCCCTCTCTACTCCTTACCCCCTCAGGTACGCAGCACCCTTGTCACCAGAGCTTGCACCCTTCAGGTACGCAGCACCCTTGTCATCAGAGATTGCACCCTTCAGGTACGCAGCACCCATAGTTGTCTCCGTACGACATACGACAACATATCGTACAGAATACCGCACGGTACGATACCGTATGGACTCATAAGAATTTTCCGAGCAAAAAATTTCCAAAAAAATATTTCCAAAAAAAAAAAATTGGGAGTAATGGTCTTGTTTTTGCTTGCCTATGGCTGTTTGAGCTTTCCTCTGTACTATGATGCTTCCCTCATTTTTAAAATACTCCATATCTCAAAATTGGAAATACCGAAGTTTATAAGTAATTTTTTAAAACACACAACGAGGTTCTGGTAGTTCTTCCTCCGCTCTTGCAAATGAGGACACTCCGATTGCCTTGTCACAGGAGCTTAGAGAGACCGAGTTTGATGACAAGGGCAACATCCTTAGCAAGGGTGACTTCTGCAAGCGCTCCGATAGGCACTCTTCTGATGGAGATGATCCTAGCGAGAGCTCTGATTTTGATACTGATCACTTCTCCATCTAGATTCTAGCCTCCCTTTTTTGTGCACCACTTTTTGTACTTACTACTATGGCCACATGTGCCTAGAGCGCCTCGCATTGTATGACTTAGGCTTTAGCCTAACATCTATATATGTTTTCAACTTCGTTTTAATGGAATTTTGGTTTGAGTCATCATCATGTGACAACTTGTCTTCTCTTTGAATTGAAAATACTAAAGTTTGTAAGTATTTTCTTAAAAGACCGAACGATACCATACGATAAGAATTTTTTTTTATCATACCGTATTTTCCCGTACGGTATCGTATCATACGAACCGTACGATATCGTACCTGACAACTATGGTAGCACCCCTTCACACCACAGCTTGCATCAGATGCGGTTAAGTTCGCAAAATTCCTTGGGATAGATCCCTCCACCTAAGGAATTTGGACTGATATACAAAAACTCCTGAAAGGAAGGAATGTTGGGAACGAAGAGATCATCTACAAAACGTCTCACATTACAAAGTTTGTGAAGAAAGACTGGACAAGTATTAGCAGAAATAAGGCGTTCCATAAAATCAAACTCATAAGTAAAAAGATAAAAATTAGCAAGAAAGACGGCACAATTGGTACCCATGGGAATACCAATTGCTTGCTTAAATAAACATGTATACAATTTGTGATAGGAGATGCATAGAGCATACCTAAAAGCTATTATAGCAAAGAAATAGAAAATAAAAAGACACAATCATACCAGAGCCATGGAAGAATTGAAAAGGATGAAAAAACCAAAAAAAAAAAAACCAAAGATCTCCCCTCGGCCAGTACCAATCTCACTGGAAAGAGGGTCAGGCCTCTGTGATGGGAGCATGGCATGTCACCGGAGAACCTCCCGGATCTATCTCAGCGTGGTGGAGGGTCCTTTGATTCTCTGGGTGGGGGGCGCATGGCTCATAAAATGGATCAGGCTCTCTTGCTAAGAACTCCATTGCGGCATGAAGCCAGAGCACAAGTATGTGTGGTGGGCTCCGAAGTCACAGCAAAGGGACTATTATGGGTGGTGGACTCTGATGTGTTACAAAGTGTTAGGAGATGTCAACAGCATACCTAAAATGCTATTTTGAAAAATTAAATGACCTGTAACCTAGTAGATGCTAGAAATGCACAATGAAATACTAATGAGATCTGACAAGATACTCCTCTGCTAAGGCCACGTGCGTGCTCTATGAGAAAGAAATAGGGTTATGAAGGCGGAGAAGAATCTCATCTTTCAAGGGCCTACATGGTGAGCCCTTCATGTATCAACCTACATTCCACAATTTGTATCTTCCCTAGTTAGTTACATACTGCCTCCTTTGTCTTCTCTATGATCTCATATGGGTAATAAATCTCACTCTACATAATCTCCTTTAAGTAATGGATGTGGATCTTGGGTCTGTCTGTGGAATGTCAGAATTGTCCACTATCTCGACACAAGTCCCCACTGGGTGGGCCTCAACCCAAACCCTGACAAGTTGGAGTTGTGAGGTGGTGTCATCTATCTCTTGCACTAGCCTTGGCCAAACCTTGGGAAAGAGTGTCTGAATAGAGTCTTCCTGAAAGAGTCACTCTCTGCCCTTAAATTTCATCTGCAAGTAGAGAGGCTCTGAGTGGCAGAAAGCCCCTCTTTGATAATAATAGCACCCTAGGAGCTTATAGTATGCTAAACAATGGATTATAGTTAGTATGATGAACACAGGATTATAGCATGTTCCTCTGTCTCCATATCCTGTGAGTTACATACCATATGTATATGGAGCTCTCTGCGCTCTGTTGTGAGATTTCCCATCTGTCTCTACATGCAACATGTGTGATGAAACACAGATCTACACTATAAACGTCCTCAATGCATGTGATAAGTGAGCCCTCACGTCCAGCATCTTGATAAACCAGTCATGACACAGCAATCTTCATTCTGGATGGGGGTGTGTCAAGTTGAACCTTGTTTTGACCAGCTCTGTTACAATATTTCTATGGTTCTGTGCCCTTGATTGAGTTTGCAATCCTACTTATCGCATGAACATCTCTGCATGAGGTGGTGGTTTAAGCTCTTTCTCATCGACAATTTTTCACAATCACTTTCAGGCAGCTCTGCATCCATAGGATATGGGAATCCATTCGAGGCAAAGGAAATCAATTTCATATGACTATGTTGCACAAACTCATGTATAACTATGGCACTTGTGCAACCTGCTTGCTCATCACAAACTGATAAATCAAGCACAGAATGACCCATCACACAAAAGATGCCTCATATATTGATGTTAGATCATTGGTAGCAAATGGTGGGTTTGTGCAATGTGTGTGTGTGTGTGTGTGTGTGTGTGTGTGTGTGTGAGAGAGAGAGAGAGAGAGAGAGAGAGAGTGAATGAGTAGACCAACCTTGTTCCACCAGATGCTTCTAGAAGCCTCCACAGCTTGGGAGGGGCTGGAGAAGGGGGCCACTTTGGCCATCTCTGCCGCAAACTTGGAGCTCCCGCAACAAGCCAAGAAGTCCTGAACGCTCAAGTTCGCCATCGTGCTGCGTGCTGCTCCAAAACTGGCAAGCTACCCTTGGTAAAAATCTAGAGAGAGAACAAATGCGTAAATCAATACAAATAAATTGGTCTAGATTCTCGAATCTAGAGAGATGAATAAATGCTTAAATAAATTGGTCTAGAGAGATGAATATTAAATAAATGCTTAAATAAATATAAAAACAGGTTGGACTCCGGAGAATAAACTTGGGGCTTATACGACTTGAGTTTTTGGCCATTAATTATATAGCTACTTATTTGAGTTGCCCTCCCTGTCATGCTTTACTAGGCTTATACACATTTGCTTATAGTGCCTCCTCTTTAGCTCCATCTTGAGGGACGTTGTCCTCAAGGCTTCATGGCTGCATACTTATCCGCACTACTGAATGGCTTCTCGCATACTTATCTAGTTGATCGCCGACACATGTACCCGGACAAGGGGGCGTGCATTCCATGATCTTTAGAAGACCCCCATCAATTCCTTTGAGTTTCAGTCTTGCCGCGATGCCTTTTTTAATGAAGAGCTTAAGCGCAAGGCCTTTCATGGGCTTGTGTGTGCCTCGAACACCTATAAGAAGCACACTATCTAGGGGGGCACCATCATCATGCTATCAAAAAATAGAAAATAGGATGCTCAAAATAGTAAATTGGCCATGATGTTCTTGAAAACATTCATCAAGATTGTTGCACCAAGAACCTTTAATATGGGCAAAATTTACCCAATAGTTCGCGTGCATGTGAACTACCTGATTTGGCCTCAAGGAACAATATGACCAAGTGAAGGAGATGATGATGAAGGAGACAAGCCTTGCAGAACAATAGGGTTTGTTGGGACCTTACATTAGACTCAAAGAGTTCACAGAAAATATGCAAACTATATATGATGCGCCTGCAACATTTTTGTTTTCACCTGTAAATTTTTTATTCTCAATTTTGAAAAATATGCAAAATACAAGGCATGTAGTTATATTATAGCTCAAAAATCTACAAATTCTCACAAAAAACCTTCAAAGTTTTAAGGGTCCAAGTTCTGTGTTTTTTTAGAAAAATGTTTGAAGCGAACACTTCTATAGAGCAGAGTGTTATGGTGTATCCTCACTTGTTGCAATGCATGTCACAATCATTGGACTGGATTGTAGGTAACTATGCATGCTTGTGCCGTGTGCAGCCTATCATATAATCACTAGTGGTAGGAAAAAAGTGTCCTTTAGTGTATTTTTAAAGCTTGAGATTGTCAATGAGAAAAAAACAATTGAAATTTTAACGATTGAGATTGAGAAAAACTGATCAGAATTTTGGTTGGTCTTGAAATCAATGATTTAGATTTTGGAATAGTTCTAAAACTAGTTCATTTGTAGATATGATTGTTGATAGAAAAAATGACCATGGTGGTGAAGACCTCTCCTTTTCTTTTTTGTATTAAAGTTTTTTTCTAACATTAGTCACTACACGGAGACATCTAAGCACTCCAAAGTAGCCCACCATCGATGTGCAGCAAAAAGTAAAATGCGTAAGCCTATGGATCCCTCTGGTGCGTAAGACGTAGCGATTATGCACTCGTTGTACAGCCATCTCCACACACAAGTGATCACGAGAAAGCACTCTAACAGGAGAATTAGCCACATATAAGAGGGCTCCTTCTACAAGTTTAATTAGTATTCATTGTTGATTCAAATTGTGATTTAATTTATGTTAGCTACACAAAACTCTAGACAGGAGGAAATAGTATCATGGAAAAAAATTACAATGTCATCATACCACTAGCCTCGTTGCTTTCTTACGTGGATAAAGTAGATAAATCATGTGAGATTTCCATGTTGATATAAGTTTAGGCCTAAATTTGCCAAGATTTGAGTTTAAACTTTTATGTTCACTACCAAAAGATCAAGAATCTACTCCTTATGGCTTTAGATACATGACAGAGAAAAGAGAAAACATTTTCATACGAGAATCATCAAAGACTATACATTAAGCTTTCTACACATTGTCTTATTGCTACGAGATTGTAGCATTCACATGAGTGGACATGTTAAACTACATAGTATTGTCCGACGGTCCATGAATTTAAATGATCAGTAGCATGAGTGTTTGTATTCTCCTATGGTTATTGTTGGATAAGAGAAGTCATAATAGGGTGTTGATTAATGAGCCTTGAGATGGGGTCTAGTGATGTCATTCTAGAGCAATATGAGATGGATTCATAGTCTTGAAGCTTGGCTTTTGGTATGTGCACTTTGAACCATGTGTGTGTAGCCACCCTAGTTATAGAGAACCAAACACCTTGGTCTCATATATGGGCCAAGTGTTGGTTCTTTATGCCCACACAATGCACTTTGAACTCCATGTGTTTGTGTGTGTTGTAGTTCCCCTAGTCTCATATGTGGGCCAAATGTGTGCACTTAAAACTATGTGTTTGTGTGTGTATGTTGGTCACATACATTAACACCCTAAGCACATACGTTACACCCTGATCATATACGTTAACACCCTAATCACACATGTGACCACCCTAGTCACATACATTGACACCCTGGTCATATGCATTGACACCATAGTCACATACATTAACTCCAGGGTGGTCACACATATGTGACCACCTTGGTCATATGCGTTGACACCCTAGTCACATATGTGACCACCTTGGTCATATACGTTGACACCTTGGTCACATACATTGACACCATGATCACATCACATATGTTGGTCATGTACGTGTGCGAGCACCCCAACCACATACGTTGATATCATGGTCACATCATATACATTGGTCACATGTCACTACCCTAGTCATGTATGTGACCACCCTGGTCCCATACATGGTCACATATGTCACCACCCTATTCACGTAGGCTGGTCACGTATGTCACTACCCTGGTCACATATAAGGTCACGTATGTGACTGCCCTGGTCACATATATGGTCACACGTATGTGACCACCCTTGTCACATACATGGTCACACATTTGTGAACACCCTAGTCACCTACCTTGGTCACGTATGTAAGCACCCTAGTCATGTACCCTGGTCATGTATGTGACCACCTTGTTCACATAACCTGGTCATGTATGTGACCACCCTGGTCACATACATGTGTGGACCAGGGTAGTCATGTGGTAGTTACATGTGACTACCCTCATCACATATATGGTCACACGTGACTACCCTCATCACATATATGGTCACATGTGACTATCCTCGTCACATATGTGGTCACATGTGACTATCCTCGTCACATATGTGGTCGTGTACATGTGTAGACCAAGGTGGTCGTGTACATGTGTAGACGAAGGTGGTCACATACGTGTGTAGACCAAGTGTGGTCACATATGTGGTCGTGTACATGTGTAGACCAAGGTGGTCACATACGTGTGTAGACCAAGGGTGGTCACATATGTGGTCGTGTACATCTCTGGACCAGGGTGGTCACATATGTGTGTAGACCAGGGTGGTCACATATGTGTGTGAACCAAGGCGGTCACCTACGCGTGTGACTACCTTGGTAACATGTAGATCAACAAGTGTGGTCTACATGCGACAACTCTGGTAACACATAGACCAACAAGTGTGCTCACATACGTGTGACCAGGGTGTGTGCACTTAGAATCGTTTGTTTTTTATATTTTTATATTTTTTTATTTTTTTAATAGACTATTCTTATCTTATTTTTAACATCTATTGATTTTAATATTTAATTTAACATTAATATTTTTAATCTTGAATAGATTTATCTTTAAATTTAAGTTCTTTTATATTTTGTCTTTAATTTTTACATATTTTAATTTGAATGTGAATAATACTTTTAATTTCAATAGTAGATTTTTATCTTAGATAGATGTGTCTTTAAATTCATGTTTATTTTTTATCTTGAATAGTCTACGTGTTTTATGTTAATGTGAATTTGAGCTAGTTGTGTACACTTTAGCACCCTTGTGGAACAGTTACAAATACTCTAGCACCCTTATAGGGTAGTTGTGAACACTCTAGCTCATTGTTTTTTCTATGTTTATCTTTTGGCTAATTGTGTGCACTTTGGTCTTATATGTGGACGAGGTTATGACCACTCTATGTCAACTTGTTTTATTTGAACTAGTTATGTTTACTCTGGTCTCATATGTGGACCATTATGAACATCCTAATTCAATTATGTGGACACTCTAGTTCCTTTCATCCGTTTTATTTTGGCTAGTTTTGTGAACACCCTAGTTCAAATATGTGGACTAGTGTAAACACTCTCGTTTTCTTCAATCTATTTTTTTAAAGCTAGTTTTTTGAACACCCTAGTTCAAATATGTGGCCCAGCTGTAGTTTTCTCCATTTATTTTAGCTAGTTGTGAACACTCTAGTCATGTATGTGGGGCTTTGTAAACACTCACGTCTTCCCTATTTATCTTATTAAGACTGCTTGTATACACTCTAGTCTTATCTCATCTTTCCCATTTGTTCTATTAAGACTACTTGTGCACACTCTAGTCATGCATGTGAGCTAGTTCTGGACACTAGTCATATCTCGTTTGTTACTAGAGCTAGTTCTGGACACTAGTCATATCTCGTTTGTTACTAGAGCTAGTTGTACGCATGAAAGATAAGACCAAGAGGGTGTGCGTTTACTACAAGGGTTTTAATGTGTGTTGACTACAAGGGTTTAATGTGTGTTGACTATAAGGGTTTAAATAAATTTATAATAAAGACAAGTATCCATTGCCAAGCGTGGATAGTCGTTGATCATCTTTGTGGAGCACGAGTGTCACGTAGGCTGTAACGTCTTTATTATAAATTTATAATAAATTTATAATAAAGACAAGTATCCATCGCCAAGCGTGGATAGTCGTTGATCATCTTTGTGGAGCACGAGTGTCACGTAGGCTGTAACGCCTGTGATGACCGACGGCAGCAGACCGGATGGCCATGTCCGGGTTTCAGTGGGAGAGGACGCCCATGCGGAGTCATGGGCGGCCAGGCTAGTGTGGACGACAGGCCACACACTATATAGCTTGGTGGGGGATGAGGGGCAATCCTCATTCTTCCTCTATGAGCCAGAGGCCGTCCCCTCCTGTGTGGTAGCGCCCGTAGTAGCGGCGTTACAAGTATCTAACACGGGTATCAGAGCGTGGTTCGATGGGGTCGTCAGGGTCCGCGCGTGACCGGGGGACCGGAGCCACTCAATGGTTTTCAACCATTCATCTCCTCATCCTTATCTCCACAATGGAGTGTGTGGAGGGAGGCGGCCAAAACCATTTTTGAAGGGAAGAACTCTCTCTCTCTCTCTCTCTCTCTCTCTCTCTCTCTCTCTCTCTCTCTCTCTCTCTCTCTCTCTCTCCCCCCGTCACACACAGCAAGCAAAATGCAGGCATTTTTTCTCTCGGATCGGAGCATCTCGGAGAAGCGGCGCTGTCTGGCAGGCTCGCAGCGCAACACATATCGACAGGCGAACGTAAAGGGGGGTGACTATTCTCTCTCCACCACTGCTCATATTATTAGCATTTTTTTTAGTAATTTTTGAGTTCTCGCATTGTTTTTTTGCAAGAATTAAAGATGTCAGCTAGGCGTAGTGTGTCCCCACCGCCTTCTGCTTCTCTAGGTTTTTCCGGTCTCTTGTCCTCGGTCGTGGGTTTGACCCTGACCGAATTGTCAGGCCGTACACGCCCGATCATTGTTCGGTCCGGAGTACGCTCGTCGATCACGCGTGATCCACCAGCGCCCTCCTCGTCTATTGACCCCGCCCTAGGACCCAGCAAGCCTACAGTGGCTGCATTGGCAGATGACCCCTTTCTGGCCGACGAGCCAGAGGACATGAACACCGACGTCGCCGAGGGGACCGAGGAGGACCTCTTGTAATACGACGACGATGATTATGACCTATTGGACCCTGCTGACATCCTGACAGAGACGGAGCTCTCTAGTGGACTGTTTAAATATCTTAATGCCAAACTGAACAATATGGGTAAAGTCCAGGCTGATTTAGTCACGATGCTACAGAGCATCTCCATACGGTTAGATACACTGACAGCCGCCTCAGCTAGTACTCTGACTCCTCGTGGTAGCCGAGCTCCTGCGGCACGGGTGAGCGTAGCCTCACCAGTGGTTGGAGGAGTACAAGCTGATGCGCCTGCGGGGCCGTCCGTAGCGACAGCTTCGTCGTTATTAAAAGACTTAAAGCCGCCTAGTTTTGGTGGCGAGGAGAAGGAGAGAAACAAGGACTCGGTCAATATGTTTCTAGCGAAGTGGTCAGATTTGCACGCGCTGCCACAGCAGCCTAGCCAGATACAGCCCGTAGAGGCTAGCCTCTCATACCGGCAAAGTGGTGGATGAGTTTAACAACTCGTCCTGCCACTTGGACGGAGTTTGAAACGATGTTTCGAAAAGAATTTTTGCCTGTTAATGAGGCAGAGAGAAGTTGGGAGTTATGGGACAAGTGCTCGATGGAGAACAAATCCCTAACTCAGTACATCTCAGACTATAGGGAGATAGTACTCAAACTAAAGGGAATCGATGCATTCCAGACATTGCGAGGCTTTAAGAGAGGCCTCAAAGATGATTACCTTGAGTACGTAGAGCCCTTACAGCCTAAAGACCTGGTAGAGGCAATTAAGTATGCGTAAATATTTGATGACATCAAGCGCCGTAGTGCGCGTGGTGGTTCTAGCAGGGCCGAGGGTAGTGAAAAGAGGAGGTCAGGCCTCAAAAGAAAAGGGTTCCGCAGTGATAAACAAGGGGATAGGACGGACCAGGAAGGACAGGGTGGTCATTGGTCTAAAAAACCGCGACCATCCAAGAAGAAAAGAGATAGCAAAATCTAAAAGAAAGAGCAATATATTAAAGCGTGAAAGGAAAATCGCTGCTTTAATTGCAATGAAGTAGGGCACACGAAGGCTGAGTGTCCAAAGCCTTAAGCCAACACGAGTGGCCAACGAGCCCAAAAAAGATGGTAAATCTTCTAGGCAGTTGCATACAGTGCAGAGACTCCCTCTCAGTTCCGCAGAGTTCAAAGAGGTGACAGTGTGTCATTGTGATGAGCATCACGCTTGTTCAGTAACACTAGCGATGTGGTAGCCTACTGTAGGTCCGCATGACATGGTGCGCATGTATGGCACCATAGGTGGCCGTAGAGTCACAGTTTTTATTGATGATGGAGCTAGCCACAACTTCTTGAACTACTCGTTAGTCAAGAAGTTGGGGTTGACTGAGACCTGGAGTGATCATGAGTCACAGTTTTTATTGATGATGGAGCTAGCCACAACTTCTTGAACTACTCGTTAGTCAAGAAGTTGGGGTTGACTGAGACCTAGAGTGATCATGAGTATACTGTTGGCCTAGCCAATGGATATGACAAAACGGTATGGAATACCGTAGTATTGGGGGTCCCATTATCTATGCACGACTACGAGGCTCCGCTTGACTTTCAGGTCATGCAGTTAGCCAGAGCAGACGTATATCTAGGCAAGGAGTGGCTGTATGGCTTGGGCCCTAGTCTAGCTCGGAATTACTTACATAATACGCTATGTTTTGATCACGGAGGTAGAGTCATTACCCTGCAGAGGGCGACCGTACTGTCCCTGCCACACCACTTATTTCCTCCATGGAGCTGTGTGCAGCGGTCCGCAGAGACCAGATAGCAGAGGTATATGCTTGTTACCCTCTTTTGAATTCTGTTTCCGTAGATGAAACGATAAATAATTTTTGCGTAGACAAACAAGGAAAACAAAATAACCTTGGGTGGACGAGACCCACTGTTTGAAAACCTTGTTTGGCATGCATGTGATTCAAACAAGAAAAAATCCAAGGTGAATGAGACATTAAAGAAAAAGTACGTAGATACTTTAATGAATTTATTAGAGGAATTTCAGGATGTTTTTCCTGATGATTTGCCAGATGGTTTACCACCATATAGAGAAGTAAACCATGGCATCGAAGTTATGCCAGGATCAAAACCTATAAGCAAACCTGCTTATAGATTAAGCCACTGGGAGGCACAGGAGGTGGAAAAACAATTAACGGAATATTTGAACAAAGGCTTTATTTGGCCTAGTTTAAGTCCGTGGGCATCGCCTATTCTTCTGGTAAAGAAGAAAGACGGATCTATGCGGATGTGCATAGACTATAGGGCTCTTAATCAGATAACGATTAAGAACAAGTATCCAATGCCACGCATGGATGAGTTGTTTGATCAACTCTATGGATCGAGATACTTCACAAAAATAGACCTGAGATCAGGATATCATCAGGTTAGAATAAAAGCAGAAGATGTTGGGAAGACGGCATTTAGGACCCGTTTCGGGCATTTTGAGTTTTTGGTTATGCCATTTGGGCTAACCAATGCTCCAGCGACGTTTATGACGCTGATGGACAGTATTTTACGTCCATATCTGGGAAAATTCGTAGTAGTTTTCCTAGATGATATTCTTGTGTACAGTAAGACACAGAAAGAACACATAGAGCATTTGCGTCTAGTGTTGCGAAAGCACAAACTATTTGCAAAGAAGAGCAAATGTGAATTTTTTGAAACAGAAATTCACTACCTTGGCCATATTATATCCACCGATGGTACGCAAATGGAGCCAGAAAAAGTAGAGGCTATTCTTAAATGGCCAGCGCCAAAGAATCTCGAGGAAATGCAGATTTTTCTTGGCATGTCGGGTTCTACCGACAATATGTGAAGGACTACGCGAAGATCGCAGTCCCGTTGTGAGACTGACCAGTTTTACGATCAAAAACAAAAAACATTAGTTGGGGGGACGCCCAACAGAAAAGCTTTGATAAGCTCAAGGTGACCGTAGCAGTTGCACCTATTTTGATAATTGTCGATCCAAATGAGCCGTTTGTTTTGGAAACAGACGCTAGTAATGAGGCCATTGGGGCCGTACTTATGCAAAGGGGACGCCCAATTGCATTTGAGAGTAAAAAGTTAGATCTTGCGCAACGTAACTACTCAGCTTACGAGCGAAGTTACTAGCGATAGTTCATGCACTGAAAAAGTGGAGACACTATTTATATGGTGCTACTTTTGAGGTCCGGACGGACCATGAAAGTCTGAAATGGCTTTCAAGTCAAAATGAACTGAAGGGTAGAAAAGCTCGGTGGGCGGAGATTCTACACGAGTTTGACCTTCAGATACGTTACCAGAAAGGTAAGTATACCATGGTGGCAGATGCACTTAGTCGCATGCCACAGATTAATGAACTTAGTTTCACAATCTTCAAGAATGATTTCTTGGAGTCACTATGTGGTTTATGTGAGCATGATCCATCTTTTACAGAGGTCTGGAGCGCTGTACGCGTACGCACTTCTTTACAGACACGACCACCTCCCTCGTTGGCACGTATTGCTAGTTCGGAGAGACTAGCCGAAGGTGCAACGAGAAGGGAAGCAAGAGTTAGTCCGGAGAGACTAGCCGTGTCTTCTGGGTATAAGCTGGAGAGCTCTGACGTAGGCCCTTCATCACCTTTGACTGCCACGGCTTCAAAGGGGAGTGATAAACTTCGTCGGGGGGAGAAATATGCTAATTACTCCATTGACGACGGGTACTTACTCTACAAGGGTAGAGTATGTGTACCAACTATTGGTGACTTTCGGGCCCAAATTCTTAAAGAAAGTCATGATAGTCCAAGTGCGGGTCATCCTGGGATTCAGAAGACCTATGCACTAGTAAAAAGAGTTTTATTGGCCTAGTTTGTTTAAGGACGTCCAGACTTATGTGCTGAAATGCAGTAAGTGCCAGGTCAATAAACATGAACGTCTTAAGGTTGGAGGACTACTCCATCTGCTGGAGATTCCTCAAGGAAAATGGGAAAGCATTTCCATGGATTTCATTACCGGTTTACCCAAGATAAATCGAGGGAATGACTCGGTGTGGGTGGTAGTGGACAGGTTAACTAAAATGGCAAAGTTTATCGCCACGAAGAAAACTGTTAAAACGCCAGAGTTGGCAAAACTCTTTATTGAACATCTCTGTAAGCTATATGGCCTGCCCGCAGATATAGTGTCGGATAGAGATAGAAAGTTCAACAGTCATTTTTAGAGAGAAGTCTTCAAAAAGTTGGATACTACTCTGAGTATGAGTACGGCAGATCATTCGAAGTCTGATGGTCAAACTAAAAGAGTTAACCAAATTCTAGAGGATATGTTGCGTTCTTATGTTAGTAAGAAGCAATCTAATTGGGAAGAGTACTTGCCCTTATTGGAGTTTGCCTATAATAGCTCCAAACACTCAGCGACTGGATTTACTCCATTCATGTTAATGTATGGATTCTAGCCGAGATCTCCGATGGCTGTAGGCCTAGAAAAGGAGAAAATTCAATCTGTCAAGGATTTCCTTGAAGATATGAATGATATGCTCAGAGCCGCACGTGAGAGCATTCGTAGTGCTCAGAATCGCGCTAAAACTTATGCGGATAAAGGATGTAGAAAGATGACCTTTGCAGAAGGTGACTTTGTATTCCTCAAGGTTCCTGCGCAGTCACAAACCATGAAAACGGGAAAGTGTGATAAACTTTCTCTGAGATATTGTGGTCCTTTTAAAATCCTTAAGAAGATTGGGGACGTAGCATATAAACTTGAGTTACCGGAGAGTTCTCAAGTCCATCATGTCTTCCATGTCAGTAAACTTAAGAAATCAGTTCACGGGTTAGAGAACGCAGTTTCTCTAGAGATTTTGGTGGACTTGATAGAGCCACCAAAGATACCACATGAACCTGAAAAGATTCTACAGTATCGTGATAGACAAACTCGACATAAAGTGTACCAGGAGGTACTTGTTAAATGGACAGATAGGGATGAGGAGGTAGCTACCTGGGAACACCGTAGTGCAATTTCCAAAAGGTTTCCCCTGTTTGTTTTCGAGGACGAAAACTCTTCTTAAGGGGGGGTAATGTCACGTAGGCTGTAACGCCTGTGTGACCGAGACGGCAGACCGGATGGCCATGTCCGGGGTTCAGTGTGGGAGAGGATGCCCATGCGGAGTCATGGGCGGCTAGGCTAGTGTGGACGGCAGGCCACACACTATATAGCCTGGGGGATGAGGGGCAATCCTCATTCTTCCTCTATGGCTGGGTGGTGAGCCAGCGGCGGCCTCCCCCCTGTGGTAGCGCCCGTAGCGAGGTTACAAGTATCTAACAACGAGACTTCTCAAAGATTGAGAAGTCTCGTTGTTAGATAACAACGAGACTTCTCAAAGATTGATCTAAGAATGGGGGGTAGCACCATCAGATTAAGGTACTTGAGAAAGATGTCTATAAGACTAGTTTTAGAATAAATATGGGCATTATGAGTTCTTGGTCTTACTTTTTAGACTCACTAATACACTTGCTACTTTCTAACATATGATGCACAATCTTTTTCATCCATGTCTTGAAATGTTTTTCATAAATCGTTTGTTGTAATATTACTTCTGAGACTCACTAATGCACCGGCTACTTTCCAGCATGAACGATCTTTTCCATCCATATGTCGATAAGTCTATTCTAATCTTTCTAGGGAAGTTTGTTGTAATCTTTCTAGATGACATTTTAATATGTAGTAAAACACCCACAAGGAAGATGGTCAGCACCTCAGAATTGTGTTAGCAATTCTCATGGGAGAGCTATTATTTGTAAAAGAAAGCAAATGCAATTTATTTAAAGAAGAGCTCATGTATCTTGGACATGTCTTATAATTAATGGTGTTCGTATATTGATTATAAGAAAAGTATGCGAGTCGCCAACTTTAAAGATCATTACACAAGTCAAATCCTTGTTTGTGAATTCCTTCCAGACATCCATATGGAATTATGCTAAGATATGAGCTTATTGAATAGAGTTAGACAAGTGTTTCAAAGAGTTCAAAGTTGTTCAAAGAGTTGAAACTCCTATTCTCCAAATCATGGTTCTTAGTAAGAAATTTGTGGTGGTTAAAATGGATGCTAATAATTATGATATTGGAGCTGCTCTATTCCAAAATGGTAGGATGGTAGCCGTAGTTTAAGTGGCCCATGCATGAGAAAGAACTCAATGTAGTGATTCATGAAGTGGAGGCATTATTTGTATAGCTCTACTTTTGTGGGTTATGTGGACGACTCGTCTCTGAGATACTTGAACCTCTAAATTGAGGAGAGAAAAGCTCAGATCTTATGGATCTACTTTTATGGGATAACTTGTCTTTGAGATACTTCCTTTAAATTGAGGGAGTAAAAAGCTCATTATTAGTATAAGCTTATGCAAGAGTTTGATATACATTATCAAAAATGTTTTACCAATAAAGTGATAGATGCATTGAGTAGAATTGGACATCTAAATCAACTTTCATTTAGATTCATTTACATTCAGTCTAGTTTTTGACTCCCTTAAGGGCTTGTATGATAGAATGAGTGTGTGTAATCAATAAGCACATCAATGCATTCAAAGTGATGCATAGACATTGCTAAGAAAAATAATTAGTGATTCATATATTGTGATGAAAAATAATTATTAAATCTTGATTAGTGCTAATTACACATGAGTTATATTAGAGCTTAATCTCACACATTATTCGTAAAATAATCCCCTTATATAGGCAAGATACATGCATAAAGAACCAAGCTTGATTCCCCTAAATCTTTGCACTATTCTCTCTAGTTTGACCCACCATTCTCTCCCAAGAATGTAAGTACCTACTAGATTCATGGTGGGCTATTTTATGCCATCTCCCATTTTCATTTATAGAGATTCTCACATAGTTTCCAAGCCTTTTACTTTAATACTTGATTTTATAATGCATGATTGACACTAAGGTTATTTGGGGCTCTTACACCTTTGATGGCTATACTTAAACTCCCAACATTTAATAATGGGTGATGTTTTTACACAAGTAGGGTTTGAAGGTGGCTTCAAGTGCCTTTGATGTTTGAAGGTGGCTTCAAGTGCCTTTGATGTTTTAGATTACCTAATCTTTTTGAGCAAGGTTTGCCGCTTGATGATCTTGAGGCGTGTTCCCCTTCTTCCTCATTGCTTGAAAAGTTAACTTGAGCCTTTTTTTTGAAGAAATAATCCTTCTCTAAGTGATTGCTTATGCCACAGTAGTTGCACTTAAGGTTTCCCTTTGCTTTGAATGGACGTTTATTGTGGGTCCTTTGTTGAATCTTGATAGAGAAGTATGATTAGTTGAAATCTCCCCCTTCTTGCTTACTCTGGAACTTTCTCTCTTCTTCTTGGAGTGAGGTAATTACCCCTTCCAATGTTGGATCCAAAATGTTCTTCAAAGTAGTAACATTTTGCCATAGATGTCATCAATCATGCTCTTGAGTAGCATAGCTATGGCATCATCATCAACCACTAGTGCTCTAATGGTTGATAATTTATTAATGAGGCCTTTCATTTAATTAATATAAGTGGCAAAAGAATAATGTGGTTTCATTTTTAGTTTAAAAAATTCAATATTTTATGAAATCATTGATTTGTTATATTTTTCCCCAAGCTTCTCCCATACATCAAAAGTTATTAAAGATCTAAAATACGATGTATATAATTGTCACTCAAAGCTTATGTAATAATGGAGAATGATTTTTCATCCCTTGTAGACCATGTCTTCTCACCTCTCTAGTGTGTTGTTTCTTTCCCCTTTCCATTTGCTACATTCCATATACTTTCTGTCAGAAGATGATATTTTATCCTTCATTTGCCATGTATGGAATCCATTCCCATCAAACTTATGCAATTGCATAGAATGAGATGCCATTATGATAGTGTGGTAAGGTCTTACCTCTTTCTTTTTAATCCAAGGGTAGTCTCTAATCCCAAGTACAAGAATGCTTTAAATCCCCTCACCATACAAATGCATGTTTGTACTCAAGAGCACCAAAACCTAAAGCTTTGCAAAATGATAATAATAAGATTTTGATTTAGGTTTAATTATAATCTTCTTAAGTTTAGAGATAAGGTTCATTTTCTCTTTCTCCGTTAGTGAAGTAGGCATATTAAATCAATGATTTGTGTGCTCCTCATAGAGCCAATTGGAAATCCCTAAGAGGGTTTTTTGTCTCTTCAATAGCAGGTGCCAATTTTTTATTTTTACTCAACCTGGCTGGTCTTCTGCATTGTTTTCTTCATCAATTAGATGGCATTTTGTTTCATTTGAGTTGAAGCTCTTTCATGTGAGGGAGGCTTAGGGTCTTAGCTAAAAGGCTAGATAATTTCTTTGAAGTCCTATTTTAATGTTATGCATTAGTATCCTAATAGGGACAAACCTAGCTCTGCTGCCAATTGATAGAATAAGTGTGTGTAAGCTAATGAATGAGCACATCAATGCATTAAGGTGGATCAAAGTGATGCACAAACACTGTTAAGAGAAAAAATTAATGATATGATGATGATTAAAACTTGATTAGTGTTAATTACACATGAGTTGCATTAGAGCATAATCTCATGCTTTATTCATAAAATGATAGCTCTTATATAGGCAAGATACAAGCATAAAAAGTCCAGCTTAGTTTGATTCGCTCAAATCTCTCCACTATTCTCTCTAGTTTAACCCACTATTTTGTCCCTAGATTATCGATGCCATCCAGGATGTGTGGAATGATCATTGTGAAAAGGCGTTCCAGAACCTCAAGCTCATGCTCACAGTAGGCTAGATTGTGCAACCTCTAGATTGGACAAGGCTTTTCCATATGTTTATATATGCCTCAAATGTTGCCTCAGATGTTGCAATCAAGAGTGCCCTCAAGCAAGAGACAAAAGGAGGATGGTACTGCCCAATTTATCAAGCAAACTGGATGCTTGCCAATACAGAGAAGAACTACTCCACAACTAAGAGGGAGGACTTACGTATGATATAGTCAGTAAATAAGTTCTCCCATTACCTATTAATAGGTCATTTTATTCAAGATTTAGTACATTTGGTGAGTAAGCCAAATCTAACAAGAAATACCACTTATATATCAAAGACAGGTATTGGTAATGTATCCATATACTACCTCGGGTAACTGCCACACTCTAAGACCACTTATATGTCAAAGAAGGCATTGGGAATGTATCTAAATGCTACCACTGTGGGTAAGCTTATTTCTTGGGCTACAATTTTATTTTATTAGATATAGACAGAGTTAAGTAATGTCAACCCTAGCTCACAAAAGACACAGATCAAGCCATATATGTCTTTATTGCATCAAGGCATCCTTGTAACAATAAAAATAGCCCTAGCACAATAGTAACAGATCTATCTAAAAGTCCATATTTCCATAAGAAGATGAAGAAGGAGAAAGATACAATCTTTGTCCAGTGGCAAACAACACCATAAAAGACCCCATAACATCAAGTTAGAAGGCGTTCTAGGTAGCATTATGCATCTTCTACAGTATGATAGTAAGAGAGACTGCTCCAAAACTAGCATAGTAAGAAACAACTCCAACACACTTGAGCACACTATGATCTTTCATAACAGCTAGATGTGCCCTACAAATATATCTCGAAATGTGTAAAAGAGAGAAAGGCAACCTACAATAAGTTGGATATAGAAAAAGTGGAGCTAAAACAAGGTGATAGCCTTGGAAAGTGATCAAGGGGTCTCGAGGCAAACTATTGAAGCTCTCTAGCAAGATGTTGTGCAATCTAATGTAGCTAAAGCCAAAATGTAAGAAGACATCCTTGACTTCCAACATAAATTTATAGACATTGGAACTCAGATGCCAATATGTGCTGACGCAACACTTATTTTCCATGAATCAGCATCATGCAGTTATTACAACCAAAGTGGATACAGTAAAACTCTAGATTTTGTAGAGGCATATTAATGCTCTTGGTAACTCGGATGATTCGAAGGTGCCAGTTTTATAAAGATGGATACCTATTAGACTCGTCTCCAATAGATGATGCAAGAACTCTATACAAGATACCTATCATACTCATCTCCAATAGTCATATCCAACATATGATGCAAGACCTCTATGCTAGATACATAAAGCAATCATGGATATTGATGGATCTAACTTTCAAGCCAGATGCCCTATAGAAACTAGATGATACATTTGGAGCAAATGGATCAAGAGAAGTAGGACGATCTAGAGGCACTACATCATTACCAGATCCAAAAGCTGCTTAGCAAAGTGCTGGATCCAATCCAACCTCTGACCCTTGCACCCAATCAATAAGACGACAAAGGCAAGAAAGTCAATGCAAATCATGATAACCTGATAGTAGCAAAATATCAAGGAGAAATTATTTGTAATCCGAGTGCAACCCAAAGCATTTCAACATAATGCTATGAAGTATTTGCTTTGAAATTAGCAAATCAAGAATTAGAAAAGAAAAATGCAAAACTAGAGGATCAACTTTGCAAGATGTAAAGAATCAAGCTCGTGAAGAATAAATTATCTAGATCCAAAGACATTCACATAGTAGTTACTAAGTTTGATGAATATGAGCAGTGGATGTAGGATCTGCACCCAATTCTCATATAAAGCAAGTCAATATGCTCAATGAGGAGGTGAGGATTCTGAGGGAGTGTAGGCAACCACATATAGGAATTCTATTAAGGTGCTAGAGAGGGAGATAACAAAGTGATATAATTGTATTCATTAGCATGTAACAAAATCATTAGGAATTCTATTAAGCTATTAGCGAGGGAGATTTAAAAAAAGTGATATAATTTTATTCATCAGCATGCAAGAAAATGACTAATTACCAATAACTTGCCATTTTCTCCCAATTGGCGTTGTGTAATTAATAGTGGTACACATTACTCCTCTCAACTAGCAGCCCCCTACAAAACTTAAAAGGGGACCCTATAACTTTCGATGTTGCACCCACCAGTTTCTCCCCATAACTTTATCCCAACTCTACTCAAGCTTCATCTCATACATGTCATGTGGCATTGTTACCTAACTACATGGTTAGAGTGAAGACCCGAACTAACAAGTGAAGACTAAAATCCAAAGTAAGTAGTTCTAGAGCAGAAGACTTTTTTCTTTTACTAATTTATATAAAAATTTGTGTTCATCAACTCATGTACTTAATATAGCTTTCAAACATCTATAAGATAAATCAAGGTTAAGATTTCATATAGATTCTTATTTCGATCAAGAAGTTTCACCTTCAGTATTCATTATAACTTATCTGCATGATAACTGTAGTTAGCAAGTAGGTTCATTGACTTTTGTCCGCACGGGATGGACTCATCGGGTGTTCTAGGTGTTAACTCAAGAAATACCACAGTTATTCACTCATCAATTAATCATTATCTTAGCTTTGAGGTAGCTAAGGAATTAGATCAAAATAGATATGTCGAACAATAGAGAAGGTGACTCTTTGTTCCTTAATTCTAGAATTAGTTATATTTAATGTTTGTCCTAAAGTGCTTATGCTCATTTTTATATAGATTGTTAATAATTACATCTATGGTCTTGTGCTTAGATATTCAAGTGTAGTACTTATATATTTTGTTAGTATCTTAAATGATTGAATATTTGTTAATTGTTTCTGAGTATGAATGATTTGATGTTTCACCTATGATTTTAGTGTGGGTTTATATGCCAACAACCTCAAGCAAGAGGAAGGAGAGACAATGTGGATTACCTTGCTAGAACCAAATATCTCTATATGAGATGTAGTCCCCACGAGGCTAGATGACTTATATCATCAACTTTGCCCAATCATTTTTTGATATCCTCTTGTAAAGGCTCATGCTAAGTCAAGGTCGCACCCTCCAAGAAATTTAGTATTTAACCTCGTTGCTTCATAGACCAACCCATCAAGTGGCATGCTTGATTAAACTCTCATAGTTAACTCCCCAAGTCTTCTCCTTTCGATCCATCGAACACCGAATGTTAAACATCTTGAACAAAAGGATAAGTAGAAACAAGAGAATATTTCTCTTCTAAGAATAATATTTTGTTTAATACACGATACCTTGACATTATCATAAAATAATTGTAAGCAAAACTAGCATGTCGTCTACACCAAAAGATGTGACCAAGTCGGGGTTTCACGTTGGTCACTTATTGAAGAAAAAAACACTTGTAAGAAACCTCACACCCTTATCACCTCTCTTTTTCTCCTTAAGTTAAGCTAAGATATAAATCAAATATGAGATCACAGTTCATGGAAGGAAAGATTCAAGGCTCAGGAGAAGCAAAGTTTTTTGTAAATCCTTTAATTGAAAATAAGAGAACAATCCTTTGTTGAAAGAAAAACTTCTAACTCAAGATTATATAGTTAGATATATTTGAGGAGTGTTGATATGGCCATCAATGCAAATATGTGATTGGGACAAAACATTTTAAAATAAAACAAGATTATAAGGACTCATAGATCAATAAGATACATGGGGTTTGTGGTTTATAAAGAAACTACGAGAAATTGATCATCATTAAAGAAAAGTGACTAAAAATACCCAAAAAATATATAGAAAGCATGATAATTTATTATACATATAGATACACAAAAATTGGTCTATGCAAGTGCGTAGATCTTGAATAGTACTTTGTGTCTATAGAAAAATTTATCAAAATGGATAACCGAGCAAAAAGTTACGAGAATTTAATTACACGAGTATAAAACTGACCAAAACTATGAAAAAACAGAGATAAACAAAGCATAATTGTTCTTTATACGTATAGTTACATTGAAAATGAGCTTCATAGGTGTATAAATCTTGAAGAGAGCTTGGCACATATAAAAAAATTCAAGATAAACAATCGAGTAATAAGTTATGAGCATTTTACCACAAGAACATAAAAATGTCCAAAGAACACCTAAAAGCTACTATTTGTGAAACAATTTCTGGTCATTAATGAGACCAAGGATTAAAAACTTAATGACACAAATGAAAACATAATTAAAACAACCCCTTGGCTACATAAACACTTTAAGAAAAGAATAGTCGAGCAAAGAGTAATTATCAAGTGAAATTGATGGTTGAATTGCTAAAATTACACTCCTCTCTTTGCATGAGATTTTAATTTTAACAATGTCTATTGTTCTTCATCTTATTGATGATTCAAACTAGAGAGGAAGGATTAATATTTCTGATAACCAAATGTTTGCCCATGATTTTCAAACTCTTTCTACTTGCTCACTTTATCGCTAAAACCCTTGGTACTTATAAAAGAGGACGACAATTATCTAAGGACTGCCTTGAGAAGTCATAAGTCCACTAAGATAATAACTCCTTATTCCCCATACTTTGGATCATCACAAGAGGTCCAAGATTTTGTAATGCATAAGAGCTTGTGCTAAATGAATCCATTGTATATAAAGAGGGTTCTTAAAGAATAGATCATGAGAGAGTAGCAATGATTAATAACTACTCTATTATCAAGGCTTTACTCATAGATTAGAAACATGATTTTGAAATTTGTATGGCCATGTTTTTGTATGAGTCACTGAGGCTGTGTGTGGGTAATAATGTGGGTAGGATCTCATGTAGTCCTTAGGTGACCCCCCTTCCTAGATTAGTCAGTATATCCAAGGTGTGGGTATTTAGGGGTTGAAAAGGGTTGATACCTATAATATTTATGGGAATGTTAGGTAAAGGACCAAAGCCTCGTAAGTGACAGGGAGTGTAAAACCCAATAACACGTTTGTTGTTGGCATGGCAAATGGTATTTGAAGTTGTAGCTGGGGCATAGATCTCATTGGCTTGAAGATGTCAGGCATTGGGTTCACTGAGAGTGTCGGCCCACGTAGTCCATCTATTGTTGCCATGTCTAACACGCTGTCAATCGCTCCTTGATGAGTAAGCACATGTGGATTTTTTATTTATTTTTGCTTTTTCCAGCCTTAGGAGACCTGGCGTACTCTTCGTTGGGTCAAACGAGTGTCCGTTTGCCCTAACTAGCTTAGGCATTACACGCATGTGAACGACCTTAGGGATATTTTTTAGGAAAAAGGTGCTTGATGGTAGCATCCTAGATGGAAGAGGAGGTCTCAAAACCTATTTTCCATGACTGTCTGAAGACAAAAAAATTTTTTGAGAAGATTCTTCCTATTTCATAGCTTGTTTTTAAGGTGTTCCAAAAGGAATTTGGAAAAACTCTGTATGAGAGAGTTGTAGTATTTTTGGAGCACTACAACTTTGTCTATCTGAGTTTTTCGCGATTTCGTCGTTTGGACCCTCAAAAAGTAGCCCGAATATGGTTCGCAATCGTTTTCGTGCTATTTTAGGTAATTTTTAGTACTTTATCATTTTTTGCCTTGATTTTTGGGTCGAATTTTGAGGCTGCTAGTCGAAGGCCCAAAGGATGGATTTTGTCCTCGAACGGTCAGACCAAATTTGAAGAGCTCAATGTCGGCTTTTTGATGAGCACTAGAGCATGTTTATCGGACTCACGGTTTAGGAGATACGAGCCTCCAAACCCTTTCATAACGTAAACTAGAAAGGTGCAGTTCATTGTGTGAAATGGACTTCACAGATTTTATCAAATTTGATTGTTTGTTTGCACGGGGATTGTTTCACAACATGAAACAGTAGGTTGTTTCACGATGTGAATTAGTAGGGGTTCATGGCATGAAACGCTAGGACGTGAGTTGATTTTCGATTATTTTTTTTTGCATGGGAATTGTTTCAGAAAGTGAAATAGTAGGGGTTCACGACATGAAATGCTAAGGACGTGAACCGATTTTTGAAAAAAAAAATTGGGCGCGAACCCATAGGACGTGAACCCTTAAAGCTTGAGAGTGCAGAAATGGTTCATAGCATTAGCCACGTGGCTCATGCGGATTTTTTTGGGCACGGATCCCTAGGACATGAACCCTTAAGGTGTGAGTGCAGAAATGGTTCACGGCGTGAGCCACGTGGCTCACGTGGATTTGTTTTTTGAGTTTAGAGGGAAATTCAAATTTCCTTTTTTGGGGGGAGAATATTTTTTAATTTTAAATTAAGGAGATATGGGCATTTTTCCAAAAAGGCAAGTGGGAATAAAAAAAGTTAACCTTTTTATGACACCCCCTTACACCCTTCATAAATGACTCCCAAAATGGATAATTTGACAACTCATGGGCATCTACTCATTCAATGCTCATTAGCCTTAGTGGTGGTTATATAAGAAAGTGATTAAAAATTAATAAAATATTAATCCTTACACTAATCTTTCTCTCTTTTAGACTAATCAAGAGAGCTCTAATTAACCCTTAATCACTAATTGATTCACATAATTGAGCATATATTTGGTAAACGTGGAGGTGGCGCCGGGTAAATCAAAGTTGCCACCCTAAAAAAGGGTGCATAAATGGAAAAGAACACACATCGTGTTGCCGTCACATATTCTCAGCCCATGCATTAATGACCTCACAAAAGGTGTTGCAGGCACTCATGGCCAAATTGTGAAAGATATTTGGGAAAATCATGGAGATGTCGAGTAGTTATGGCCGTACCCTGGGAAGGCGTACACCACAACAACGACAAATTACCTCTTCATCGGAAGCCTTGCTCGAAAAGTTCTCGCTACCTTACATTCTAAGCTACACTTTTTCTAAGTTCTGCTTCCACCCTCGCCTACTGTCTCTCAACCCGAGTGCAACCGACACTGAGAAAATGGTGGCATTTGACTTCCTCTCATCCACCTTGTACAAGGAGGCAAACAAGCACGCCCAACAGCTAGAGAAGATGGGGTTGAAGGAGTTTGCAAAGTTGCCTTGGAAGGAGCTCCAACACAACTTCAAGGCTACGGAGCAATTGTAGAAATCTAATATCGTAACACTCCCATCAAGTGACAAAAGCACATTCAGCCCCCTTTATGTGGCTAAAGTAATCAAATTGCCGGCGACGGCTGAAGGGGAGGTTGAGATCAAGCTAGCCGAGAAAAATGAGCATATCAAGGAGTTTGGCCCACTGGAGGGCAAGGTTAAGGAATTCAAAATAGCACACACGACATATGACAACCGACAGAAGCAAATGCGCTTCGTGGTGGAGATGATAAATCTCACCCACAAGCCATACTATATGTTGAGAAAAGCCTACATGATGGTGAAAGCAACAGAGGTAGGAACTAAAGTGGCATTGATCGAGGTGCTATGCTGAAGGATCAGATTGGCAAGATCAATTGCCCAAACACCAGAACAAAGATTGCCCCTCGTACTTGATAGCTCTACTTAATGCACAATTAGGCGTCGGAAAGAACGAGGAGGGCCAAAAAGAAGTGGCAGAACAAAAATAAGGGATGAACATTTTTATTTTTTTAAATTTGTAACGAGGGAGATTATCCATGTATGAAAGGAGTCTTTCAAGACAAGGTGATCGATGGAGTGCAGCAAAAGAACTTTATTCAATTGAGCATAAACCAAATGAAACCATGAGACACTTTATCCTTCGGATAAACTCTTAGACTCACGATGTGAGTTATGGGAGAAATTAAATGATTCTCAATTGAAGAGATGTTTCATGATGGGCTTAAAGAATACAACTTACACAACTTGATCATTGTATCCAATCCAGAAACATTTGATCAATGTTGTAAAGAAGCAATACGTTTAGATGACAACATGCTGTAAATTGACCATGATACGAGATGTTCCTCATCTAAACAAAGTGAAGCAGTGGCTAAAGAAAAATTAATCCCTCGGAATCGTCATTCTCTAAATTCTAAGCAGCCTTGCTTTAAAGCTTTCAACCAACATCTCTAAGAGAGAATGAGATCCTTCAAAATCAACCATCCTTAATGCCACTCCAAGTGATGAGCAAAATGCCTTGTGTTTAGTGCAATCACTACGACCATCCCAATCCCCATTGTGCATACAAGGCACCTGTTTTTCTGTACTCCATATATTGCAAAACCTTTGGTCATGACACTACCTAATGTCCCAATTCATTTACAAATAACTTAAAACCTCCATCTCCCATGCACCAAGCAGAAACAGTGGAAAGGGTAGAAACTGCTCAGGAAGTCATTAAGCAAACACTTCAGTGTTTCTATTGTCGTGGACCGCGCAAAGTGGCAAATTGCACAATTTGGAATATTTCCATGCCCATAGTCTCACTGACACTTCGCAACAACCCATAGGTGAACAAGGTGGCATCGATCACCTATTCCAAGATTTCCCAAGACGAGTTGCTTCACTATAACCTATCTCACAAAATACACCTCGTAACATCTTAAGTGTGCAAAACGGGCAATTGTCCATGGTACCCTTGAATGTGCTTACATGCTTACAAGCCAAGGCACAAGAGACAATAAAAAATAATGCAAAAGTAAACACTTCGAAATGGGTAGAAGAAATGCTTTAAAACAGGAACCAAAAGAAGAAGCAAAACCTTCTAAACCCAAGAAGGACAAGGAGCAACAAACTATCAAAACCAAAGCTGAAATAAAAGACAAGGAAAAAGAGCTTGTGAAGGACATAACCCCAAAGAGCCAAAAGCTACACATGATGCAAAAGCATCCACCTCAAAGACTACCACACAAACCATAAGACCCATACATGCGACACAAGATACAAAATCCCAAAAGAAAGTTCATTCCCATTTCGCATGGGCAAACATAATGCAAACCTGACGATTCAAAGAAAGTCAAAAGATGAAACAAGTTCTAGTACATTACTTAGTGAGTTTGAAACAAGGCTTGTTTCATCACTCAATGCACTTAATCAACCACTCAAGAAACTAGAACCTACCCAATCACCCCAAATTGAAAGTCATAATCATATAACATATACGGAATGCAAAAAGCAATCTCAGGAGAGCATGCTTAGCATTATTGAGTGTTATACAAGATCACCAGTTGATTAAACCTCATAATGCCAAACCAAAAAAAAGTAACCAAAATACAAGAACCTGAGGAGTATCGCTTTTCCTTTTAAGAGGAAGACGTACTCTTTATGAAATAGTCAATAGAGACAGATTCCATGAATTATGCAGCTGAAAAAGCACGTGAGGAATTCGATAAATCCCTTACGAAATTAAACTAGTCTCTCAAATCCTCATTTGGAGGAGTGCTCTTCTCTCATGGTGAAGCCATCATAGCGTCATCACTTACACCTCTAAAGGCTAAACATGAGTTATACCAAGATATAAAGAGCTCCATAAAATAGGAATGTGAAGATTCCCAAGTTTCCAAACATAATTTTGTTAAAATTATTGGAAGACCGAGTGTACCATTGTACACATTGGGTACTCTTGAAAAAACTAAGAGCCAAAAAGAGGATGAAAGTAAATGGGGATATGAAACAAAAATGAGATCTGAAGCTAAAACAAAAACTAAAACATCCATGGCTCCACTTGAAGATTCTATCAAGGTATTGTTGAATTTCCCTACAAGCAATGATGTTAAGCGCAAATGTGTGTTGATTAGCCCTCGAGCTAGTCATAACATCATGACAATAGACACTTGGGTGTCATTGGGACAACCTAAACTCATTCCTATAGACAATGGTCTTGTAAGAGGAGCCAATGGTCAAAACATTGACGTTTCAGGTTACTATAACTATGGTACTCAAACAATTGGTGGAGATGTGGAATTTAGATTCCATGTTACCACAAATTTCCTTGATTATGATGTCGTCCTTGGTGGAACTTGGATAGGTGACTTGTTGTATTCACTTGATGAATCCATGTAAACAGTCACCTTAAACACTCCTGCACACAGCAGGCATTGTGCAATTACTCCTATGGGAGAAAGAGACCTTGGAGGATTGGAACTTCTAACATATCTTACTGAGAATATCCTAAGAAGTATGGTTGGATTGGAACTTTCCAATAAAATCACCACAATTCAAGCACAGCTTTATCCAACCACGAGAGCAGAATCTCATGATCCTCGAGTTACGGGATTTATTAGGTCAACCAACACTCATGGCTCATCCTAAAAGAATTCCATTTACATAAGACTTAAACATGCCATGTCTGGGGTACTTTGAACATACAATGTATATTGAAATTAACCCCCTTACTTGCAAGTTTTTTGTGGTGGTTAACTATGTGTTAGAAGTAAATTTGAGCTTGGGGCATAAATGGACCATTGCTACACAAGCACTACTGTGCTTTACTAGCAATAGGGTCATCATGATGGTCAATGACACAGAGTTAACAATACCATACTACACGGAAGAGGATCTAACCCTAATGGATTTCTATGATGCTGAACGTAAAAAGTTACAAGCCTCTTCCATGGAAGCCCCTCTACACAATGACCTACCATCTGCCTCAACGACCGACTCAAATAAACCATCTACTCCTTCCACTCCATCCTCAGTAACAAAGTCTAATGCCAAAACCATGCAATCAACCGCTATTCCTAAAGAAGATCCCCAACCAAAACCATCTATCTCAAAGAAGGAACTTAAGGGAAAAGCCCCAGAGAAAACGCCTCTTCATCAACAAACATCGCCAAAAGAGGGGGCTACATGCTTAAAAGCCTCCACATCAATAACCACTACTCTGCGCAAGAGACTCAAACCTCATCGTCAACAACTCCCATGAGTCTTGAACTTGCAGCCTTAGCACCAACCAATGTGATTAGACACAAGATTAAGCATAAAACTTAAGGTGGGTTATACCACACTAAAAACTAGAGAGATTGCACACTCAACACAAGATCTCTATTCTTTTTTACATTC
Organism: Cibotium barometz; assembly: GCF_041138505.1. Classification (NCBI taxonomy): domain Eukaryota; kingdom Viridiplantae; phylum Streptophyta; class Polypodiopsida; order Cyatheales; family Cibotiaceae; genus Cibotium; species Cibotium barometz. Next base: position 38,102,582 of record NC_141060.1, read on the forward strand.
ACAATGAACCATACAATAATATAGGCTTTCTAGCCTTATCCCACTTTACACATCATCATCCATGTGGCACTCCCTTTTTCACTCTTTTGGTCAGCACTCACACACCATTCAAAATTACATGTGGCATTCTTATCTTTCCACAATATCTTGCACCTCTAGGGTGCTTTCCCACATACACACAACACCGCGATTATATCTCTCAATGCCCCTTCTTAATTGAGGTGTTCAACAACTCACCCATTACCCATATCAATGTAGCATTGCAGAACTGCAATCACTACTTCTCAACACACCCCCTCCAATGATACATTGGAGTGTCCATAAGCTACGGCTAGACGCATCTAGTCCGCTAGCATGTGTCTACATGGGCATGTGCCGTATCTACCTATTATAGACACCAAGTTCATTTGATCACGCATGCTCGGGTGAAACCACCCTCATCCTTTTTGAACCATTGTCGTGGTGGTCGAGAAAGATACCAACCCATGCACACCACTACCATAATCCATTTTGAGATCCATGATCTCGGACAGGGAACCCCTATGATGAGCCAAATCGCTCTCACAAATTGTCTCAAAAGCCATCAAGACACCACACATGCATTCACTTTTGAGCCTCTAGGTGGACTCATGCAAAGAACCCTCATACCAATGGGTGAAGAAAACAAAAGAATTTATCGTTTTGAGCTTCACGCTCAGGTACAGTTACCCTTCTCATACATGGGTGATAATCCAATTATAAATTACATTTCCATTTTGTTACAACCGAGCAGGAGATCCACATGTGTGTTCCAATTGCTTTAAAAATACAACTATGCCTGTTTTTCCATGTGAACAAAGGTTTATGATTTTTTTTTAAACATATGATATGGTGTGAATGAAATCTTAACTCTAAGGTTTTAAAAACCTTATCAAGAGCTACACCAAATTCGGAAACACTCCAAAATGCGCTAAAGATCTATGTAACATGCAAACGGCACTAGCTGAAATTTTGGGGATAGCCTGCACATGGAACCCGCATCACAAGGTCGTCTTCAATCCTCATATGTGATGCAAGTTCTCCAGAGCTAGGAACTTGCTATTCTCTGCAACACTCTGGACTTCTTTTACACTGCTGTGTTGCAACAACTGCGCTCCACGCTAGCCAAAGCTTGGCTACCAAATGTTGCTCAAAGGTTCACTCTCCTTTTAGCTCTACTACTGCTTCGAGTTTGCCTTCTATTGACTGTTCGCTACTTCAATCTCTCCGCCTTCCATAGCTCATGCCTTGTGCTGCAAACTTTGAGCAAAGCTTTAGTCAAGCTTTCGTGGCGACCTCCTCTTTTTCGTGCATACCTGCTAGCAGTATGCTATAGTCATTGTTGCCTGATTGCTTTCCTGGCTACGCTGCATAATAGGCTACCTCCTCCGACTGGCCTAGCTTACAAGGCTTCAACATTGCAATCTCAATTCTAGCTGCCTTCCTTTCCTTGTCCATGATATGAGCAGCAGATGCAGTAGCTTCAACTGCCTCCACTGTTTCAGACAATCGTTCAGCCAGCTCCTTGATAGTGGCATGGCTCGCATCTCCTTAGCCATCTAATGTAGTTCTTTATCTTTAACTCTGAGTTTCCTTCATAATGTTGCGATCATCCACCATCAGCATAATTCTTCCTTGTGAAATGTCAAGTTTCACTGCTGCCAGTGCTGATGCTTGCATTGTGACAGCTATCTCCTTTGCACATTCCTTAGTGGTTGCATTTGTTGCAGCAACAACAGCCTCCACTATCTCAAGTTTTGTTGATTTTGCTTTAGCTAGTCTATGCTGAGTGCTTGCTTTCTCTGCACATCATAAGCTTCTTGTCTTGACAAAACCTCCCCCATGAGGTTCTTGTAGCCACCTTTTGCTATAACTTCTTTGTAATGTTGATTTTCTTGCAGCTTGCAAAGCCCTTTGACATCATGATCTTTCTTTGTGAGGTTCCTTGCGACCACCAGTTTTGGCCACTCCAAGCTCTACACTATGCATGCCTTTGCTTGTTGCATGCTTCTTCAAGGGTGCTTTGATCTAGTCTCTCATCGGAGACCACAAGGTATCAAACATGTGAAAGCCCCAAGGCCTCCACTCCTTGCCCATCTGCTATGAAAAACACACAAGTGCATCCTCCTCTTGATGCACAGAAATGGACTCCCAAATGAGTCCATAAACTTGCATGCCCCCGCAGTCAAGCAACCATGCCCCCGCAGTCAAGCAACCATGCACCTTCAACCTCTTTGCCCAAATGCAAAGAATCATAGGATTCATAAATCCCAACATAGCAACCCTTCTCAAATACGAGCATTCTTCCATGCTCAAACACCAAATTAGAGGCAAAAACACCAAAATACCTTCACAAATCTCTTTGGCAGCTTCTCCTTAATGACACCGAAGACTCCATAGCCTTCATACTTGCTAAAATCTCCATTTTTAGCTTCGATGATGATGAGCAAGCTCTCCATGTTGCAAAACTACCATTTGCAACTCTCTTGGGCAACTTCTATGCAACCTCCTTGTTGCAAATCTCTTCTCAAACTTAAGAATGGCAGCTCCAAATCTCTCTCAAATCCTCAAAATGCAATCCAAATAATAATATGAGTATGCTTAATTTTTTTAAATAATAAACTAAAAATAATGCTTAATCAATGAACTCATAACCAAGAAAACTATACATAAATATTCACCATGACTAAGAGCTCACCCAAGCTCTAATACCATGTTAACAATCCTAAAATGGGATTGATCATGGTGATTAGAAACAAGACAACATAAAACTTAAATACCACACTAAAAACTCCATGACTAGAGAGAGAGAGAGAGAGAGAGAGAGAGAGATTGCACAGGTAACACAAGATCTCTATTCTTTTTTACATTTACAAAATGAACCATACAATGATATAGGCTTTCTAGCCTTATCCCACTTTACACGTCATTATCCATATAGCACTCTTTTTTCCACTCTTTTGGTCAACACTCACACACCATTCAATATTACATGAGCCATTCTTATCTTTCCACAATATCTTGCACCTCTCTAGGGTGCTTTCCCACATACACACAACACAACAATTATATCTCTCAACAAAGGAGGGCCCCAAACCTTCCGCATCAACAAAAAAGAAAACTCCATCAAGTCAATCAAATCAAGGTATCTTAATAGTATCAAGATGTGGGTGGAGAAGTAGCTACTTGTAGCTCAAGGCTACTACGAAGGCATCAATCCAATTTGGGTGCCTCAACAACACTATCCACAAAAGCCATTGTGAGTTCCTCAAAGAACTCCACCAAGGAAAAATAAAAGAACTCCACAACACTATCCACAAAAGCCATTGCGAGTTCCTCAAAGAACTCCACAACACTATCCACAAAAGCCATTGCGAGTTCCTCAAAGAACTCCACCAAGTCAACAAGTGTGGGTACCAAAAAGATTACTGCAAGCACAAGGGCATTACCAAGACAATACCAAAGCTTGGATTCCCAAGTGCATCAAAAAGCCCCCTAAGCCTGTACAAAGAAACAAACCTCACTAACCAAATGCCTCAACCCCACCAATTTCTAATGTTCATCAAAGATGGGTGCCTGTGCACGTGCTTCAACAACAAGGATACTATGATGGTAATCCCATCATATGGTTGCTAAAATCGAATAAAAGGAAGACATTCTCGCTATCGACTTTAACCCCAACAACTTCACCTAAAGTTCAACAAGAATGGAAGCCCAAGCAACACCAAGCAAGTCACTCAACCCATCTCATGCATTTAGCACCTACACAAAAGCTTGTGTGTTCAATCAAACCCAATGGTAACAAACCAGAAGCTTTTGCCTCGACAACACTTGCGTCAAAAGTTCAAGATTTAATTCGCATGTCTACAACAGAGACTTATGAGCGCATTAAAGACAAACTCATAATACTCTTTTCAGTCCTCTAGACATGAAGCGTAAGTGAAGAAGCTACGCGATAGACATACGAACCCATTCTCTCAAAAAGGGGAGTAGCCACAAGAACCTGTTCCTCTCGCAAGGTGGTAGCCCAAAAAAAAACACATACATACACACACACACACACACACACACACAAACACAAGGGAGTCACACATATGGCCTACCTAAAAGTAGTAGAATATCACAAATAACTCCCAAGGATCTTAAATAGCCATTCCATTTTTGTTAAGCTTATAGTTTACCATCTCTTCTCTCCCATTATTAACATCTCTTAACGTCCCCACTAGCACAAATCACATGTAACCTTGCTTATGATTTCCAAAAACAAAGTGAGCAAATAAGCCAAAAAAAAAACGTACTCACACAAATATAAAAATGCAATCATTCGCAAAAATCCCACCCCCCTGAACCCGTTAGGAATTCCCAGTAAACCACTAAGCTTTTCATTTACTAATAACTGGCCATTCTCATTCCTTCCATAGGAACAAAAGACCATTGAACGTCAATCAACATCAAAGCCATCTATAAGCATGTCAATTCTCCCTACACAAAGGTCAACGTGATCACGAGGACATGATCACGTTGACCATTCTCATTCCTTCCATAGGAACAAAAGACCATTGAACGTCAATCAACATCAAAGCCATCTATAAGCATGTCAATTCTCCCTACACAAAGGTCAACGTGATCACGAGGACGTGATTGCCGTCAAGAAAAGGAGGGAATGTTAACCCATTTCTAAGGTTAACAAGAGATACTACCATTATCTTATATCAAGGATTCAAGGAGGGAATGTTAACCCATTTCTAAGGTTAACAAGAGATACTACCATTATCTTATATCAAGGATTCAAGGAAGATACACAAAAAGATCATATATTCAAGATATGAAGCAATGGCATCTAAATCTACAACTTGGATGGGTGCCCGTAATGGTTTGACATAATACTTATGGAAATTTCCACTTCAAGAGCATGTGGTAGTAAGTTAGGATGAAGTCCTAAGTGATGTACTTTATGGATATATTATGAGATTAGTCATTGTAATAGCATTAGGCCTCTTATGAGCCTAAAGTGTCTGTCGGCCATGATTTAAGTGAGTGTGAATACTTATGACCATGTATATAAGTGAATTTCTCTCATAATACAAGGAGACTCTCCCATTGTGCAATAGAGTCTTGCTCATGCTAATCCTCTTGTTAATCTCTCTCCCTAATGCATGCTAGTGAGTGTGTGTGAGTGAAGTGAGGTGAGAGGAGAGACGAGTACACGTAGTGCAACGTGGCGGTGTGACAACGCTCGTCTCGCGGGAGACGCGATGAAATTGATTCTCAAAGAGTTATAAAGCTTAGAGATCTCAAGGGTTACGAGCTCGGCCATTGAAAAGATCCTCACAAAAGTTATGGTTCACCAGGTAATCTCTTGTTGGATGTGTTTCAAGGGGGTTAGGGTAAGCCATAACATTTTTGGCACCGCTATCGTGGAGCTATCCCTTGGCTTTTTCGATAGTTTTTCTCTAATCTACGCATTATCCATTTCCCATTATCTTTATTAATGGTTTCCCATGAAAAAGATAGAGATTTAATGGAGATTTGTGTGTGATTTTGTGAGAAATAGCTCTTTTTATTATTATTTTGTAAAGAATTCTTATTTGCTTGATTTTTAGCTTACTTTGTTGTTTTTGTTATTGTTGATGTGAATTTTAATGTTCCTAGGGCTTGCACATAGAGTGTATTAGGCTTAGTTTGTATCCATTTCATCAAATAATACAATAGAATGCAATTTTTAGTGAATTTTAGCTCTCTTTAGAGTTAAACATGGAGTTAGAATCATTAATTTTTACTTGATTTGTATGTTTTTTGTTTGATTTGTATACATTAAGGTGTTAACAAGTATTAGGAGTACCTTAATCATTGAAAAAATTTCTCAAAATAATCATAAAACTCTTGAAATCAACTAATCTCTCTTAGTTGACTGATTTTTGTCATTAAGGGTGATTAATCTTGTTCAAGAGGTTAAAATTTTAGAAAATATATTTTTTGGGATCTAATTTGGTCATGTAAGTAGTCAAAATCAATGTTTTGAAAGCATCTAGATGCATTAAAACACCTAATTACATCAATTTCTTCATCAATTGAAAAATTTTGACTCTCTTTTGCTTAATTTTACCTTAAGAGAAGAGACCAAAATTAAGAGCTTAATTAATCTCCTACCAACCATAGATTAATTTACACATTAGTTGATGTACATAGCTTAGCAATCCCTTGCTCTATCCAATGATATGCTTAATTGTGTGAATTAATTAGTGATAAGAGGTTAATTAGAGTCCTAATTAGTTTAAAATAGGAAAAGATTAGTGCAAGGATTAATCTCTTATTAATTTTTAATCACTTTTTTACATAACTCATTAAGGCTAATGAGCATTAAATGAGTAGATGCCCATGAGTTGTCAAATTGTCCATTTTGGGGATCATTTATGAAGGATGTAAGGAGGTGTCATAATAAAAAGGTTGACTTTTTTTATTCCCACTTGTCTTTTTGGGAAAATGCCCATATCTCAATTTTAAATTCAAAAATATCCCCCCCCCAAAACAAGGAAATTTGAATTTTTCTCTAAACTCAAAAAAAAATCCGTGAGAGTCACGTAGCTAACGCCATGAACCTTTTCTGCACTCACGCCTTAAGGATTCACGTCCTAGGGACTTCATGCCTAAAAACAAATATCAAAAATCGGTTCACATCCCAAGCGTTTCACGCTGTGAATCCCTACAATTTCACCTCGTGAAACAATCCCTGCACAAAAATAAAAAAAAATCAAAAATCAGTTCACGTTCTAAGTGTTTCATGCCGTGATCCCCTACTGTTTTACGTCATGAGACAATCCCCACGTAATAATAATAATAATAATAAATCGATTCGCGTCCTAAGCGTTTCACGTCGTGAACCCCTACTATTTCAGTCCCCCGCGTAATTTTTTTTGATAAAATTCGTAAAGTCCGTTTTCATGCCGTGAACTTCACCCTGCTAGTTCACGTTTTGAAAGAGTTTGGAGGCTCCTATCTCCTAAACTGTGAGTCTGATGAACGCACTTTAGTGCTCATCAGAAAGCCAACATCGAGCTCTTTGAATTTGGTCTTAACCATCAGAGAGCAAAATCCATCATTTTGGCTTCCGACCAATAGCCTCAAATTTCGACCTAAAAATCGAGGTAAAAAATGATCCTAAGAGCCCTAAAAATCACCCAAAACATCGCGAAAATGATTGCAAACCATATTCGGGCTACTTTTTGAGGGCCTAAACGACAAAATCACGAAAAACTCAGAGAGACAAAGTTGTAGTACTCCAAAAATACTACAACTTTTTCATACATAGTTTTTCAAATTCTTTTTGGAATACCTTCCAAAACAGGCTACGAAACAGAAAAAATCTTCCCAAATTTTTTTTAAATCTTCACACTGATGGAAAATAGATTTTGAGACCTCCTCTTCCATCTAGGATGCTACCGTCATGCACTTTTTTCGAAAAAAAAATATCCCTAAAATCACGTGCATTTAGCGCCTAAGGTAATTAGGACAAATGAACACTCATTTAACCCAACGAAGAGCATGCCAAGCCTCCTGAGACTGTAACGGGCTGTGAGAAAATCTAAAAAGCAAAAAAAAAACACGTGCTTGCTCATGAAGCAACAATTGACAGCGTCAAACATGGCAATAATAGAGGGACTACGTGGGCGCACACTCTCACTGAACCCAATGGCTGACATCTTCGAGCCATTGAGATCTATGCCCCAACTTTGCAACTTGAAATACCATTTGCCATGCCAACAATAAGCGTGTCATCGGGTTTTATATCCCCTGTCACTTCAATCCCACCGACCTTTACCTAACATTCCCACAAATATTATAGGTACCAACCCTTTTCAATCCCTAAATGCCCACATCTTGGATATACTGACTAATCTAAAATGGGGAGTCGCCCAAGGACTACATGAGGTCGTACCCACATTACCACCCACACACCACCTCAATGACTCATACAAAAACACAACTAATCATGTTCAATTCCTTCAAATGTTTGAACAGAGATGTGAAGCCTTTGAAAATCCAAACTGCCCCACCAAGATACATGTATTAAACCTATTCTTAGTGGGAAAAGCTAATCGATGGTTCATCACATTGATGCTGGCAATCAAGATGAACTTCAAAGCCTTGAAGTCAGCCTTTATCCATGGCTTTTCAAGACAAGGTGATCGGTGGAGTGCAGCGAAAGAACTCTATTCAATTGAGCGTAAACCAAACAAAACCATCAGAGACTTTATCTTTCGGATAAAACTCTTGGACTCAGGATGTGAGTCATGGGAGAAATTAAATGATTCTCAATTGAAGAGATGTTTCAAAATGGGCTTAAAGAATAACAGCTTTTACAACTTGATCATTGTATCCAATCCAGAAACATTTGATCAATGTTATAAAGAAGCAATACGTTTAGATGACAACATGATGAAAACTGACCATAATACGAGATGTTCCTCATCCAAACAAAGTGAAGCAATGGCTTAAAAAATTTGATCTCAGAATTGTTATTCTCTAAATTCTATGCAACCTTACTTAAAAGCTTTCAACCGACATCTCTAAGAGAGGATGAGATCCTTCAAAATCAACCATCCTTAGTGCCTCTCCAAGTGATGAGCGAAATGCTTTGTGTTTAGTGCTATCACTGTCTGCGAGACCATCCCAATCTCCATTGTGCGTACAAGGCACCTGTTTTTTTGTACTCCATATGTTGCAAAACCTTTGGTCATGACATTATCCAACGTCCCAATTCATCTACAAATAACTCGAAACCTCCATCTTCCGTGCACCAAGCAGAAACAGTGGAAAGGGTAGAAATTACTCAAGAAGCAATTAAGTAAACACTTTAGTGTTTCTATTGTCGTGGACCGTACAAAGTGGTAGACTCCACAGTTTGGAATACTTCCATGCCCATAGTCACTAACACTTCGCAACCCATATGTGAACGATGTGGCATCGATCACCTATTCCAAGATTTCCCAAGACGAGTTGCTTCACTATATAACCTGTCTCACAAAATACAACTCTTAACATCTTAAGTGTGCAAAACGGGCAATTGTCCATGGTACCCTTGAATGTGCTTACACGCTTACAAGCCAAGGCACGAGAAACAGTCAAAAAGATTTCAAAATTAAAAACTTCGAAATGGGTAGAATTACATGCTTTAAAACAAGAACCAAAAGAAGAAGCAAAACCTTCTAAACTCAAGAAGGACAAGGGGCAACAAACTATCGAAACCAAAGCTAAAATAAAAGACAGGGAAAAAGAATCTGTGGAGGACATAACCCCAAAAGAGCCAAAAGCTACGTATGATGCAGAAGCATCCACCTCAAAGGCTCCCACACAAACCACAAGACCCATATATGCAACACAGGATACAAAAGCTCGAAAGAAAGTTCGTTCTCCTCGCATGGGCAAACATAATGAAAACCTGACGATCCAAGGAAAGTGAGAAGATGAAATAAGTTCTAGTACGTCACTTAGTGAGGATGAAACAAGTCCTCATTTGTCACTCAATGCACTTAGTAGACCACTTAAGAAACTAGAACCCGCCCAACTCCCCCAAATTAAAAATCATGATCATATGACATATGCGGAATACAAAAAGCAAGTTCACAAGAGCATACTTATCATTGTTGAGTGTCATACAGGATCATCAGTTGTGATTGAACTTCATAATGCCAATCCTAAAAAAGCAACCTAAATACAAGAACCTGAGGAGTATTGCTTTCCCTTTGAAGAGGAAGACGTACTCTTTATGGAATAGTCATTAGAGGCAGATTGCACGAATTATGCGATTGAAAAAACACGTGAGAAATTTGATGAATCCCTTACGAAATTAAAGCAGTCTCTTAAATCCTCATTTGGAGGAGGTCTCTTCTCTCATTAGCAAATTCCCCTAAGCTTGTACAAAGAAACAAAGCTCAACACCAAAGACATCAGCCCACCAATTTATGATGTTCATTAAAGATGGGTGCCTGTGCACGTGCTTCAACAAACAGAAAAACTATGATGGTAATCCCATCATATGGTTGCCAAAATAGAACAAAGTGAAGACATCCTCGTATCGACTTTAACCCCAATAGCTTCACGTAAAGTTCAACAAGAATGGAGGCCCAAGAAACACCAAGCAAGTCACTCAACCCCTCTCGTGCATTCAGCACCTACACAAATGCTTGTGTGTTCAATCAAACCTAATGGTAACAAACCAGAAGCTTCCACCTCAAAAACACTTGCATCAAAAGTTCAAGGTTCAATTCCCATGTCTAAAACGGAGACTTATGAGTGTATCAAAGACGAACTCACAATGCTCACATAAGCTACGCGAAGACAGACATACGAACCTATTCTCTCAACAAGCAGAGCAGCCACAAGAACCTATTGCTCGTAAGGTGGTAGCGCAAAAAAAAACACACACACACACAAACGCAGGGGAGTCACACATATGGCCTACCTAAAAGCAATAGAATATCACAAACAACTCCCAGGATCTTAACAGCCTTTCCATTTTTGTTAAGCTTATAGCTTACTATTCTTTTGGCTAAGTTAATGTAACAGCTGCTCCATGAGTACATATCCATACTTATGCACTTGAGGATATTTGCACCAAATCCTCACCATCAACTTTCCAGGTACATCTCTGTGGATGGGGGGGACATGGTGGGCGAAAGATTGGTCTCAATTGTATAACCCATCGCCTGGAATTTTCCTTCAAATTACAAACCGTTACAAACGACGTTACCATCTTCAAAAATCAATGATCTCCAATCCTTAGTGAAGATATCTATATTAACCTCACAAGTCAACGTAATTCTTTCAATCCTTGCCAACAAGTGGCTACTTCAACACACAGAGCAGTTTAATAAGAGTCTATTTGACTCAACTCTTGTACTTCATATATATATGCTTCATTAGAGCACTTAAATATACATGAAAGCATAAAAAGCACATGGGAAGAAACATGCAAGAACAAGTGTCCTACTCAATAACATTTTCATTTACTAACTAGTCCTTCTTATTCCTTCTATAGGAACAAGTGTCCTACTCAATAACATTTTCATTTACTAACTAGCCCTTCTTATTCCTTCTATAGGAACAAAAGACCATTGAATGTCAATCAACATCAAAGCCATCTACAACCATGTCAATTCTCCCCACACACAAAGGTCTTCAACGCGATCACGAGAATGCGATCGCCACCATCGAAGGGGGGAATGTTAACCCATTTCTAAGGTTAACAAGAGCTACTACTATTATCTTATATAAAGAAGTCAAAGTAGATATACCAAAGATCATATATTCAAGATATGAAGCAATGGCATCCCAATCTACAACTTGGACGAGCGCCCATAATGGTTTGACGGAATACTTATGGCGATTCCCGCTTTAAGAGCATGTGGTAGTAAGTTAGAATGAAGTCCTAAGTGATGTACTTCATGGATATATTATGAGAGTAGTCATTGTAATAGCATTTGGTCTCTTATGAGCCTAAAGTTCCCGGCCAACCATAGTTTAAGTGAGTGAACACTTATGGCTATGTATATAAGTGAATTTATCTCATAAAACAAGGAGACTCTCCCATTGTGCAATAGAGTCTTGCTAATCTCTCTCCCTAATGAATACTAGTGAGTGTGTGTGAGTGAAGTGAGGTGAGAGAAGGGATGAGTACACGTAGTGCAACACGGCGGTATGACAACGCTCGCGGGAGACGCGGTGGTGGAATTGCTTCTCAAGGAGTTTTAGAGCTTGGAGACCTCAAGGGTTACGAGCTCGGCCATTGGAAAGATCCTCACACGACAATTGCAGTTCACCAGGTAATGTCTTGTTGGATGTGTTTCAAGGGGGATTAGGGTGAGCCATAACAGTAGAGTTGTCCAACCACCACCATGAATGACTTACTCTAGAGAGTCGGCTTCTTTCTCTGATCTCTGGACATATACACCAAAAAGGACAAGTCAAACATGAATTATAGCATTTTGTCGTACCAGCTGGGTTTTTTTCCTTCTGTGAGGAAGAGCTGTGTATCCGAGAAATCATCTGTCACCCCCTCTGGTTCTTCTCCTAACTCCAATCTTGGCAGGAAGTCTAGTACTACTACTTGATTTTTGCCGAGGGTGTGCCTTATGTTGAACTCGAACTCCTATAACAAAAGCATCCATCTGGCTAATTTTCCTACCAAACTGGTTTGTTTATTAGGTAGTACAAGAGAGCTTTGTGATCTGCATGAAATTCAAACATTTTTCCCAACATGTAGTGTTTGAACTTCTTAATGGAGTAGATTATTCCAAATGACTCCTTTTATGTGGTGAAGCAGTTCTTCTCCAGCCTAGAAGATAGCCTCGTGTTTGCATAGTAAACTAGTATGTACCAGCCTTCTTGTGCTTTCTGCAACAGAGCACTATTAATGCCAACATCAAAGGCATCAGTAAACACATGAAATACCAAGTCATAGTTCGACTGCTGGAGAATGGGTGTCGCTAACAATATACTCTTGAGATTCCGAAATATTTCCTGACAGGATCCGAACCAGACATACAAGTTCTTTGGCATTCTTGGGCAGCTGGCAACTTTATAATGATTGTGATCTTGGCCAGATCCACGGCTCGCCCTTCTGCAGACACCATATGCATCCTCTATCAAGTTGATCTTGTGTTGGTAGAATCTAGGATCAATACCCTTCATGTATGAGTAACTCCAAGCGAACATATCTTTGTAGGACTCTAACAATTCCAGGAGCCTTCCTTTGAATTCCCGATTTAGCTAGGATCAATACCCTTCATGTCTAAGTAACTCCAAGCGAACAAATCTTTGTAGGACTCTAACAATTCCAGGAGCCTTCCTTTGAATTCCTAATTTAGCTAGGCACTGATTCTTACTGTTTTTAGCTCTTGGTCGTCTCCCAAGTTCACTTCTTCCAGTTTGTCTTCCTGGACTCTGATGTTTTGCTTCTCGAGTTGGGCTTCCTCTTGTTGAGGGCCATCATTGATTTTTATTGCTCAGCCTGCAAATTTGCCACACTATCCTGAATGTCCTCCTCCTCTTCCTGTGCACTTTCTTCATTTATCAGCACTTCAGGATGAGCCACCACGACTTCTAGATCGTATCTTTGTACAATCCTCTCTACGTCCACCTCAAATAGCGATAGCAGATTTGGATTCTCCTTCATGATCTGCTCTTCTTCGTGGTCTTCTACCCTTTCCAGGTAGTTTAGGCCCTCTGCATGCATCGGTCGGCTGGCCGAGTTTAGCCTGTCTTTTCCTGTAACTAAAATGCAGGCTTTCTTTTTACCTCTTGATTGTGATCTTGTCCGTATCCCAATTGTGTTTATCCCTCCACTCCTCAACCACGGTCTAGTCAGCCATGCAGATCTGAAACGGAGCTGACTGCATGTCAATAATTCCTAGCTTTTTAGCCAGACTATCTCATATTATATTTACTTTTGACCCTCCATCCAGAATAACCCTTGTCACTGTCTCTCCTCTGATCTTGATGGTCATTTCCGAAATGGACGTATCACAGTCCTGGACTATTTCCACACTCCTACATTCTATCGGGTTTTCCAGTTCCTACAAGGGCATCTACACTAGATTCTCATTTGACACTCTGGATTGAAGCAGCTTTTAAGTGTAATTGGGAACCAGATTTAGATCCAATGTTCCAAGCGCATCAGCATTGTTCGGAATTCAATTGTATAGTCTTCTGTTGGCCTCTTTTTCTGCGTCAGCATCTGTAGCTTTTCTAGCACCTCCATTATGGTCTTGTCCTTCATGAATCTTTTCAGGAAGGCTTCTTTAGTTCTTCAAATGTTTAGTGCTCCATACCATATTGTGCATACCAATTGATGGCTTTGCCACCCAACGTCATTGCAAAATACTCTCTTTTGCGGCAATGAAGCTCTGGTGGCTAAGAACGTGGTTTTGAAGGCGAAGATACGGGCATCTGGATCCTCCTTGCTCTTGCCCTTAAATTTAGGAAACTTGAGAGACATCCTTTCCACAACTACCGGTTCTTCTCCTTCTTGAGCTTTTCTACCTCTTGTTTTGTGGCTCTTGGTGATCTTCTTCCTGATTTCTCATTGGTTCCTGAATCTGTCTTTCCAACTAACGTAATATCCCTTCTATTAGTCTTCTTGGACGATGCAGTTGTCCTTCGTACTCTACAGCTTCAGCCTGTCTGCAGCGGTGTTGCATTGCTTTGTTTGAGCTACCTTCATTCTCCATGCATGCTCCATTGTGCTCTTATGACTCTCTCTTGAACATACCTAACCCTAGTATGTACCCACTCTCTTTTCCCAATTTATTTCACTCTCTATAGCTTCAGCCTGTCTGCAGAGCGGTGTTGCATTGCTTTGTTTGAGCTACCTTCATTCTCCATGCATGCTCCATTGTGCTCTTATGACTCTCTCTTGAACATACCTAACCCCAGTATGAACATACCTAACCCCAGTATGTACCCACTCTCTTTTCCCGATTTATTTCAACTAGCTTCACTCTCTGACTAACTGTGCAGGGGACTGACCTAAGACTAACCTCTATTTTCTCACTCCCCTACCTGGCGTGCCAATTCCCTAGCAAGATTGCCAAAAGTGTCAATGTCAGTGTCTAGTCAAGACTCGGCACTTACGTGATTCCAAACCATCTAGTCAACTCCGGAGGAGATGTGCCCGATGCAATAAGCGAACGTAAGAATGTTGAGCTACCGTCTGCCCTAAGTGTGCGGGGAGATTAAGCATAAATGCAAGCAAGTTAGTTCCTATGGCTATTCAGATTCCATACAAACTCACATCTAGACAAGAATGACAACACAAGATTAAACAAAACACAGATAGAGATGAATAGATAGAAAGCAACAGTGAGACAAGGTCCAATCCATTCCTGAATATTACAGTACAATGACTTAGAAGAACTCTGCCCATGAACTGCTCTCTCAACTCTCATGTGTCCCTATTCGGTACTATTCCTCTCATGAGAGACTCGACATGTGTCTCTATCCAAACAGTGATGCACCCTCTTCTACAATCTCGGTCGATAGACTTGATCCACACTCACTCATCTATCCCCTTATCCAACTAATCCCCCTTTTTCCATTACAACCACGGGTACTACCCGTTCATCAAGAAGCTGTTACAAAACAAGAAGACCCGATTTTTTGCACAACAATCAGTCCATCAACGATCTGGGTGGCGAACAAACAGGCTGGTTTGCCGCCACAACAAACCTACTTACCTTCCATCACCTCATGAGAATTCGCAGAAGACATGCTGAGGATGGCGTTTGAAATGGAAAGGAAGGTTGCAAGACAAATATAGCACCTAAAGTCTCAAATTTGGGCAAAATCAAACCAATCCACATCTCAAGAATAATGATCAAATTTGATGAAATTGGAGATTCCATTCAATACCTAGAGAAGTTATCAAGTCTGCGAAGCGATAGGACGGATTGATAATCCCACCAAGATCTACTTATTCCGACTTTGCCTTGGAGACAAAGTTAACCAAGTGGGTTTAGATCTCTAAACCCACTTGGTTGAAAAGGCCAACTACGAGATCTTGACACACTTTGATTGTGGGATTCTTGCGACCTAGTGGAGCCAAATGGAGTCCCATATATAACCTCAAGCAAGAAGAGGGAGAAATAATGTAAGATTACATTGCTAAAACCAAGTATCTCCACATGAGAAGTAGCACCCACAAAAGATAAATGTTTTATTGCTCATCAATCAATTCATGATCGGTCTTAAGAGCAAGAGGTTTCACAACCATCTCTACAAGTCTAGGCGCTTCATATTCGATGAGTGATGTCAAGGCAATAGACCTAGTAGATGATCTGCAAGAAGACAAGGATGTAGAAGTCATCCACCTCAACAAAGTTATAAGAAACACATTATCCAAAGCATCATTAGGAAAGGGTTCCCAATAACCAACACCAGCTAGATTCCTAGTTAAGGACATGAGTATGGACAAGTTGGAAGAGAATTTGCTAAATCACTAAGGCTAGCAATGGGGAAAGGCCGACCCTTCAAGCAAGACAACCTCAAGGCTAGCCCCAGCCCCTTTAGTAGGACACCCACACCTATTCCAATAAAGAGATATAGTTTGGTGCACTGGCCCGAAATCACACAACTACGAAGTGTCTAACGCTAAAGGACTTCTTTACGTATTCATCCTTATTGTCATCACTCTACGCCAAGACGCGGATGCAAGCCCCAACAGCTATACTAAGCCCTGAAAAGGCTTAAGGACTAGAACCAAAGATCCAAAAGAAGAAACCTTGAAGAGCACAAGAAATGCACGATTAGTTGTCAAAAGGGCAACGACGTTTCATGACCATTGAAAGTGGTTCAAACGAGAGCTTCGAGGCTACCTCCCTCTTGTGAAACCCATATATTATGAAAACCTTCCTAAGAAACTCGAGGAGTACCCCTAGAGAAAGAGAGGAGGATAACAAGTCCAAGAGCTTGTGAGGAAGATGCAAGTTGAACTAGTGTCAATGCTAAAGCAAATGGTCGAGTAAGAACCACTAAATCCACCTGAGCATATCCCAGAGCCAATCATAGACCCAATGAGAGAAACTCACAATTTGCCAAAGGCATTTGATAGATTTATAACCATTCTTAAGAGGCTGCAAACAGAACCGCTTCTAGAGCCTCTACCTCTAGAACCAATCCAACCAAGCCTCACATTGCTAGATGGAGTGAGAGGGAGGACTCTATGGGAGGTAAAAGTTTGCCTTTCATGGATCATCATAGCCAACATAACATTTTCTTTGAGGTGATTGATGACGACTTTATCCCCCTTTAGAGGCATCGCCTCCTATGGAAGGATCTATGCACATCTCTTACATATTAGCAAGTCCTTTCCACCTCAGAGTAAGAACCTAGTGAGTGCAAGTATCACCCACAGGACAAAGCTAGCTTCACAACCTTCTTGTCCTCGACAGTCGGAGTTTCGATAAGTTCTCTTTTGCAAGGAAATTCACAACTTTGAGAGACTTATCCAATTGGATGAATGGGAACGTAAGTCCACACAACTCAATATGAACCTCAGGAGGAGGACGAGCCATGCTCCATTGAGCATCCTCCCTCCATAACTGAAACCAAAGGGCAACCAAAAGTGCCCATGAACAAGATGGGACACTGCTCTGAAAGTGACGAAATGAACATTGTGCTACTTGTCGTGTACAACAGCCTTGCGGTCTCTGCGACCTTGGTTGGTGGTGCTAGTGTCAACATATTCGCCAAGGATTGCTGGGAGGCATGGGATAGTCCACCACTCCTAAGCACAAGCCTCGTAGTGAAGCTTGCTGATGACAAGAATACAACCAAGCCCTTAGGCATCTTGCAAGATACAAAAATGAAGACTTTCGAATTAAGCTTCCACCACACATTCCTGGTGATAGATTCTCAAAGAAGAGGATCATACACGATGATTCTAAAAAGGTCATACATGAGAGAAGCAAGGCTAGTTCATGATTGACAAACCAATCACATTTATATATACACAAAGAAAACCCATCCTTGAAAATAAACTTAAAAACATGAAAAAAGATTCATCCCATGGGTCGAGGCTTTCTCGCTAATGAGTCTGACACAACTATCCGAACCGCTTCGGTCAACATAAATAAATGTTGTAATAAGTTATTGGATAGTAAAGATAAGAACCAAGTTTACGACGCCCCCCTGAGCAACCTGACGACTATGAGGATTGGCATGTCTTGGTGGCAACCATCGACACTCTTCCACAAATGCTTAAAACAAGATTTGTACAACTCGATAGAACGGAGATCACCTCTTTGTTCATGCCTAGTGCAATACCCTCATGCACCCCATGCATGTGCACACACTCATTTACACACGTGCACCCCACACACATGCTTCCACACATTCACATTTGTATAGTGCACTTCACACCTTTGTACATCACATGTGCACACGTGTACCACACATGCACGCGCAACCCACACCCATTTGCATAGCATGCATGCGCACTTCACACACTTGTATAGCACACATGTGCACACATGTACCACCAACTCATGCAACCACACCTATTTGCATAGCATGCATGTGCATATGCACACATGTACTCCGGCACTTGCACCTTGCACCCACATTCGCACCACATGTACACACTTTTGCAAAGCATGCACGTAGATGTGCACACATTTGCTCTGCATGTGCACCCACATCCGCATTTACACCGCCACACATGCACACTTTTGCAAATTATGCATGCACGTGTGCACACTCATTTGCTCACGCACGTGCACTCCACACCCATTTGCACATCATGCACACTTGCACCTACAAGTGCGGGAGAAAATGCGGGTGTAGGGTGCACGTGCACCCATCTTCACATGTGCACATACATGTACACCACACCTCATGTACCCCACACGCACACACATATGTATGCACAAAGCCTCCCACTCGCAAGAATTACCCCTCCCCACCCCAAAGTTACTTTTCCAAATTTTAAAAAAAAAGGATCCCCCCTCTATATTTTTCCAAGAATTTTAAAAAAAACCAAAACAAACAAAATAAAAACAAAAAAGAACATTAAGAAAAACATTCACACAAACAAAACTAAAAAACTCACTTAAAAAAACTAAAAAACATTAAAACTAAAAAACTAAAACATTAAAACTAAAAAAAAAAACTAAAACATTAAAACTCCTTTAAAAAAACAAGCACCCCTTCTCTACGTGGCCAGAAAACTTGCGGACAATTGCACTGATGTGCAGGGTTTCCTTGTCTTCCATGTAGGGGAGGTGCAACAGGCTTTAATTCTTTTGGAGAGGTTGTCCAAAAGAGATTGTCTGTGGGCTTTACCATGTATCCATCGCCTCAAATGTCCACATCCATTGTGGAGCCCTATAACACTGTGTTGCCCAGTCCTCTCCTTGAGCACACGGATGCTTCCGTTCTTGAAAATGAAGCAATCTATGCCATTTACAAACATTCTCTCCACATTAAGCGTCGTGCAGTTGTGACCATCCACTTCATTCTGGAAGGGAAAGTTTCCAAAGTCATTGTTTGCTAATTGTCATCCTTAAGGATTGGTAAGCGTGTGGGTGTGAAAGCGATCGTTCGTGGGTGAAAGAGTGAGAGGAAGAGATAAATGAGAGAGGAGGGAGATCACATGAGCTTATTGTCAATGGTTTTCTTCAATAGCTTGGCACTTCTCTTTGGACACAATATGCCCAAGAGAGTGCCTCTCCACTCTTCTTTGCATTTATAAAGAGTTTATGCTTACAAAGTTCTTCAAAAACAATAGCCAAATGAGCTCGATACTCTTCTTTGGTCTTTGAGAAGACTAGGTATGAAAGAGATTATGTGGAGGAGAGGCATTGAAAGAGCCAATGGGAGAGTTTGTTGGTGAGAGAGGTGTTGAAAGAAATAATTATGAGTGGGGAGAGTGAGAAAGCGAGAATGTGTGTCTTGTAGGTGTCATAGGACCTATCACGTGTTATAGATGTCACCCAAAATAGCCTATGGTTTATGCACTAATGGGATCAACTCCCTTGATATGTTTAGGATGTAGTATCATCCCAAAGTAAAGAGATAAATCAAAAATTGAAAGATAATTGACTACCTAGTGATTTTTATAAAGAGATCCAATATTGTTACCTATTATATAGAAGACAACTAGCTTCTCAGTAATCCCAAAGAACCAATAGATATCTCCTATCATATCAACAAAAGCTAAACAAATTGAATTTATATGTTACAACTTATCAAGGTTTTATAAGCACTCAAGTATCTCCAAAGATAATCCCTTGAAATACCATGACAATCCACATATGATTCAAAGAATTGATAGTCGTGTTAATATTGTATTAAGAGATCTTTTTGCATAAATTCAAAAAGCAACCTAGATGTACCAAAAAATCATTGTCACTATGTAGTAGTAGTGTTATGAAAGGCATTCTAATGGCGACATCCAGGCGACCCTGTTTCAACTAAACAAGAGAAGCTCATGTGCACATGACATTCCCTCCTCTAATTAAACCGAGGATTAAGCTCTAAGTTTGGGAGTTACATTGGCAAATTCTTCGACCTATATCAAATGTAGTTGAGTCCTAAACAATAAAATGTCCAAAGTCAACATTATGTGAGCTATAATATATCTGTTTATTGAATCAACACTAAGTACCACCAGCCATGCATAATCGGGTGTAAAGAAATAATATTCTTTACATATTAGCCTATTAAAAACATACTGGGCATCGTAGGTTAAAGAAAAAGTAGTGCACAACCTTATCTTATTGGTGTTATGTCAATCCTTGTGAATGAGAGATTAGGGCATAATTAGCTAAGGATAGATTTCCATATACTTAGACCACTCAACATCACATGCTTAACTGTTGGTGCAATCATAAAAGATTACAAGATCGTTACTACAAAAAAACCAAAAATGTATCATATTTAATATTGAATCCGCATCATGAGCAATGCAAAACCATAGTTGAAATTTCTGCTTAACAACACCCACCGAGCATCATAACCTGATATTCAGAGACAAAAGCTATACACAACTTTGTAACCTCCATGTATGTTGAAAGGAGGAACTCCCAACTCATGCTAGCACAAGAGACATGGCAAACAACCACAAAACACGAGCTAAGTGAGTGTATAAGCACTCACCTTGCTCCATTTATATAGGTAGAGCCGTATGAAGCTGCCAATCCCCATCAAAGCTCCTCACCATTGCGTTTGCAAAGTCATAATCCATAACCAGCCTTCACCGATTCCTCACCAATGCATATGCAAGGTCATAAACCATAGCCAACCAAAACCGACTCAACAAAAATAAAAGCCATGTCAACCAACCAAAACCGGCTCAACAGAAATGAAAGCCATGTCAGGCAAGTAACTCCGCATGCATTAGATTAGGTATAGTTTATTATTTAAGAAACGTCTTATGTGAATGGACCCGCAATAAGTGGTAGTTATGTGAATCAACCACCTAAAGTTTCACACCACTAATACGGGATGCACCAAAACTAGAATGTGCACGTGAGTGTGCACACACACACGTACACGTGTGTGTGTTTGTGGGAGAGAGACATTTTCATGTAAGTTTTATGTGTGTGTGTGTGCACGCGCGGGCGTGGGCAAAAGAAGCAGAGTAAAGAGCAAGCACAGCTTTCTTACAACACCGCAACCCAACATCATCACCGACCACAACAAGCCACCAACCTTGACCTCTCCGACAACAAGAAACACACACCCCCCCCCCCCCCCCCCCCCCCCCCCCCCCCGGACCTCTCGCAAACACCCAAGCGGCCACACCAATACAACACCGACACCTTCAGTAGCATCCCAGCCATGTTGCCAACACGCCCGCAAGGCACCCGGCTAAGCACCAAGTCATCATCGGCAAAGCTCCAAACCATCGATAAGAAGGCCAAGACGCTGGCATGCCAACCCCCCCCCCCCCCCCCCACCCCCAAAAGCCGGCGCACGACTGCAAGCAACCACCCAATACACCAAAACTGACCACAAGCAACCACCCGATTCACCAAAACCGACCCCGGCATCAAGACAACACCGAGTATTTAGGCGAGCGACGATCCACACAACGCTGACATCACACATCACTGCTCTTCCCAACAATCGGTAAGCGAAGGTAAAACACTTCATACCCTCCTTTTTTTTTTGGCTTATGATGGCTCTCCATCGAGTGGGTACAGTGCTCCCCACGGAGAAGAGAGCCAATACAACTGAGCTTATTTTCAGGTCGAAAAGTCCAAACCCTTATAGACCAAAAACCTTTTCGATCACACCAACTCACCATGCCACATCACACACCAGGCACTAACACGGCACTGCCCACATAAAGACCGTGTACTTACCAATAACTAAGATTTAATCCAGTGCACAAGAAACCTTCCTGAATACATCATGACAGGACGGCACATTGTTGCCCTGCAACCTGGATTTTCCGGATCCATTCATCATTCATCGACCTAGATTTTCTAGATCCATTCATCGAAATGTCCCTGACCATTCAAGTAAAGTGGTTTGCTCTCTCGACCCTGAAATGCTTCACACCATCTGAGGCTGCCTAGTCCATGCTCGAGTCAAAATCCCCCTCGGCAACCTCATTAGGGCTCATGCAATGTTCCAATTACCCAAAGTAACCCCTACCTTGATAAGGTCAGCCTCACGGCCTTCTGCATCCAATCTCCCTGAGACCTGGATCTCTCACTTACTCTGCACTACATTGAGTTCTACCATAAGTGGCCTTACCCCGAGCTAAATGCGAAATGTACATATTTGCTCAAGACTAGAACTAGTGCCATTGATCCTTTTTCAGTGCAAAACCAAGTCATGTCATCTAGTTCTTAGGCCAAAATTGCAGAGGGACCAATGGACAACCTTGTCTCACAAACCTATTGAGAGCAAACATCCCATTCAATAGGAGGCTAGATCCAGCGTCAAATGAGTGTTCCAAATCCCATCTTGGACAGAACTCTACTATGAGAAAAGACCAATGATCCATGTCATACAATTTTCAAGGAACATAAGGCATTTCTACTTTGTATGCAAGGCCACCTCCTTGCCCACCTACACTAAGTATACGATGTCGATGATAGATCTTCCTTTGATGAAACCAAGTTGTCTTTTTGGAAGCACAATTTTGGAGTAGGGTGCCATCCTTATGATCCACCTTCTTCCTCTATTCTTCTACGACACTATGAGAAAGTTGAAGCCTATATGGCAGTGCTGCAAGCTTTTCGTCGTCCTCTATTCCTGCACGGGTCGGAGTGTGTGACTCACGGGGGACTAGGGCCTTTGACACACTTGTTGATACCATCAATGCATATTAAAACATTTAAACATGGCCATAACCTTAACACATATCCATCATCACTTTGCATAAAACATAAAAGCTGGACAAAACATCCACAAATGCTGAAAATGGAGCTTGCACACGTGACACCGCATAGAGGCCGGAATGGGCCGACCCCCCCTTGGAGTATTTTATTACCCAAGGAGAATAATATCATGTACAAGCTTTGAGGGCCTTACTCTCCCCACGGGAGATGCCGGATTATCCATATAAAAATGCCATAACACAGCCCAACACGAGGCAACCAAGCCGAAACATAGGCTGTAGAAATGCCGAGCCAACAATATAATCCATATACCTCCGTGTGGATACTGATTCTTCCCCAAAAACCATGGGTCTTCATGCAATAGAGAGGATACAGCAAGTACAACTCTCCATTCAACCGATACAACAAGTACAATGGCTGGTACAGTCGGTACAATGGCTGGAACAGCAGGTACAGTGGCTGATACAACAGGTACAACAAGTACAAAAGCTAGTACAACCGGTACAATGGGTGGTACAACAAGTACAAAAGCTAGTACAGGCAGTACAAGGGCTGATACAGCAAGTACAATGGCTGGTACAACTGGTACGATGGTTGGTACAACAAGTACAACAAGTACAAAAGCTGGTACAGCCAGTACAAGGACTAGTACAGCAAGTACAACAAGTACAAATGCTGGTACAACAAGTACAATGACTAGAAATCATAATAAATTATTAAATACCCTTGCCTTCAGTATTTCTTCGCGATGGAAGCCTCCAAAACAGTCCCCAACAGCCGGTATTCTTCATGGGCAACCTTCAAGTGAGAGAGAAAGAGAGTAGCCATCATGAGGGCAACCTGTAATGGTGGTAGAGGCTAGTGTGGAGCAAGAGAGCCTCCATTAATGAAGAGAGAGGGCTCCAATTTATAGACTTGTCTCACTTTGGTCCTTTTTCTAACAAGTGTCAGGCCACTTGTCTCACTTTGGTCCACTTTCTTGCCACATGTCCCAATCTAAGAGATGGGTCCTTCCATAATCTTTATCTCTAAAAATATCCCAACTGGTAGACATTCTGTCATAGGCACTTTGCCAACTCTTGGTATCTGCTCAATTCCATATGTAATGACGCGAACAGAATTTCCATCGGAGTCGGGCCAAAAATAGCAACTCTCCTAAATTTTAGGAGTGTGGTCCTTTGTATTCTAGGATAATCCCCCATTCCCAAAGCTTGTACTTTCCAAATATTTAAACATCCTGGAGTCCACCAGACCCCTTTGAGATTAGGAAATGTCCAGGCTGGTGACATCCTCCCCAGCTTCTTAAAAGTTGTCCGCAACTTTAAGCTTCAAGCCATATATTCAAGATATAATCATGTCCCATCGATTGGGCGAGACGAGACAGTCTCAAAAATCCAATATAACTGAAGAATCCATGTCCCAAAGAAATGGGCGAGACTAAATAAGTCTCCATAATACCAATATCAAAATCATGTCCCAAGATAAATGGATGAGACAAAAACAATCCCATAAGTCCAGATATCATAATCATGTCCCAAGATAAATGGGCGAGACAAATCAGTCCCATAAGTCCAGATATCATAATCATGTCCCAAGTAAATGGGCGAGACAAAACAGTCCCATAAGTCCAGATATCATAATCCATGTCCCAAGTAAATGGGCGAGACAAAATAAGTCTCCTGCCAACAAGACATCGGTCCACATGACCCTTGGCATAGACATAAGTCCCGTCATGTCCACTTTACCACTTGCACTCCGTGTTGGTACTCTGACCACACACCTTGGATGAGAGGTGGGCTCAAGTAACAAGATAAAACAATCACTCGCAGGCATAGATAACCTGGTGTTCTATACGCATTTCTGCTACACATAGTTTATAAGCATTTCGGCCACCAACTCATACTACCCTCTCAAGTACCCATGTTCCCTTCCATCTGCTCTCTATTGTTTCACCCACACATGGTAGAAACAATCTTCAAGAGAGCACGTAGGACAAGAGAACACTACACAGGATATGTTGTGCTTGTCACTACCCTTTGAAGTGCCCATGTTCCCTTCCATCTGCTCTCTATTGTTCCACCCTCACATGGTAGAAACAATCTTCAAGAGAACACGTAGAATAAGAGAACACTACACAGGGTATGTGAATCATGAGTTTCATAAGTCCAATGCATCCCAAATAAAGGGAGCCAAAAGGAATAATCCATCCCAGTAAAAGGGAGTCATAAACATAATCCATAAACCTGAGGATGGATCCAAATCCCTAGAAAAGAAGTCCAAGAATCCATAGACCTGTATACCATAATCCTTGTATACCATAACTCTTACCACATGCTCCGTGCTAACCACACACCTTGGAGTAGAGGTGGACTTTACCCATAAAAGCATCATATCCATGAGATAACCAAAGATTTCTTCTCTATAAACTCGGACAGATTCGTCCATAGAAATTGCCTGTCAAGCCCAATATCTATATAAATCTCATTCAAGAAAAAAATCTCCATAGATATATTCCATCCCAATAAAGGAAGCCATGAAAAGAATTCATCCCATTAAAGAGAGCCATAAATAATGTTTCCCTGAAACCATCTCAAGGCAAACAACAACACCTTTCTCCTTGCATAGCTATACAAGGGTTAGTGAACATCAAAAATACTTCATAGCAAAAGCACTAACTTTGCAAACTCAAAGTATACTTAGCTTTTCTTTGCCAGGTTGGTCATTAAGCCAGAAGAAATATCTCATCACCATATCCTTAAGATATCCTAAGATATATCTCCATATAGCTTGCCTGCAAGCTTGATAATATAATCCACAATATCCATATGGAAAGAGTACTAAACCTGTGCACATAAAGCCAACTTCACACTTCCACGATAAAATTCTGTGAATTCATAAATCCTTAGATCAACAAGCTGTCTACTGCTCATGCTCTTGCTTCATAAGCTATGAAGCGGCTGGCCATGCTTAACAACAATGATGGTAAGTGTGGTCCCCACTTGAGATCTTTTCTCTTCCTTATTGATAGAAGGAAGCCTCTGCTTCCAAGAAAGCCTATGCTTTGATACCAATGTAACGCGGCGGCAGTGCTCGGGGAACTAGGGCCTTTGACACACTTGTTGATACCATCAATGCATATTAAAACATTTAAACATGGCCACAACCTTAACACATATCCATCATTACTTTGCATAAAACATAAAAGTTGGACAAAACATCCACAAATGCTGAAAATGGAGCTTGCACACGTGACACCGCATAGAGGCCGGAATGAGCCGACCCCCCCCCTTGAAGTATTTTATTACCCAAGGAGAATAATATCATGTACAAGCTTTGAGGGCCTTACTCTCCCCACAGGAGATGCCGGATTATCCATATAAAAATGCCATAACACAGCCCAACTCGAGGCAACCAAGCCGGAACATAGGCTGTAGAAATGCCGAGCCAACAATATAATCCATATACCTCCGTGTGGGTACTGATTCTTCCCCAAAAACCACGGGTCTTCATGCAATAGAGAGGGTACAACAAGTACAACTCTCCATTCAGCCAGTACAGCAAGTACAATGGCTGGTACAACCGATACAGTGGCTGGAATAGCAAGTACGATGGCTGATACAGCAAGTACAACAAGTACAAAAGCTGGTACAGCCGGTACAATGGGTAGTGCAGCAAGTATAGAAGCTGGTACAACCAATACAAGGGCTGGTACAACAAGTACAATGGCTAGTACAGCCGATACGGTGGCTGGTACAACAGGTACGGCAAGTACAAAAGCTGGTACAGGCGATACAATGGGTGGTATAGCAAGTACAAAAGTTGGTACAGTCAGTACAAGGGTTGGTACAACAGGTACAGCAAGTACAAATGCTAGTACAACAAGTACAATGGCTAGAAATCATAATAAATGATTAAATACCCTTGCCTTCAGTATTTCTTTGCGATGGAAGCCTCCAAAACAGTCCCCAACAGCCGGTATTCTTCATGGGCAGCCTTCAAGTGAGAGAGAAAGAGAGTGGCCATCATTAGGGCAACCTGTAACGGTGGTAGAGGCTAGTGTGGAGCAAGAGAGCCTCCATTAATGAAGAGAGAGGGCTCCAATTTATAGATTTGGGCCTCCCATGAGCTAAAATGGCAAGAGAAGGTTACGATGACAAGTGGAGAGCCACACAATAGCTGAAGTGACAAGTGTGAGGCTACTTGTCTCACTTTGATTCTTTTTCTAACAAGTGTCAGGCCACTTGTCTCACTTTGGTCCACTTTCTTGCCACATGTCCCAATCTAAGAGATGTGTCCTTCCATAATCTTTACCTCTAAAAATATCCCAACTGGTAGACATTCTGTCATAGGCACTTTGTGTGCGTAGTCTGTACTAGGGGAGAACTTGCAGCCTGTCCAAGGCTGTACGGCTGGTTTGCACAGAGAAAACAGCAGCACCAACTCTTGGTATCTGCTCAATTCCAGATGTAATGACGCGAACAAAATTTCCATCGGAGTCGGGCCAAAAATAGCAACTCTCCTAAATTTTAGGAGTGTGGTCCTTTGTATTCTAGGATAATCCCCCATTCCCAAAGCTTGTACTTTCCAAATATTTAAACATCCTGGAGTCCACCAGACCCCTTTCAAACTAGGAAATGTCCAGGCTGGTGACAGAGTGCCATTAGGTTCTTTATGCCTCATAAACTGGGTGGAAAACAGAGGGGATTCTCTATTGCTGTGTAGGGAGCTCTTCTATGGAGATAATCAGAAAGGAGGTTAAAGCCAGCTTATTGGGCAGGTTGCAGCTCATGTATGGAGGAAGGATCAAGGAGAAGCGTGAGGGGGATCAGCAGACAGCAGCAAGAAGCTGATTGAATGTTCGGGCAATAAAATGTGAGTAGCAGGAAGTGTGCCAAGTACCCCTCCATAGTGGGGCTGGGCTGTTCTAGGCTGGAGCATTGCCAGAATCGCTACCAGGAGTGGCCACCTTCGTGGGCTAGAAAATTGGTGAAAGAGAGACTGAGATTCCATGCAATGATGAGCTTTAGTTCACCACTGCATGTGGAGAGGCCGTGTGGCCATGGCATGGGCTTACATTGCGTGTATGTTTTTACGTGTTTATTTTGCAGGTTTAATTTATGACACGAAGTGCACATTGTCACAGAACACCTTTTGCAAAGGGAATTTGCAATCTTGTTTGTTTTTTCTGCAAATATTTACCACACGAATGCAATAGCAGACATTTTTTTCCCGCTCAACATGCGCCTCATCTCGAAGGCAAATGCGATCTGAAGATCGCTTTACTAATCCACCAGCTTTGATCAAAATGAGAGCCAAAAGCAATTGACACAGCAGCAAGCCAAGTCTGAGCTTTCATAAGAAAATGATACTTCTAATCTTACAAGTGTGAACAGTAAACTTTAGCAACATTGCTCAAAAGCCTTGGCTCTCCAACTCTTGCTCCACTAGTTCCCACCAATCATCATCCATTGGAAAACTCTCAGCAGGTCCACACTGCAAAAATCAAAAAGCAAAACGCAGACATTGGTTAATCGAGTGAGAATGCAAGATAAAAGGTCATCCCAACATCTTACTTTGAGTGTGACATAAGTAGCTTAACTGACTATCTAAGCTGATCCCAACAGGTGGTGCCTGCACATGTGTAATGGTCTTGCCTATGCCTATGTGCAGGATAGTGATTGAGAGCTCTTTCATATCTTGGATTTCAGGCATGAGCTCCAACTCTTACACTTACTCTTTGCTGCACAGCACGAATTAAAGCTTGGTGCTCAAAATTCCCAATAATGTTTCCTGGACCTTTCGACTTACCTGCTCATTGATGCTGTGTGTACTCAGCTTCTTGTCTGCAGTCTCCATTGAGTTGAATGCTTCCTCCCACCATGCATTTTCATTATCTTCCACTTTGCCACTCTCTCTCAAAGCAAGGTCTTTATCAAGGAGGACACAGTCAAAGTTCTGTGAGTCTTCATTTGTTATGGACAGGTGAGAAAATATCCCAGCCGAGCATTCTTCATGTCCCAAGGATTCCCATGATGCCTCTGCGCTGACATAGCAAGACTCAACCGACATGGAGAGTGGAAAATTCAGAGGGATTGTATGGCGGGGGATGGGCCGTAATGGTGACTTGTAACCTACATACATAACAAAATCAAAATCCTTGGCTAAGCATATAGGCCTTTCACTTTTAGAGTGCCAATTGACCACATTACCTCGACAGTCAGGATCATGACACTTTTGATAGTAGCCTGCTGTTCGAAAGTCCACAATATACATCACTACAAAATTCAACGGGGCTGAATTCTCAGTACCAAAAATATGATGAACCAGAAAAAATCAAAATGCCAGCTTCTGATAAATGCTACCATGGTTGCTTTTATGCTGCCTTCCAATGTTCTCACAGTAACGATTCCCAATGATATTGTATACGAGAACACCATACTCTGAGAACCAGTACCAGCTCCGTATCTTGCCTGGGCAGCAAAATAACAACTTCTAACTCCTCTTCAGCATTATTTCAAAAAAAATAGAGCCTGGAAGAAAGTACACATGTACATTGGTTATCCTTTGAACATGACCTGGAATGCCTTCAATACACGCGATTGACTCTATGAACATGTTGATTGCTGGAAAAGGTGACCTCCCAGAGATGCAGAACTCTGCAGCCTTAGGCATCCTGTTCGGAGCAAGTGAACCAGTAGCATAGCCTGCTGCCAAAGATCCTCCACGCCCGACCGACTTTGCAAGTCCAAGATGTGAACAAGACAAAACATGTAAACGTTGATACAGGCAGCCATGGAGAAGAGAATCAAGTATATCGACTTGTTCAGAATGTAGGTTGTTGATACCTCGGAGCCGAAAGTTAGAAATCTTTCGCATTCTGGTCCCACTCTACAAATCAGAGAATCTTCAAAAACCTCACGCTCGCTCTGTCCCCAAAAAAAGGATTGTTGGCATGCTGATAGAATTCAAGAAGCATTGAAACGCACGATGTTTTTCAAGCACAACCCTAGCAAAACACCCCCCAAATAGCTTCCTCTATGCATTTGGCTCTTCATTTCACCCAATGCATCTTTTTATCTCATCAAGGTGATCCTCATGTCCTCTCTGACTCAGCATTATCCTTTTGGATTAACACCAAACTTGGCCATCTGCCTCTAAAATGAGCAAACTTACCAATTCTTTACAATTGAACCGCCCAGAGGGCAGGAGTCGTGATGTCTTCCCAGCCTTCGATGAGAATGGGAGGCGGAAGCTTCGGTTTCGAGAGTAGACAGCCTGATCTACAAAAAGCTGGGAATGGCAATCTCCACGAGAGTGGCCTTTCAAAACATAGAGCTCATTGACTCCTTCATCACTGTTCCGAAGCCTGTCTAGCCTGTTGCATAACTGAAGTGGAAGAAGAAAACTCAGTTCCAAAAACCAGCACTATTTGTAACCCCACAAACATACAGAGGACACGCTGAGAACTGCAGGGGCATATTAGACTTCTTTATTCATCCACATTGAGATTATCTACATACTCATGCATCTGGCTATTTGTTTATTTCTGGAGAGTCTTTTTCCAATCCCTCCAAGATTCTCATGAAATCAGAGGCCTTTCCTTCCAATAAGTAAAAGTGTTTTCCCACTGTTTTTGAACGGAGTAGTAGCTTCCAATTTGGGACAGCTATGAATGTATAATTTGTTTTTCTTAATGAGACACTGGTTTCACTATAAAAAAGAGTGTGTGTGTGTGTGTGTGTGTGTGTGTGTGTGTGTGTGTCACACACACACACACATATATATATATACACGTACACATACATACACATACACATACACATACATACATACATACATGTAAGTATGTATGTATGTGTACGTGTATATATATACATACATACATGCATGCATGCATGCATGTATGTATGTATGTATGTATGTATGTATACATACATACACACACACACACACACACACTACACATTAGTCAAGCAGGCATGAAAACGGCATGCAAATTCAATTTGCAAGCAAGCACATAAAGATGCTAAGCAATGCAATATTGGTATGGACAACCCTATTCATGAGACTATATCAAAATAGGCATGTTCCAGGCAAGTACATGAGGTACCAGAACCAATTAAACACCAATCCTCCACACATTTCCGGGCAAGTACTCACAAGCACAAGTTCCAACAGAAAGCCAAGTCCATAATATCACATGAGTGGCATCAAACCCGGCATATGCAATTGCCATGGATGCCAGTTCAATGTATATACATAATGAGAAAATACGGGTGGATCAGTTGAAAACTTGGGTGGCGAAATGGTGACCTCTCTCAAGCTTCTAAACAGTTATCCGCAATTGAAAAGCATCGAAGTACATCTAAAGCAAGTATGGGCAATCTTTAAAGACCTCTTCGTGTACTCATTTAACATCAATGAAAAGATAGTTCTTGAACTTTACAAGGTGTTTTCTTGAACTTCACAAGATAACACCTGACAACTTTGCCTACAACAAGCTTACTTCCTTGTGATACACAATCTGTTCTAACTCCAAAATCTCCTCAAGTTTATTAACTTCTAGTGAATCCTCAATAAGAGGTTCAACAGGCTTCGACCCTACATACTTGCGAAGGAGACTCACATAAGAAGCATTGTGTATATGCCAATGACTAGGCAATGCCAACCTGAAAGCCACTTTATTGATCTTCTCGATCACTCGAAAGGCCCATAGTACTTGGTTTTGCAAGCCTTGATTTCTCCAATTTCAACAATACCCAATCTTTCTCTTTGTCATCAAATTGCTTTCTATGCTTATCAACAACCTTTTTATGTTTGTTGTGTGACCTTGCAATGACTGTCCACACTTGAGCACAGGCAATATCCAAGTCTCTTACATGCTCAATTAGAAAATTATCTCATCCTTTGTGCGAAGGATGGGTGGAAAAACCACCCTTATCGTAAACAATCTCAAACGAGATCTTTCCCGTAGATAAATGCACCGTGTTGTTGTATGCAAATTCCACAAGCAGTAAGTCTTCTCCCAAGAAGACTTTTGATCCGCCCATACAATCTCAAGAGATTGAACACGGCTAAATTTGCAACCTCACTCTGTCCATCTGTTTGAGAGTGATAAGCTGATGAGAAGTCCAATTTGGTACCCATATTCTCAAATAAGGCCCACCAAAAGAGACTTATAGTCCTCGGATCTCTATCCCCTACAATGGATTTCAACATTCCATGATTCTTGAACACTTGTGCCAGATATATTTTAACCACATGCTCAACTTTGATGGTCTTCTTGACTGGCAAGAAGTGAGCTTGCTTGCTAAACCTGTATACAATTGTCCAAATAGCATAATTACCATGTTGGGATCGTGGCAAGTCCATAATAAAATGCATTGTAATACTTTCCCATGGATGTGTGGGAATAGGCAATGGCTAAAGCAATCCTAGTGTCTTTTGCCTATCAAATTTCACCTTCTAACAAGTGATACATGTACCTCTATGCCCTTCAACATACTTGGCCAAAAGAAATACCGCTCAATCATGTGCGTAGTAGGCATTATGTCTCTATGACCAACATATGGAAGAGTATGACACTCATCCAAAATCTTTTGCCTCATGTCGAAAACCACACATTGACAATTATCTTTCATAAGATAACTCTCTTTGATCAAATATGAGGCATGTGTATGACCAACCATCAAATCAACCCAAAGAGTGACAAAATCAACATCCGTATGATACAAATCACACATGGCAGACAAGTCTCCATGAGAGACAGTCGAGATAGCTGCTACATACCGTTTTCGTGACAATATATCTACCACTACATTCTTCTTTCTTGAGGTGTGCAAGATCTGAAAATGAAACATAGATGGAAAATTGGCCATCTTCATATGCTTCTATGACAATTTAGTTTAAGTAAGAAAAATCTCTAACTCTGGTAATCTATCTTCATAGTGAAATCAACCCCAAGAAGGTAATGTTTCCATATGGTTAATGCATAAATTATAACCAAGAGTCTTTTCTCATAAATGCCAAGAGAGAGCTCTGCATCATGCAATCTACGGCTCTCATAAACAACGGCATGTCTCTCTTGATTTAGAACAACTCCTATGCAATTTCCAAATGCATCACATTCCACATTGAATGGCTTTTACAAATCTGAAATGATCAACACTAGACCAGTTGCATCTTTCAATTTGAGGAATGCATCTCTCACCACATCAATCTATTTAAATATTGTCTCCTTCTTTGTCAAATCCTACAAAGGAGAAGCAATCCATGCAAAGTGCCGAATGAACCTACAATAGTAGGTGTGACCACGATACATTTGTAGTCTTGCTTTGTACACGGGTTGTAATCTCAATTGAAACCTTCTCTTCCTTTCCGTCTTTGGAACATGCATAAATGGAGACATCTCCAAACGCACTTTCCAAAACTTTTGCATATATGCATTCACCGTTTCTCCCTCATTCTGCTTCACCCAATCCCACTTCATTGTTATCTCATTTAATGCATTGGAAGGCAAGAACTGGACATAGAACCTCTCCTTGAACTATTCACATGATCTAACAAGATTCGGTGAGAGCTTGTCAGTAAACCACCAATGAGCAACAGTACCTTTCATGAACATGCTTACATACCGGATCATGGACTTCTGAGCGAAATCCTCATCACTAAAAGCAATATCAAACTGGGTAATAAAATCAAGTGCCTTTGATGCATCACATATTTGTCTCCGGCTTTAAAGTCACGAGACTTTGATGTATTAGCATGCATCTCAACATGTTTTCTTGCACGTATGTCCATTGGGACAGCCCTTATGATTGGCATCATTGTAGGAACAAAAGGTGATGCATTAGACATAGAAACATGCCCTGTAAGCATGAGGCATGGCTGGCCTCTCAACACATTGATGCA
Source organism: Cibotium barometz (assembly GCF_041138505.1). Taxonomy (NCBI): domain Eukaryota; kingdom Viridiplantae; phylum Streptophyta; class Polypodiopsida; order Cyatheales; family Cibotiaceae; genus Cibotium; species Cibotium barometz. The sequence continues at coordinate 38,136,361 of NC_141060.1, forward strand.
TTTTCACCCATAACTTCTCTCAGTACATTAAAATAAGTCCAACCTGGCGTGTATTTACTTATAAATTATTAATTGTTGGCCCTCCAACTTTAGTAAGTGTGTACACATACACTTTATAAACCTTATAAACCATATAATCCAAGGACTTCCATCGCGAAGACTTCCGCTGTCACATCGACTCTACTTGCAATTGGTAAGCTTTTATGCTTAAATATGGAAGCAAGTAGCAAGAGGGAGAAACCGGATTACAAGATCACATACCCTGTGTAGTGTTCTCTTGTCCTACGTGCTCTCTTGCAGATTGTTGCTTCCATGTGTTGGTGGAACAATAAAGAACAGATGGCAATGAACATGGACACTTAAGAGGGTAGTGTGAGTTGCAAGTCTACATCAACAACCACTTGTTTGCAATATTGTATTCATATGCATTGGTATGGAAATCTGATCAAAAATGCCCATGACACTATGTATTTGATTCTCTCAAGATCAATATACTTTATTTGAGGGAGGGATCGACCGTTCCAGCTCATTGTGTGTCTCTTGTCAATTCAGCAAATTACTTCTTGTATTGAGCATGTGTCCATCAAATCTTAGTGTATATAAGTGTATTAATTACCATTGTGTGTAACCAAGTTACATCGATATCAGAGTATACGGTTCTCTTTCACTTCTATCGTGAGAGACGATCACCGTGAACACTAGCTATCTTTACACTTGGAACATTATGCACAACCATACAGTGAATGTTGGAGATGCTAACACAAGAGACAAGGACAATGAATTGCATGCCTCCAATGCTTTACGCGATGAACAAACTCATGTGGTGCATAATAGGAAACGTGAATTTGTGGGACAACCGTCTCGTGGGTGGCAAAGAGAAGATGCAAGAAGAAGAGTCCATAGTCTTGAGGGTTGAACTTACCCGTATACAAGCTCTCCTCCATGCACAGCAAGAAGAATTGCATCTCTATGGCCACGAGGATCCATTAGTATATAACCGTTTGAAAGCCAAGAAAACTAAATCTTATATGGATCATGCAATGGCAATGATTGCTCAAGAGTTGCACATGCAACCGAAGGATGCAGCACATGCATACTTGGCTCGTACCGAGAATGCCTATGCAAAAATAGCAACCATCCCACTTATCTTGGAATCCCCACAGGTGCCCAAACAAGCACTAATGTCTAAGAGGATGAATCCCCATGCTATGGGAGAGGAACAATCAGTGACTTCACACCATGCAAGAATACCTTATGTAGCCGTGAAAGACACAATGTTTATGACAATGGTCAAAATGTATGTCAAATGCCAGTGCCGGTTCAAAATGTGCATGCACAACACATGCAACATGGGCTACAATTTTCCATTGGTGCACGTATTCTGCGTATCACTCATGCCTTCGAGTGTCCTCATGAGGGAGAAGCTATAGCTGAAAATGTACCAATGCATGTTGAGGAGCCAGCCGTGCCTCATGCTTACAGGGCACATGTATCTATGCCTTATGCATCACCTTTTGCTCCTAAAATGATGCTAGTCATAGGGACTGTCCCAATGCACAAACATGGGAGAAAACATGTTGAGATGTAGGCACGTGCATCAAAGTCTCATGACTTCAAAGCCGGAGACAAATCTGTGAAGTTTGACGCATATCATGAAAAATATAATGCATCAAAGGCACTTGCTTTTATTGCCTAGTTTCATATTACTTTCAGTGATAAGGATTTCACTCAGAAATCCATGATCCGACATGTAAGCATGTTCATGAAAGGTATTATTGCACATTGGTGGCTCACCGAGAAGCTCTCACCGAATCCTGTTAGATCATGGTAAGAGTTCAAGGAGAGGTTCTATGCTCAATTCTTGCCTCCCAATGCATTGAATGAGATAACAATAAAGTGGAATTGGGTGAAGCAAAATAAGGAGGGAACAGTGAATGCATATATACAAAAGTTTTGAAAAGTGCTTTTGGAGGTGTCTCCATTTATGCATGTCACCAAGGCGGAAAGAAAGAGAAAGTTTCAATCGGGATTGCGACCCGTGTACAAAGCGGGACTACAAATGTATCCTAGTCACACCTTGCACCAACTAATCGCAGCCACCACTGCTGCCAAGCAATTGGAACTCAAATTGAGTCGATCCAACAAGGCTAAACCCTCATTTCAAGACAAAGAGAGGGTTGTCCAAAACTTGCAAAATAATGGACGACGACTTAAAAAGGACCAAAACCAAGATAAAAATGGTCCAAAGGCTAAAAATAACACTACCAAGAAGCGTCCCTTCAAAGTGAGAGACTATGGTCTCACTCCGAGCAAAAAAAGCAATATATGAGCGAGGAAAAATGCTTTACTTATGGTAGTACCGAGCATATTGCAATGACATGCCCAAACAAGAAAAAGCATGATAATGCAAATGCATCAAAGCCTAATATGCATATGGTTCCGGATGTGCAGGGCAACACTTCATATGATAGCAAAGACACAGTTGTATGTAAAGCTTGGGAACAACTTAAGGATCAACCCGCTTTGTTCATGTTTGATAATTGTGCAACTGAGAACTTCATATCTACGCAGATGGCAACTGCTTTGGGTATTGAGGAGAGAACATGGATCCTCAAATTGAAGCAAGAGCTGCCTTTGTTGGTAGAGAAGTGCAGGTCATGCCTATTATTGGCAAGTTGCGCATACACATTCAAGGCTATGTGGATCATGAGGATTTTCTTATGGTGCCTTCGAATGGCTGTGATGTATTGCTTGGAAAGCCTTGGCATACGCGTATTGATCCGTGCAAGGCTTACAAGACCAAGAGGATCACCTTCATGCATAAAGGACGAGAGCATGTAATTGATGCTGGTGAAGAGAGTGATACTATTCCCCTTGTATCTCATGTACAAATTAAGAAAGTAATGAAAAAGAGTGTTTTTACGTACTTGATTTTTGTACGGGATCATGTTAAGGAAAATAATGTACATGTAACCGCTCTTAGTAATGATAGGTTGAAACTCTTGCAAGAGTATAATGATTGCTTTGCTGATGAGTTACCAAATGAGTTGCCACCTGTACAACCAAAAGATCATCGCATTGATCTTGTGCCGAGTAGCTCACCACCTAATAGACCAGCCTATCATGTAAGTGCATCTCAAAAAGAAAAGATCATGAAGCAGGTGAATGAGCTTCTTAAGAAGGGTTTGGTTCAGCTAAGCAATTTCTCATATTGTTCAGCCGTCCTCTTGGTTCAAAAGAAGGATGGATCCTTTCGTATGTGTGGATTATAGAGCTTTGAATAAGCTTACCACATCAAGAATCGGTTTCCGATTCCACGCATAGATGACATCCTTGACAAGTTGGATGAATCGGCATGCTTTAGCCGAATTGATCTCAAGAGTAGGTATCATCAAGTATGTGTAGTATCTAAGGATGTCCACAAAACTACTTTCAAGACAGCATTTGGGGTTTATGAGTATCTTGTTATGCCTTTTGGTCTTACGAATGCCCCGACTACATTCAATAGAATGATGGATCACATATTCCATGGGTACAAGAAATTTACAGGTGTCTTCTTTGATGACATCCGAGTCTTCTCGAAGACCGAAGAAGAGCATAGAGCTCATTTGGCCATTGTTTTTTAAAAACTCCGTAAGCATAAACTCTTCATAAATACAAAGAAGAGTGAGTTCTTCTTGTCAAAGATACATTATCTTGGGCATATTGTGTCCAAAGATGGAGTGCAGATGAATCCTGCAAAGATTGATGCAATTCGGAATTGGCCCGAATTGAGTTCGATGCATGACATCCGTAGTTTTCTTGGATAATGCTCTTACTACCGCAAGTTCATTCGACACTTTGCATAGATTACTTCTCCTTTGCATGATTTGACAAAGAAGAAAGCCACATTCAAATGGACTAATGTAGAGAGGGATGCATTCCTCAAATTGAAAGATGCAACTACTCATGGTTCAAAGTTGATCATTTCGGATTTGCAAAAGCCTTTTAGTGTGGAATGTGATGCATCTGGAAATTACATAGGAGCTGTCCTAAATCGAGAGGGACATGTCGTGGCTTATGAGAGCTGTAGATTGCATGATGCAAATCTATCTATTGGAATTTATGAGAAAGAGCTCTTGGCTGTAATTCATGCACTTACTATATGGAAATATTACCTTCTTGGGATTGATTTCACTATGAAAACAGATGTCACGTGCATCCTGCACTTGGATGCCACGTAGACATTTCTGTACAGAAGGTGCAGGACCTGGGATGGTGAACTGGTCCCATGTGAGCCCAGTCCGGGACGAGTCAGCCAGGGATCCATCTCAGTCGTCCGAGGTCAGGTGTGCATTGTCTTGCACATGAGTCCAAGGGCAGGTGTGCACTGTCCTGCACATGAAGCAGTGCCAGTCCGCGCTATGAGTCTCCCTCTGGAATGATGTCAGATGTTCTGTGTATCTGGTTTGCAACTGGATGCCAGACCTCTGTAGGCATGTAGGTTTGCATGTAGAGATGGGGCCAACCCATAGGGCTACCCCAGTGCGAAGATTTGCACTTGCACTCTTAGTGTGGGCATGGGGGAGGTGTAGAACCACCCCCAAGGGGCCAGGAGGGCCCAAGCTGTGCCCACCAGCCATGGCATGGGCTGGAAGGGCTGTCGGCCAGCTCTAGAGCTTCTGGACAAGTAGCCCGACAGGGATAAAAGCCCTATCCAGCAAGTCGGCCAGGTGTAGGGGCAGTCCCACACCCATGCGCAGATGCCCAGCAGCCTGGTGCTGTCCCAGCAGGCCTGCGCAAAATGGCCAGCATGGTATATAGTGTGAAGTCAGTTTATTGGAAAATACCTAGTCGTGGGGCTTCATGAAGCTGGCCGACTGGATGCAAAAGGGAGTATAAATACTCCAGCCAATAATCATTGAAGTCATCTCATAATTCACCAAGTGCATCAAGCAAACAAGGGCCAGGACAGCCAAGAGGTTGCTAACGCAAAGGGGTGAAGGACTGAAGGTCAAGGGCAGGTTTTCCAGCCAAGAAAAGGTCAAGTTTCTGTATTTGTTTTCAGATTTACATCATTCTAATAAAGCAAATACACCATCCGTGGTGGGGGCCCTACAGAGGGTAATTGGGACCCAATACTGTGTCCTCTCCATCTCCCCTTTCTCTCTCTATTTTCTGCACATCTCCTTTCAGTTTGTGCATTAATTCCGTCGCGAAAAGAGTGCTGATTTCTGAGTTTTGAAGTACCGATCCTTCTCCGAAGCGTCCGCATATTACAGTGGTATCAGAGCCTACTTCAAGGACAAAGATTCAACAAAGAAAACCAGAAAATTTTTTCGCTCGTGTGGTTGGTTTTTAGACGCCGGTGGACTACCCCTTTCGGAGTGACTCCTGTCCCTCGAAGGACGGTTGGTTTTTAGCCTCCGGAAGCCTCCGGAAGTCTCCCACACAGATAGTGGATGGTCAAATTGCGTTCCGGAAAGGAATTGCATTTTCCCGCTATGGCGAGCTTCGGCGACGAGAGAGAACCAGAACCATGGGACCAGAGTGCACCAGGCAGCCCAACTAGGGCACCCGGCTTGAGTGTAACAGACATGTTCCAGCAGATGATGCGAAGACAGCCAAGTTGGATGAGCAGAAGGCGCGGATTTTGGCTCTGGAGGAGCGTTCTCGCTCTCCAGCGTCGTGTTTTCCATCTCCTCCTCCCTCTCCTTCCGTACCCCAGATACCAGATCCTCGTCACAGGGACCCTCTCGAGGGGTCACAGCCGCAGCCAAGCTCCTTGCTTGAGATGCAGATGCGTGCATTGGAGATTCGACAACGAGAAGACGACGCCATGCGACGAGTGGAACACGAGCGTTACCTCAGAGCTTTGGACGCCAGATTGACACCGGCGGCGCCCTCGAATCATTTTCCCGAGAAAATGAATTTCAGTAAGTATAATGGTAAACTCGATCCCACTATTCTTTATTCATGGTTACATCAATTTGAAGCTTACTTTGCCGCAGTTAGGAAAACAGATATTGACAAAGTGATCTTAGCTAGTTGGTACTTGGAAGGTGAGGCCATTCCTTGGTGGACTCAGTGGGCTCATGCCCACACCAGAGCAGGTATGGCAGCTTATGTGTGGGACGAGTTTGTCCGCGACCTTAAGCAGCGGTTTCTACCGCCCCACTACCTTGAGCGACTCGAAGACGAGTTCAGGGGAGCGCGTCAAAACGCGCAACCAGTCCTTCAGTTTGCCAATAAAATTTCGACCTTGTGTTTGCAATTAGACTTATCTGATACGGACAACAAAGGGCAATTTTTGTATGGCCTGGACACGCAAATCCAATGGGAGGTGCGTATGTTTAGGCCAGCCACCATGAAACACAATGGTGGCAAGCCCAAGACTTCCCAGCCAGCTTCTCCCAAGGCTAACGCCTCGGGGGGCAAAAGCCAGAACCAGACAGGGTCTTCCCCAGGACAGAGCCCGGAAGCCTCTGGCTCCAAGAACTCGAACAATGCGTCTAAGCTTACTCCAAACCAAAAAGCGGAGGGGCAAGACAGATGGCAAGTTGAGTGCTGAGGAGCTTTCTCAGTACAGGAAGGAGGGTAGATGTTTCTTTTGTCACACAAAAGGACATACTTCTCGGGATTGTCTGAAGAAGCCTCCAAAGGCCGCCGCCGCCTCCACAGCTTCCGTGGTGAGCACAGCTCCCACATAGACCCCAGCGGCTATCCCTAGTTCTTCAACCCCCGGTGCTTCAATTGGAGCAATTATTAGCCGGGAGCTCGAAGATAAGCAGAAGGGCGCCCATGACCAGGAGTATGAGCGCAACGAATTGCTCAAGTCCTTTGGCTACATAGGTGGCCAGAGAGTCGTTGTCTTGTTTGACAGCGGCAACACAGAGGATGTGGTCACGGAACAGGCCGCTAGGCGTGCCCATTTCGAGCTGACTCCGGTGGACAAACAGGTTGAGGGTTTTAGCACAGGTATGACAACGAGCATCAAGTATGAAGCTCTAGGTGCTAAGTTAGTGATTCAGGGCATAGAGTTTGTGCGTGACTTTATGGTTGCCCCTCTTGTAGGAGCAGACATAATTTTGGGTATCGAGTGGTTTCACAAGTTTCTTCCTGATGTCAAGTGGGACAAGCACACGTTCTAGATCGATCGGAATGTGTCAAACACCCCGGTGACCATTAAGTGTGAGCCAGGTATTCCAAACTTTCCGCTCATAAGCCACTTGCAGGCTAAGCGAGCAGTCAGGAAAGGCGCACAGTGTGCGATGATTTACATCCAGACAGCCCAGACGGTGGCCCGTGCTTCCGAGAAGTACTCGGTTCTCCATGAAAAGTTCCAAAAGATTTTTCTTCGGGACAGTCTTCCTCCCCAGCTCCCCCCGTCCAGACCGGAGGATCACAAGATTGACCTCCTCCCAGGCTCAGAACCCCCGAGCAAGTTTCCATATCGCCTTTCTAAGGCAATGGAATCGGAGTTGGACCGCCAACTCCAAGAATTGTTGCAAGCTGGCTTCATCCGCCCCAGCGTGTCGCCATTTGCAGCACCGATCTTGTTTGTCAAGAAGAAAGATGGGTCTTCTCGGTTGTGTGTCGATTATCGTGCACTCAACAAGCTGACTATCAAGAGCAGATTCCCGATGTCTCGAATTGACTATATTCTCGAGAGGCTGAATGGAGCTAAGGTGTTCTCCAAACTGGATTTAAAGAGTGGGTACCACCAGGTACGGATTGTAGAGGGGGACATCCCCAAGACAGCCTTTCGTACAGAACGGACCCACTATGAATTTGTGGTTATGCCTTTTGGATTGACGAACGCCCCAGCTACATTTAATCGCATGATGATGCGTATTTTCCGGGAGTTGATTGGAGTGTGTGTGTTCATATTTCTGGACGACATACTCATATTTTCAGCTACAGTTGAGCAGCATGACATTGATGTGGAGAAAGTCCTTAAGTTGTTGGAAAGCAACGAGCTCTATGTCAATGAAAAGAAGTCAGAATTTTATCTGTTCCAGGTACATTACTTGGGATATATAATTAGTGCCGAAGGCATTCGACTTGATCCGGCTAAAGTGGCCGAGATTGTTAACTGGGAAGTACCTCAGACTGCTTATGACATTAGATCATTTGTGGGTATATGCCAGGCATATTCCACCCACATTGACAAGTTTTCTGATCTCTCGGCAGACCTCACCGATCTGCTAAAGGGAGTGAAAACAAGGAGGCAAAAGATTCGAATGACTCCACGAGCGTTGGAGGCATTCCAGAACCTCAAGGTGGCTTTGTCAGAAGCGCCTTGTTTAGCCCTTGCCTCGTGGGACGAACCATTTCAGGTGATCACCGATGCGAGTAACATCGCAATTGGAGGTGTATTTTCTTACCCAAACTAAAATATCAAAGAAGCATATAAGGATGGCCAATTTCCTCTCTATGTTTCATTTTCAGATCTTGCACACGTAGGAATGAAGAATGTAGTGGCAGATGCATTGTCACGAAAACCATATGTAACAACCATCTTGATTACCTCTCATGGAGACTTGTCTACCATACGTAATTTGTATCATACGGATGCTAATTTTGCCACTATTTCGATTGATTTGATGGCTGGTCATGCACATTCCTCATATGTGATCAAAGAGGATTATCTCATGAAATATAATTACCTCTATGTGGTGTTCGACATGAGGCAAAAGGTTTTGGATGAGTGCCATATGCTGGTCATAGAGACGTAATACTTACTACGCACATGATTGAGCGGTATTTCTTTTGGCCAAGTATGCGAAAGGACATAGAGACACATGTACGTGCATGTATCACCTGTCAAAAGGTGAAATTTAATAAGCAAAAGACACCAGGTTTGCTTCAGCCATTGCCAATTCTCGCGTAACCATGGAAAAGTATTACAATGAATTTCATTATGGACTTGCCACAAACTCAACAGGATAATGATGCAATTTGAACAATTGTGGATAAGTTTAGCGAGCAAGCTCACTTCTTGCCGATCAAAAAGACCATCAAAGCTGAGCATATGATTAAAATATACCTTGTTCAAGCGTCATGGAATGCCTAAGTCCATTGTGAGACCCTCAAATGGATGTGCAAAGTGAGGCTTCAAATTCAGCCGTGTTGGATCTCTTGAGATGTTATGTGGTGGATCAAAAATCTTCTTGGGAGAAGAACTTACCGCTTGTGGAATTTGCACACAACAACACAATGCATGCATCTACAAGAAAGACCCCGTTTGAGATTGTTTATGGTAAGGTGGTTTTGCCACCCATCCTTCGCACAAAGGATGAGATATTCGCAACTAATGAGTATGTAAGAGACTTGGATATTGCTTTTGCTCAAGTGCGAACAACCATTACAAGGTCATAAGACAAGCATAAAAAGGCTGCCGACAAGCATAGAAGATAATTGGATGTTAAAGAGAATGATTAGGTATTGCTAAAATTTGAGAAAGCAAGACTTGCAAAGAGACCTGGCAAAGACGATACATATCCTAAGCTTGCAACTAGGTACTATGGGCCTTTTCGAGTGATCGAGAAGATCAATGAAGTAGCTTTCAGATTGGCATTGCCTAGTCATTGGCACATACACAATGCTTTTCATGTGAGTCACCTTCGCAAGTATGTAGGACCTAAGCCCAATGAAACGATCATTGAGGATCCACCAAAAGTGAATGAGCTTGAGGAGATCTTGCAACCAGAGCAAATTGTGTATCACAAGGAACGCAAGCTTGCTGTAAGTAAAGTTGTCAAGCGTTACCTTGTAAAGTTTAAGAACCGTCTTTCCATTGATGCTAAATGGGTAGATGAAGAGTTCTTCAAAGATTGCTCGCATGTGCTTCAGACATATTTGGATGCTTTTCAGTTACGGACAGCTGTTTAGAAGCCGAGGGGAATGTCACCATTTGACCACCCAATTGGTCCACCCATGCTGTCTTATCATGTATGTACATTGGATTGGTATCCATGGCAGTTGTATATGCTGAGGATTGATGCCACTCATGTGATACTATGGACTTCGCTTTCCGTTGGAACTTGTATCTCTCTGTACATGCCCAGAAATGCCTGGTGGATTGGTGTTCCATTGGGTCTGATACTTCGTGTACTTGCCTGGAGCACGTCTATTTTAGTAGTCTCATGAGTGAACGGAGATTATCCATACCAATGTTGCATTAAATAACATCTTTATGTGCTTGCTTGCAATTGAAATTGCATGTTGTTTTTATGCTTACCTGACCAATGTGTAGTTCCGGATAAGGAAACACTTGCCCGCGAACTATGTGTGTGAAACTGTCTGCTGACATGGTTATGTGGCATGTGACAGGTGGTATGTATTGGTCATAAACTTAGCCTCAGGAGTTAAGGCTATATTATAAGTGAGTGTGTACACACTTCATTAAGTTTTGGGTGACCAAAACTCACTTATAAATTATGACCAACCCGGTGTTCACACACACTGATGTCCCGAGATGGACAAAAGCCAATGTCCACCGCCCAGACCTTCTCCCCTTTGTACAAAGGGAGTAACCAGCCATGTGTCCTCTCTAGCTTGCTCCACAAAGCACTTGCCTTCGACCTACACTAGAAAACTCACCACCTCACTCCTCCTCTCTCTAGAGATAGACGCCTCCTTCATGAGAACATTTGAGCTGTAATTTCTGCACTTTCTCCTTCCCAACTCCATACCCAAGCTTGCTAAGGTGTTTCTCAAGCTTCCAAGAGTGTTTCCGAATGCTAATCACTCTCCTACACACTCCCAATCACTGAAATTCAACAAAATAGCTCTCCTTATTACTGTAATTTCTAGTCTATTTGCTGAAAACCCTAATTTCAACCCTCCTTTCTCAAGTTGAACCATGGGGAAAGCTTTTCCGAGGTTCCCTTCATCCTCTTGAAGACTTTTGTCACAAAGAAATGTGACAAATCGAAGATCTCATCACTCCAAGGACTTCCATCGCGAAGACTTCCGTTGTCATCAACTCTACTTACAATTGGTAAGCTTTTATGTATAAATATGAAAGCAAGTAGCAAGAGAGAAACCAGATTACAAGATCACATACCCTGTGTAGTGTTCTCTTGCCCTACGTGCTCTCTTGCAGATTGTTGCTACCATGTGTTGGTGAAACAATAGAGAGCAGATAGTAGAGAACATGGGCACTTGAGAGGATAGTGTGAGTTGCATGTCTACATCGACAACCACTTGTTTGCAATACTGTATTCATATGCATTGGTATGGAAATCTGGTCAGAAATGCCCATGACACTATGTACTTGATTCTTCCAAGATCAATAAACTCTACTTACAATTGGTAAGCTTTTATGTCTAAATATGGAAGCAAGTAGCAAGAGAGAAACCAGATTACAAGATCACATACCCTGTGTAGTGTTCTCTTGCCCTACGTGCTCTCTTGCAGATTGTTGCTACCATGTGTTGGTGAAACAATAGAGAGCAGATAGTAGAGAACATGGGTACTTGAGAGGATAGTGTGAGTTGCATGTCTACATCGACAACCACTTGTTTGCAATACTGTATTCATATGCATTGGTATGAAAATCTGGTCAGAAATGCCCATGACACTATGTACTTGATTCTTCCAAGATCAATAAACTCTACTTACAATTGGTAAGCTTTTATGTCTAAATATGGAAGCAAGTAGCAAGAGAGAAACCAGATTACAAGATCACATACCCTGTGTAGTGTTCTCTTGCCCTACGTGCTCTCTTGCAAATTGTTGCTACCATGTGTTGGTGAAACAATAGAGAGCAAATAGTAGAGAACATGGGCACTTGAGAGGATAGTGTGAGTTGCATGTCTACATCGACAACCACTTGTTTGCAATACTATATTCATATACATTGGTATGGAAATCTGGTCAGAAATGCCCATGACACTATGTACTTGATTCTTCCAAGATCAATAAACTCTATTTGAGAGAGGGGCCGGCCGTTCTGGCTCATTGTGTCTCTTGTCAATTCAACAAATTACTTCTTGTATTGAGCATGTGTTCATTAAATCTTAGTGTATTTAAGTGTATTGATTAGCATTTTGTTCAACCAAGTTACAAGCAGAGTGTTGTACATGCTCTTGAAGCTCTAGTAGCAATATCCAATATTTTTGGCCCTTGTAAGCACCCTCCTTTCTTCTTGTATAAAACGTTTACAAAACTTCTAGGAAAAGTATGAAACATTTATGAAACTCGTTTCATGAAACACTTGGCTACTATGGTCAAGAGGGATGAGAGGTTCCAAAGCATGGTTCCTAAGTCATAGAAAGAGGCAACAAAGATATATTATAAATTTGATGTCAGCATGCCACAAGTGAATGAGGTTGTCAAGGGAAAATTTCAAACATTGAAACATGATATAAAAGAGCTGGTCATGCAAATGTACAGAGGCTGAAAAACATACAAGAACATGGGCTGGTTATAGGGTTCTCCGTGTTCAAGGTGATTGAGACTCTATTTGCATGCACGTCAATTGGGTAACCAAGTAAGACATGCATTTCCCAAGGATGCTAAGTGATGTGAGAGATCTCTAAAAACAATTCATATATATGTGTGGCAACCAACACAAATAGCGTCACTTGGTGGATGCACTCACTATCTAGACCGACTCACTAAGACGGCAAGATTTATTCCTAAGAAAGAAAATCTCAACTATGCAACTTGCTCATTTGTATTAAGAAGTCGTTGAGCCTTTATGGATTGCAATTCATATTGTCAATGATCAAGATCCTAAGTTCACCTGACATTTCTGGCATGAGTTGTTCAACAAATTGGACACAATGCTAAGCACAAGCTCATCTGACCATCTTAAGTCTGATCAACAAACAAAGCATGTGCATTGTGAATCAAACCATGGAGGATGTGCTATATGCATGTCTCTATGAGACAGTCTGATTGGGAAGAGTATCTTCCGTTAGTAGAGTTTGCTTACAATCGTGCTTAGTATTCTTCTACTAAGCTGAGCCCTTTTATGCTAATGTATGGCTATCAGCCTAGATCCCACGGATGATTGGCTTAGAAGCTCGAGTTGGTGTGCTACGATTGACTTCTTGAATCCACAGTAAGAGATGATGTAGTTTGCAAGAGAGCATAAAGAGTGCACCAAACAAAGCCAATTTTTTGCCAACCAAAAGCGATCAGCTAGAGTCCTCAAAGAATGCCAAACTTGAGAATCCCAAAAGACTCTCATGTAATGTGGACTTGAAAAGTCTATAAGTTGTCTCCAAGATATTTTGTACCTTATATAATCTTGAAAAGGATTAATGAGGTTGCTTTCGAATTGTGTCTACCGGATGGAGTACGTGTGCATCACGTCTTTCATGTGAGTAGATTGAAAGAGGCGATGGGTACACGAGTTGGTTTCCAACCATGAACTTTCAAGACTTCAAGATCTATCAATCTACGTTCCCCATGAGCTGATGGCTGTTGTGGATCATAGGGACGATCATACGGATGAAGGCAACACTTGGGATAATGTTGCTTCACGCAGAAGCCAATATCCAAATTTTATCTTCTAATCTCTCTCATTAGCAAGGGAAGACTGTTATGTCTCGTGCTTGGACAAAACAAGGCTTATGATTAGAGACCGGCTGGACACAATTCTTATGACAGTGCGAACTCATTATTAGGCTATATATTGTGGCTCATTTGTGTGGGAGTTCATGTGTGCAACTCTACCTTGGGAGAGGGAGCTCCCAAGGGACCCAGCTTGTGGTTAGCCATATCAATGACAATCGTGAGGACCGAGTGCTTGGTATGGAACGTACATGCAATGAGGGTGTTGGTCTCTAGCTCGAGGGTGGCTTACCATTGCATATGGTTTGGAGCCTATGGTTGGGTAACGAGTGCTAATTGAATCTTCTACGTTCTTGTGGATATTTGTGAGCACTCATTGCTTGGTGTACGACGATCATTGCAATGCTTGGGACGTGCTTCTTGGGCATTCTTTTGTGAGTTTCGGTCTTCGGCAAACACACATGTAAGTGGATTCTTACTATGGGATGTTCCAATATAGGACAACATGATGTTGATTATCCGTTTGAATGAAACAGAAGAGTGGAGTAGAAGTGTGTGGAGTTAAGAAGAAGAAGAAGAAGAGCAGCCCTTTCTCCACATTTGTGTTGATTCTTTATGTATCCAAAAACCCTAATCTCATAAACTAAGTTGAAATTTGCATGTCTTGTTGTATGAGCATGAAAAGTTATTCCTAAGTTGAGTCATCAAACCTTAGGTTTCTCATATAAAACTACCTAAAGACATGATTAGGGAGGATTCACAAGCGTTTGGAAACATCACCATTCAGAAAAACAGTCAGTTTTCCTTTGCATGTTGGTGCTGGCTGGAGGCTTTTCACAAGCCACATAAGGACACATATGCCATTAGAGTTCAAAAGCTGGTTGGCATAGTGTTGGGTGAGAGAATTTTGTTGGGTCCACCTTTACCCCTTGTCCGCTGCATGGGTAGGGTCGTGAGTTCAAATCTTGATTAGCCTACATTTAACCCCTTGTCTACTGAGTCCACACCAATCTCCCACACACAATGGGCCTCCAGTGAAGTTCAATGCGGTCTATGTGAGAACCATTTCCCACAGAAACAACATCCATGTAGACTTTGGATTCTATTCGTAGAGGCTTGTGAATGCCCCCCTTAGCAACACAGCATATGACTTTACAGCCCAGTTTTATGTTTGATTCAGCAACAGTATGAAAGGTGGAAGTTCGGGAGTCGTATGAAGCATTAGTTCGCACCACACTAGGAACACCAAATTTGAAATGATACATTTGTGATTTATTCATTGAAAAGGAAAAAATAAGAAAGCAAAGGCTACCAAAATGCTGAGATTTGTTGCAGAAACAAGTTGTTCTCACCTCCGCAACAAAAGCTCCCACGTGTGAGTTGTCCTTAAAAGCAACCTTTGGCATTCGAATAATAATATGCCTTGAGAATTTTGCTGTGCTGTCAGAATCAAAATAGTGAGCATATAACATCAACTTTTGAGTAAGATGCTTTCTAAGTATACAAGTGTAGCTTGTAATTCTAATGCAAAAGTAAGACAGCTAAAATAAGGCAATTCACAAACTAAGTCAATGACAAGGTGTGTTATGTACTTGGAATCTAATCTACAGATTATGGACCTATTAGGATTAAGGGGACCCGAGATTAAGGATTGGCAGGTAGATAATTGGTTAGGGTTCCTTGATTGATAAAACAGGCTCAATGGTTGTTTATAGCAAGTTAGCTATCTATGTCGTAGTTATCACTATATGTACCATAGAGATAGAAAGTAATGCATGCATTCTATGCTAGTCCTGAGCCCTCCTGCATCCTATCAGATAGCCTTCCAACATCATGTGTCCCCAATCTCTTTCAAGTGTGAACAAGACCTGACCAAATCAGATTTAACATGATGCATATGGCATGGTATGTTGTAAATGATATATATATATATATATATATATATATATATATATATATGGTGTGTGTGTGTTTGAGAGTGTACTTACACTTCAAATTTCCCTTTAAAAGTAAAAATAAAAAATAGACAGAAAGAAACTGCATGGCCTCCCTTCTTTTTGGTAAAGTCAAACACACCATTTCAAGGCATCTGCTTCAATAATATATCGACCCTAGCTCTACAACAGCCCTTTTGAGCATCATGTTGCTCCCTTGAATCCCCAAACACTTCTCCTACCATAACTTTCCCTCAAACCCCTCCCTTTGTATATCCTAAACATAACAGGTCATCCTCTCCCTTTTTGTCACCACGTTTTTTCTTGAGGTTACTCCACTCTAGTAGGTTGAATCGCAGGTTGTCCCTTTCACTGAATCTCTTTCACTGAACTTATAGAGAAAATCTTCACAAAGTGCTTAGTTCTTTTGGTCAAAGGATGAGCAAGATTCAGGGCATACAAAATGCACGCATGTACAAATAAGGTTATATATACTACACTGAAGAAATCTTGAAAAATGCACAGCTTAAGCTCAGATACATGTTGCATCTCAAATACCCATTGATAAGTCCAGTATGGAATCTATAATCTTGAAGTTAGAATTTACTGGGCCAATAATCTACCTTTCACTAGACCAGAAGTAGAATTGCCCATGGATGAGATCAGTTTTGATGCTAACCTTCAGTTGTTGAGTCAAGCTCTACAGTCCATGATGGATCGTATTCAAGAGAATAATTGTCATACAAAGCTTCAGCGATCTTCAGTAACAACAAGTCAACAAGAGCATCCCCGTTCAGTCCACTATTCACTTCCCGATTAAACTCCAAATCGAGATAAAGATGGCATGGTGAGCCCTGCGAGGCAGTTTCAGTATTCCAAGCAATGAGGAATCTATGTAGAAGTTCCCATCTAAATTAATTAATTTCCTACTATTCAGGTCACTGTTTCTGTACAGACAACCAGATTTGGGTATAAAGGAAAACAACCATCCCTTTCATGCATCCATCATTGAACAGTCCCTTCATGGAGTTCGATTGTATGAGCTGCCCATATGTGGAAGCTGCAAAGTATCCAAATATAGGAGTCGTCCTCTCTCTAAAGCACTGCACAGTCTCTGCATGAAGGTCCTGCTAAGGTTATGGCAAGTTGAAATGTAAACAGGCATCCATGCAAACCATACAGGCAGGGAGTTGGAGCTGTTGCTGCTGACAACCTTCCACAAAGAAGGTTAGATACACACACGTGCAAGCTGCTAGTCAATTGGGATGTTATAGGAAGGATGATCAGCACTAGCCACTGAAATTGAAACTGACCCCAATAGAGCGTAATATACAACAGATTTCAGGCTGTATATAAACCCTAGGATAAGTAGATTAACCAGCGCTTATGACTGAGATTGAAACTAAACCCCATAGATAACAAGAAATCAACAATAGCCTTTAATGCAAGGAATTACAATCCCACAAAAATCGAGAGGTGAAGACCATTACAATTTGAAGCCATGTGTGGATTATGTACCTAGAATCAAATAGATGTTTGGTAAATTACCACAAGTATTGATACAGGTTTTTGCATTCTATCTGTCTTATAAGAATAGAGCTACATGTATTTGAATAATGCCTGGTGGCAATAAGCATTGACTTCTCAATGAGGAAATATATCATGCTGATGCTTCAGATTCCTTTCATGTCTTGAGATGCATATGATTTTGACAATTTTCCCAAAAACGTATATATACGCATCAATAATGTTGGTCAGCAAGTATATATTGTTGTCGGCCTACCGTCCAATGCATGCATGCCACATGGCACTACTACACGTGCTTGAGGATACACTATGGGTGGTGGATCATAACGATATGCAAAAACATGTAGGTGTAGCTACCATGGATGTCTGACCACTTATTTTGCAGTGGTGCCATTGGTGTTGGTGCCACTCGACCATGGTGGCATCACCATGCCACTTTGTTGGTCTTTGGTCATCATGCCACACCATGCACCATGCGGTGCTACTTGGGTCACCATGCACCACTTCCCATCCTTTTCGGGTACCCATGTTTTGAGACACCTCACTAGTAGCAAGGCATCACAATATGCCTCCACTGTGAGGCTTGGGATTTCTATCCGGCCTCACATGGCGCTCTAGAGGTGAGCTTGGTTGTACAGAATTTTTTGCACCTATATGGGGGCACCTTGAGGTATAGTAACGTGGCATTGCCCGACCTCTCCTACCTACATTTTGATACATGCCGGCTTGTGGGACAAAGAATCCCGTGCCTCAAACACCCATAAGCCTACTCTCATCACTTTTGTGACCTCTAAATCCTACCTACGTTTTGATACATACCGTCTTGTGGATCCCGTGCCTCGAACACCCATAAGCCTACTCTCATCACTTTTGTGATCCCTCTAAAGTGATGAAAGTAGACTTATGGTTGTTCGAGACACGGGATCCCTTGTCCCACAAGCCGGCATGACAAATGTGATGAGAGTAGGCTCATGGGTGTTCAAGGCACAAGATCCCTTGTCCCACAAGCAAGCATGTATCAAAACATAGATAGAAGAGGTTGGGCAATGCCACATTATTAAGGTGCTCTCATATAGATGCAACAAATTAGGTACAACAAAGCTCACCTCTAAAGCACCATGTGAGGCCGGATAGAAATCCCAAGTCTCACATCAACACATCCATTAGACCATAGTGCAAAGGGATACAAATACCCTCGCCATGGTCATTGGTGATCCTTATATTACAAGATACTCTCCCCCAACACCTACATATGAACCCAAGTACACCGAGAATATGCTTAGGATGGCACAATCAAAGCCAATACACACTCTAAAGTTGATGACCAAATTTAATGATGCAAGTGATCCAAGGCAACACGTTGAGACATTTGATTAAATTTGCAAGGCTCTTGAACATTGAAGAAATCTTACCATAGTCACAAATAAACCCGTTTGTTCCTACAAAGTATGAAACACACGAAACGAACGAAGTATTTTGAATGAAGTGAAACACTCTTAACCAAAATGCCATTGGGCCCAAATTTGATTTTTCTATATATATATATATATATATATATATATATATATATATATATATATATATATATATATATATATTCTTCTCCTCTTCTTCCTCTTTACTTTCTTCTCTTCTTCATCTCAATTTATTTATAAAAGAAACCTGAAAAGAAAATCAACGAAACTTTTCTTATGCCTACGTATAACAATTCCCAAATTTGACTTCTTGGTCGATCTGATCTAATTATTGATGAAATTTCTTACAAATATTTTGCTAGCTCTTCAATTTCTCACATTTACCCTTAAACAAGTGTTCTACTAGCTCTTTAATCTAACACTTTCTTTCAACTTATAAATCCGAATTTCACACTTCTGTCTCAATTACACTTGATTTCCTACCGAATTGTTGAAATTTTCTACAATTTCTCACTTTCCAATTTATAAATCTCAATTTCATACTTTCACATCCAATTGCTAAAATTTCCCTAATTTCTCACTTTTTCCCAATTCGACTTGAAAGGTGTCACTTCGAAACCTATCAATTTCATCCATAGAGACAAAACGAAACAAAACATGTCAAAATGACATGATAGGAAGTATTACGATGGAGAAGCTAAGCGCTTCTTTGCTAAATCAAATCACCCAAAAATTGCAAGCAAGACAAGGTTGAGAACCGCAAGGTAAGTTGTGCCTACAGAGAGTGGCAGAGTGACCAATCAAACACACTCAGCTTTGACACCCACTACTCCCTGTGAAGGGTTGCCAAAACCTTCAAAACATGCAAACAATACAAATTTCGAACAAGTTTCAAAAGTGTCAAGCCCCAAGGAAAGGTGCTATATGCCTGTACAAATGTGTACATACATACAAGCATGTGCATGCATACATACAGAATGTATGTGTATATGTACATATGTATGTATATGTATATGTATGTAATATGGATGTATCCATTGTTGGGTTTCTAAGTCTTCACATGTGTACCCACTTGTGTCTCTGTGTGAGCAGCCCTAGTATGTGTGTGCACTGTGAACACCCACTTATGTGGGTCAATGAGTAAGTCTGTGTGAACAACCTCCTATAGCCATTTTATGTGTGAATGTGATAAGCAATGATGTCATAGGCCTAGCCATGTGTCATTGCCCCAATAAATGTGATGTGTCAAAGATAAAGCTTTTAAGCATGTACTTAGTGTAAGCTAGAATCATCAATCAATATCATCATTCAATGGTGCATGAGGAGTTTTAGCAAACAATTGGTGTATGGGAGGTGAATTTACCTGATTAAGTCCCCAAAGGACAGTCAAGGACGCAGTTTGGACCACGTAGTTGGTGGAGCAGAGTGTGCTACCAGGGAGGAGCTGATCTTCACCACTGCGAGCCAAGCTGCCTGAGGGTTCGGACGCATCCCCCACAGCCCCCCTATTCCTTAGATTGGGCCACCAAGACTAGGGTCCCAATATTGCCCGGTTCAACCATTTTTATCTAGATGAGTGGCATGCAACCAAAACGGCTTCATCAGCATCCTGGCTAGCACCACCACCTCCAACCATGCTCCAGTTTTCTTGCGTCTTGGTGACCCTTTGCCAAGAGTCTACCATGATCCCAAAAGATCCTCTCAGATGAATGAGACCATTGACCACTTGCTGTATCAATACCCTTCCCAAGCTTGCAGCTGGGAAGCATTGACCACATTATTAAACAACATTGGGCACATATTTTAATCAAGAGTTTTACGAAAAGGCTCAAGAATGACACGTGAAAGGTTCTCTGTTTTTCTTGTCGTTTTTATAGAAGCCTACAAAGGGAGCATTCCAATTGACTCGCTCAGCTTTCAGCCTTACCTTCTACAACTACCTCTTGTGAAAAGACACTAGGCCAAGCATGACAGTGATGACCAACAAAGGCTCTTCACGATGATACTTTGGAACACCCATACAAAGTACAGTAAGCGCTTTTTCATTCGCTTACAGCAATCCATGGTTAGCTAGTGGAGAGCACTATGAGGTGTTAACCCTAGCTTCCCCATATGCAAAGTACACTCAAGACTGTCCCTGGTTGTAGCCTTGACCATTCAATCAAGCTAACAAGGCTTGAGTTCTACACGCTAATCCTCAAATCTAGACAAATAACTCTTTTAGACCAGCCTAGAGGGCTCGGCTACAATCTATCCTTCAAGACTTTGATAGCCTAGATTGTCTCAGCTAAAGCTATAACAATAAACAATCTTAACTCGAGGGCCAGTAGTGTCTTAAATAGCAAGCCACCCAACCATGCATGGATGCATATTTAAGCCTGCAGACTGCCACCTGCCACTGTACTGATGACATTTGATGTACTGACGTGGGCCCCCTCCAGACCCTTTTGGCCCACTCCATCCGAGCTACATCCCCTTGTTTAAAGTGTACCTTAGAAGACTTGATGAAGCACATGTTTACAACCACATGATGCAATTAAAAAACGGCAAAGACCCTCACCTCAGTGATTATCTCATAATGATGTCGATAATCCTGTGGCATAGTTTCATACCTGGAAAAGACACATATACTGAACTTTAACAACTATTTGATCAATAGAACTGTTCAGAGGGAGATGGTTACACAAGCACGTAGAGTCAAGTATGATAACCTCATTGTGTCAAAGGCCACGTAATATCCACTAACCTGCACCAAAATTCTTTGTACGTAGTTGCTAGAAATCGCCGCTGTCCAGTAAAGTGATCTTGGTAAGTAAATACAGCAATGTCCCTGCTGCCATGACTTTCCACAAATTGCATGGCTTGTTCCTGCTTTGCAAATGTTGCCCATACTGCATTCCTGAGAGCCAAAAATCATCAGCAACAGATTAAAATGTACTGCAGTTTTGCTAGTGTCATATGGAGATGAGACGGTTAAAACAAGAAATACATTGTACAAAAATGACTTGGAAGGCTAGATGCACTAAGGCGATTGAGGGCACTTTGGTTTATGAGTCACAATGCATTTGCAAGATTTGGAGTGATAACATCCACACCCTCATGGCCACTTGGGCCAGAATCCAGGGATCTTAGAGGGCTGCGGAGAGAAAGCGCGGCCGGTGTATGAGAGTGGGATTATGGCATCTTTTTCACTACCACTCATATGTGACTTGTTGGCAGCACAAGGCACCTGATTGGTTGAGATTTCCCCCTTGTTTGGTTTGAAAACTCCCTTTTGTATATATTTTCATACTTAATTAATAGAAGTCCCTTTTCCAGGAAAAAAATGACTTGCCTTGAAATGGAGTATCCTTCAGCTGCAAGGTCTCTACGAATTTCATGCAACAAGCGTAGCACTTGTGGTGCTCTCTTTGTACACTTGCCGGCAGGAGACCCATAAAAGACCCCAGGACTAACTTCCTTGGTAAAAGATATCAATTTTAAACTCTTCAACTCTGGTGTAACGAAACCATCTGCAGAATGTGTTGCTGTGGCAGAATTTGAGATCCATTACATGTAACAAACTTTTAATGATCACAAAGTCCAATCCAGCAAAATCAAAAACACCTTGAATTTTTGAAAAAAAACATGTAGATTCATGGTCACCTCACCTTTAAGTGAAGAGGTTGGGGTTTCATCATCTTTCCTTACTGTGTCAATGCATGCTTTCATCGTGGGGCTTCTTGGACTTCGAGAAGCGTGGCTGGTTTTAGCACCTGCAGCAAGGTAACATCAAATATGAGCTTATAATTTAGAACTAGCAAACACAATTAATAGAATACAAATGGAGCATTCAAGGCACCACCCTGCTTCTAAACATGTTTCTTGCCTTAATCACATCAATGTATACATGTAATCTATAACCTTCCCTCCATGATGAGGCATTTGAACATGATACTGCACACATAGAGTATTGCCACACTGAATGAATATGTGATAACGCACCCGACTCATATGGTCTGCTTATAAAAACCCAACAGATCCCAAATATCATGTGAGATACCAAAGAATTGAAAGACCAGAAGAGATGCATTGCCTGAGACAGATTTTCTGCTGCGGGTAATGACAGCCAGACAGGGGGGAAGGGTTATACGAGGCGATGTTATGCCGGCACAACATTGACGTATTGCATACAAAACATCAAAGTCTTAAACTGCCCAGAAGTAATGGAATCGAGTGTTACACTGAGGTATTGTATGTCTAGTTCGGGCAAATGCATCCATGTTGGTGGTATTACTTGGAATCGCAGAACAGCAATCAAACGAACAAGACATGGGTTAGCAGAGAGCTTACGCGGGAGCGCAGGAGAGCGGCCCCGGTGGAAGCAGTGCAGCAGGCGCTCCGCATCCTGACTGGAGCTCTCGCTCTTCTTCATTTGGGCAGTCTGTACCTAGACAAACACACCCTCTTCAGTACCTTCTTTGCCGCCAACCCCATTTCAAATGGTGGGCGCCCACACGAAACTTTTGTAGAGCCAATTACATGGGCGCCCCTATCAACCAATAGTATCCAAAGATGGGCTCTGTTCAGCCAATCAACAACTCTCAAGGAAAGAAGAGCATCCTACAGTGAAGCACCCCAAACTACCATCAAGGTGGGGAAAAAAAAGTGATTGTGAAGGTATCTAGTAGGCACGGAAGTGGAACATATGCATGTTGTCCAACAATTGTTGTGGGCTAGAACCTCGAGCTTGAGTCGATACTCGATCATTGTTAAGAATACGAGCTAAAGTGCACCCATGAAAAAAGGGTAAGCTCGTCGTCTAGGATAGTCTATGAGTGGATACTCGGTCATTGTTAAAAATACAAACTAAGGTGTGCCTATGAAAAAGGTAAACTCGTCGTCTAGGATAGTCTATAAAGTTCGTAAAATCTTGCAAATTGGACACCCTCTTTGTTGTGAGGGGAGTTATAATATTTAATTTATGGGCTTTCTGTGAACTCCCTTCTAGACACTCCTGCTCGTCCATCTGCCCTCACCTCATCCCTATCAAGCCTTCCAATCAGCATGTTTTGAACCTAGCCTATAGTTTCAAAACATAAAAGGAGAAGGGTGTTTCTCGTGATATTACATGTACATGTTGTTGAAGGCCCACTGGCTACAATGACTAGGGGTGAAATGACTCACAACTAGCTTTAACTAAGGAAGCCGATGTTGGTACTCGAGTGAAAAGGGGATACAAATCAGTAATAGTAAGATTCTCCTCTTTTCTCTTATGGGTGTTAATTGTGCCACTTTTGACTAGCTTGTGATTCAGGTTTGAGGACGACAAGTAACCTTAGAGTTTAACATCCATGACAAGGGTCCTTTACTAAAGCACTAGAAGGCTAGCTTAAGGACGACAAGTGACCTTAGAGTTAAAAATCCATGACAAGGGTCCTATGGGCTCCCTCTAGCTTGAGGCTAGAGAGAGCCCAAAGAAACTGAATGATGGGCGAAAGGCTTGATCTTTAACAGTTGTCACGCTCATTTTTGGCATTCTGATCGTCACAAATACACCCAAAACGATTTATGGGCTACCCAAAAAATACATTAAATCTTGAAAAAAAAATCAAAACTTTGTGGGCATCCCATTATTTTAACGAAGGGAGACCTCGCTCATCCTCATAAAAGTTTTCTAAAAAGCATGCCGTCCTTTTGTTCTCTCTTCAAAAGACTTCAAAAATAGCATTACTTTTTGTTTTAGTTTTCTACCGATTTCTCATACAAAGTGCTTTTCCTTTTCACACTTCACATGCTTTTTAAACTCCAAAAAATGCATCCCGTCTTTTCCTTTCTCACATGCTTTTACATACGCCAACATGGCTTCAATCTATTTGGCCTCAATCGTCTACATTAAGAATATCAAACCACTCATTTACACATCATCACTAATGAGGAGGTGAAAATATTACACCTTTGGTTGACATCAATTGATTAAGAAACAATCATCCAAGAGTTACATTTATATGATTTCTTGAGTTATTGAAATCAATGTTCCTATGAGCCTTATTGGGAGTCGTTCTCAATTAGGAAGAGAGACAACGCTTGGTTCCTTGACCAAATCATAGTCTACCATGAATTCATTACATAGTGGACATAGATGAGTACCAAAGTATATTGATGGCTTTTCGGGTATGTTATCCCTAAAGAATTGGAAAAAACTCAAGAGTGCAATATAAGACCCCTAAAGAGCAGCACACTACGAGTTATAATTTATGGTTAGCCCAACATGTCACAAGCCAAGCTAGTTCCTAATATATTGGGCTAAAAATTTCCTCCAATTGACCAATCTACAATGATCTTTGTGATGATGCAAAGGGTGTATATAGACCTCAAATCAAGGACACAACATTGGTTAACAACTACATACAACTCTAAGCTCAAGCCTATGGGGTTATTATGTTCCACCCTCATATTGTACTGTCCAGTACAACCCTCGTTATCAGAAGTAGCCAGAAGTAGCCATTATCAGAAGTAGCCATGGTTGAGCAGCATGGGCGCCTGTGGCATCCCCTATTTGGCCTAAGAGTCGAGATGGTTTATAGAGACAACTTAGATTAGAATTGGTACACACATGCTAGTAGATCGTTGTCCCATAATGGAGTAGGTAGACTTTACTCTTGGACAACCTATCTTAACATTGTAGGACCTAAATGGGACCCAAACTGTGCCCCTGAATGGTCATGGAAGAAGTGGGAAAACTACATATACACTACAAAAGATGGCAACAACTATGACCATGGACCCATGCAATCATGTGTCATGGCCACCCCATGTATGCAAGCCTATAGAAATATGGGCAGCCCCTTCTCTACATATTTCATTCAGTCATCATTGTTGTGAGTTTACTCCATGTCTTCTACTTACATAGAACCTTCATTTTAGCTGTTTCGAAGCAGTCGAGCATCTCAAGATGCAGACTCTTTCAAAGACATGGGCATCTTAGTATGCAAAATCTTTCAAAAATGCACAAAGGTAAGCTAGTTGAGTATTTGCCACCAATTTTTTGACAGTCTAGATGTATGTAGAGCTTGCACGATGGGTAAGTACCACCATAAACCCTTTCCATAAGAGGCCAATTTTAAGGCCAAGGCTCTCTGTGGAAAGATGAATACAATTATGCTTAGAGGTGCACTAAAAGGATCTTACTATTTTTTTCACATTGGGAGACAATTATAATAGGAAGATTTGGGTGTGTGTGTTATCTTAACGAAAAGTCAAAGGCTTGTGGAAGAATGGCCTAAATTAGTTGAAACTAACACATGAAGCAGTTTATAACAGACCAAGCAAGAGAATTCATGTCAGATATCGGTTTTCTATAAGAAAAGAGGCATAAAGCAACAGCTCACTATCTACACTCCACAACACAATGGTATTGTAGAGTGCAAGATTGTAGAATGATATTACACTACTGCATGCACTCCACAACACAATAGTATTTCATAATGGTATTGTAGAGTGCAAGATTGCATAATGTATTACAAAGCACAAGATTGCACTATTGTAGAGATGGTAAGGAGTAAGCTTAATGGCAGGAATCTGCCTAACCCCTTTTGAGCTAAGGTAATTAACATGGTTGTGGTACATTATTAATGGAAGTGCAACAAAGGACATTAAAGTAATCACTATATTACAAGCCTACTCGTGTAAAAAACCTTCAGTTCAATACTTGAAAGTTTTTGAGTGTGAATGATATGTGCTCTTCTAGATGCTCAGAGAACCAAATTGGATGCCAAAAGCCAAAAATGCATCATCTTAGGTTATAGCATGGAGTCAAAGGGATATCAACTCTATGACCCTCAAGCAAAGAAGATCATAATGAGCGGTGATGTGGTATTCTAAGAATAAATAACCACGTTAGCAAATGGAGGAGGAACTTCCTTTTAATATGTGATCTAGTATCCATACATACGTGTGTATCCATGTGTTCAGGCACATTATCCGAAGGTGGTATTAATACCTTAGGGTATTGTTGTTGGTAGAAGGAGTAAGGTTATCTTTAGTGCCTAATTTTCTAGGTTTAGCTAGCCAATCTTGCTAGGTGGGCCACTTATCCTTGATCAAGGGAGGTGGAGACATTTATGGGATAATTTCTCATAAGGATCTATAAGGACTTCTAAGATTGAAACCCTAAGGATTGATACCTTTACTCTTATTTGAGTAATTTTGAGCATCAAAGGTTGTCTATAGCAACCTTACTATTCCATATCCACATCCAAGAAAGTAGGATGCTCCCTCTGCACGCACACTTTAACATTAATCCCAGCTCTCAAGAACTGCCTCCTTGGAACAAAGATGACTCTTCCCAAAGAGCTAACCAACCTTTGGAAACGACTTCTTATAAAAATTGGAAGCCCTCCTTTGAAAGTAACCCACACCACAGGGTTAAAAGATACGAGATCCTCCTTTGGGCAAAACAACAGAGATCATAGCATGGATAAAGAATTGTCCTTTGTAATAACCACCTTTGCAAACTAGATCATAAACAAACTCCTCAAAATCACAAACTTACCAATGATACCAAACTCTTGATAGCGAGCTCCCTATCAAGATCCCCCACTGCCCACACTTGTAAGGAGGCTTCCACCATTGGTCTTTCCATGAAGGGTAACTCCTATGTGCATCAGTTCTTCCAAATATTAAGGAGAAGCATTCGTGTTAATCCTTTATACAACAAGCAACCCTTGAGGATGATGACACCATTGGCTCTCCATGTTCACCTCACATAACAAATCATATACATCCTTGATTATCGATGACCATGAGATGAAAAACTCCCCTCTAGGTCCCTATTTCCTAAGTAGCCCCCTTTTTCATTAATTTAGCAGACCCATCAACATTATCCCCAACCCATCTCAGCCTACTTCTGTTTGTGGCGGGCGGAATCCTCTAGTTACACAACTTGAAACTCAAACAAGGTGCTCACATGCTTGCTCCTACATGTAGGCCTCCTTTTTGCATTTAAAATGCTCCATTTGTGTGTGTGTGTGTGTGTCACACACACACACACATACATATGCTTTTCATGTTTTTTTTTAAATTTTAAAAACGCACTAAAAAATACTCCTCTATTTCCACCTCCCACAAACACACACATAAACACTCTCACTTGCACATCTTATTTTGGGTGTATCCCTTAGCGTTAATCCTTGATAAGTTGATTCATACATACAACCCTGAAATTCGGGACCATTCGCATACAACGACTCTTTAATGATTAACCACACCTAATCTCATGCATACGAGGATTAACTCGATTGACAAGGTGTTCATCTCCACTGAGCCAACTCTAGCCACATGATAGTGCTTTCTTTCTAGTGAGCCGGCTCTAGCTAACTATTGTTTATGACCCTGCACATAATATGGTGGGAGCCGACGAAGGCGTGTTATGGTTCTGCAGATGCACTGGTGGTGGCGACATGCTATTATGGTGTTTTGGAAGCTTCCTTCAAGCTCTACCTATATAAATGGAGCAAGGTGAGTGCTTAGACACTCACTTAGCCCGTATATTGTGTCTTATGGTTGTTGGCCATGTCTCTTGTGCTAGCATCAGCCGGGAGTTCCTCCTCTCAAGTAACTCTTGTTGATCTACCTCACATGATGATTGAATCCCTTTATAATTAGAGATGGTAACTCTATGCTTAGTATAGACTTATGGGTTAATGACTGTATAGAAACTTACAGACTTATTGTGCTATGTCCATACGCATATGTATGACTTTTATTGCGTTATTGGATGATGACCTTCGGGGAATCCTACATGGAATATATATCCGATTTTGGATAATATACATGCTAGTTTTTAGAGACATTTCTCAGTTCTGATGCCACAATCAAGTCTGGATTGTTTTTCTAAAAAGATTCTTAGTCTTTATGCAAGCATCAAGTATTAAAATAATCGAATTTAACTTATGTTACTTGGCTGTGCATATCTTATGAATCAAACAAAATACGTTGATATATGAGTCTTGTTATGCACTCTGTTTTTTCAAAAATTTTAAATAAATTTGTGCACGTCTCATTACATGGATTCAATATCATATCTCTGGTTTTTTGTACGTGATGATCATGTATTACCGAGGGATGAACAAGGCTAATGACGTGGATTCAGTATCATTTATGATATATTTTATGGTTTTTTGGGTCGTATTAACTAGGGATTCAATATCACTTATGATATTTTTCGGGTTTTTTATTGATACAAACTGTTTAGCAATAGATGAGGATTGATATTGGCATATGGAGATTTATCTTCAAAAGCTAAATTAACCCTAAATGGATGGCACACCAAATATGGATGTGTATTACTTTTTCTATGATAACCAGCATATAGTTAATTGGCATGTGACCGGTCATGCACGGCTGATGGTACCCAATGCTGATACACTAGGCGAACTCTGGAAATTCTATTAGACCTCAATATAGGCCAAAGAATTAGTTAAAATAACTCACAATTTGAGAATTTAACCCTCAAGTTAGTTAGATAAAAAGAGATCACGTGCATATAAGAATGAACATAGCTTCTTTTGTCAAAATAGGGTTGCTTGGAAGCCACCACTAGAATGTATTTCATAATACTATTGATATGGATTGATGATGATGATTTTTTACATATAGGTAGTTTTTTAAATTCTCCTAAGATAAGTTTATCATGATAAACAATACGAGGATTGTTGTGATAGTTTCTAGGGACTATCCTTTGAGATACCCGAGTACCTATACCTTGATAGGCTATTCTGTTGATATGATTAGAGATATCTATTGATTCTTTTTAGGACTACTAAGATGTTTCTTGTTTTTTCTTAGGAAACAATCTTGGATCTCTCTAATTGAGATCACTAGGTAGCCAATTATTTTTCAATTGGTGAATTATCCGTTTACTTTGGATGATACTATATTCAAGATGTATCAAGGGGATTGATCCCATCACTGTATAAACCATAAGCTATTTTGGGTGACATCTATAACACGTGATAGGTCCTTTGACACCTACAAGACACACATGGGCTAACTTTTTGTTTGTATGTTTGGATGGATGCAGTAACAGGATCTATTCTCTCAAAATATCTTTGGGTTTATGCTCTACACCAAAAGTTTTCAAATAATGGAGTCACTGGCTCCACTTACTTGTAACACGATTATTGTATATAAATCGGTTGTTGTATAATCATGTTTAACATTTTCACTGGTTAAGTTGGATAAGGTTTTTGGATTTTTCTGACTGTTGCTGATATAGAAGACTAAAAGCACACACACACATGTATATGTGTGTGTGTGTGTGTGTATGTACATACATACATACACACACACACACACACATATATCTATATCTATCAATATATCTATATGTGTGTGTGTCTGTGTGTGTTACATATATGTACATATATGTAACACTATATATGTACATTATATGTGTGTGTTACATATATGTACATTATATGGGTGTATTTTTTTGGCGAGCAATTTTAGCAAGTGTTTTTTGGTTTTAAGGCAAGCGATCTCTCTCTCTCTCTCTCTCTCTCTCTCTCTCTCTCTCAATTTACTACAATTTTATAGCAACTTTTTTAAAAAGACACCATACAAAGATGAAACTTCTAGTATATTCCAAATAAAATTACAAGAGTTTTGAATATTAGGACCACCACCTACGAGATGCAACAATACAAGAAAGTATGTGAGACCTTATAATACCATTGGGCCTCAACTATCATCTATCTCTCACTCACACACTTCTCTCAATTTACTACAATTTCATTGTAACTTTTTAAAAAAGACACCATAGAAAGGTGAAACTTCCTTTATATTTCCAAAGCAAAATTACAAGACTCCAGTATATTATGATAAACACCCACGAGATGTTAAACACAAGCAACAATATATGAAAGCATGTGAGACCTTATAATACTATTAGGCCTCAATTATCATCTTTGACTACTCCGACTACCGCAAATTTACAATGAAGGTGGCAACTTCTCCTCGAAGAGGAGCATCTTTTGCCTCTTCAATGATGCCAAAGGCTCTCCACGTCCCAATGGTTGTTGCTGCTTTCACCTCTAGCATGTTCTTGTCTCTACAAGGTCTACCACCTTCTCTATATTATGAGCTTCTTGTAGAGCTCCTACACTTATGATGTAGTGTCCATGCCTCCAAAAGGGCATCCAATTTTAATTCCTTTTCTTTGAGGTGCATGAAAGATGCAATAGCTTTAATTAAGATGCTTTGCAAATGTATTATTGGAGGGAATGGTGGATGATGCCATGAAAATAAAGTGTATGTCCAACCCATGCCAATACAAAGAAATAAGGGGTGGGTGGCGTGGGATGTATCCCTCAAATAAGAGTAGTGGTTAATGACAAACTCTATTCTAATTATAGGTTTCAGAAATGTAATTTATCTTTCGCTCAATCTCTCTCTCTCTCTCTCTCTCTCTCTCTCTCTCTCTCTCTCTCTCTCTTTGCATCTCGCTTCATCTCTCTCTATTGTTAACTTAATTAACTATAATTTCATAGCAACTTTAACTACAATGTTATAGCACCAAGCTAAGTGTACAATATTGCATCAAAATAATGTGAAAATTAATAATTTTTTGTCATTTACAAGAGATGGATTACATCAAAGAGGTTACTACAGGGCTGATGATTGAAGTAAGGTGGCTACATATGCGGAGCTCTACCAAATGGTACATGTGGGAATATCGACCTTGCTAGTTTGGGACGTTGTGCCCGTGGATGAGGACATCATATGAGGAACCATGGGGGACATATGAGGCATTATATGTCGAAATGGGGTCTCTAATGGAAACCGGGTGGACATGATGAAGCACTTGATCTTGTTGGGATTATGGGTAATGGGATGGGTGGAGGAAAGTGATGGTGATCATGTGGAGATGAGGTCCTCTCATGTCCCTCTATTGCTCCCATAGAGCATAATCAGTGATGTCTCCCTTGAAATACGATTGCCCTAAATCATCAAGAAGTCCAAAAGAGGTTGTATAGAACTAAAGCACACCTCATCCAACTTCACACTAACACAATGCCTATGTAGTCCCTTGCATGCTCTAGCAAGGATCCGAGTTCCGACAAAGCAATTTAGAACTGCATCCCCTCGATCGGTGAATGTCCCAAGTAACCACTTGCCATACACGCTTATTTCATTTACTTATATATATGGATAAACAACAATACAAAAGACAATGAATATAGAATGATTACATTACTTTGAAACAAATTGCAATAAAGTGAATGCCATATACAAAGCTCTAGTCTCACCTTGGAAAAATCTCACTATGCTTAACAACATATCGAATGGGATTCTCGTCTACATCCAACATGTATGGGTGGATTCCCTCGCGCGATTTAGGTTCTATGAAGACATTGTCATCCACCTCAAAACCTAGGTGTCAGCACAGCTACCTTATCGCCCTACCTTTCATACTTAGTTAACTAGACGTCGCTAGCGTCTTCTCTCAAAATTATGGGGAGTATGCACAGCGGAAGCAATAGTTGATGGCAAGATAGAGCAACATATATGAGACTGAGCAAGAACACAAGATGTATAGAAAGCTTCTATATTACCTTCTATTTCAACCACTCCAAAGTTGGCTTAACCTTCACCTTCAAGTGTTGTGTTACTTGTGTTACAAAAAGTGAGGCCTCCTGCTCTTTATATAGGGTTCACCAAGGGTTAGGGTTGGGCCAACCCTAGATCCCTTTTCCACCCACATGCCCACTTTATTTGTAGGTGTGTTCACACCTGCATGACCTCTTTCTCTCACCCTTTCACTTGTAAATCATATACTTCAATACCCCCTCTCAATGCCACCATGGGACAATGCCAAACATGGAGCAAGGTGAGCATTGGACATACAAGAACAAAATGACCCCCCTCTCAACCTAGGATAGATGAAAAGGTAGATAGCCTTTATAAATTAGACTTTTACAAAAGCGATGAGTTATTAAGAAATGTGGTTCACTCCCAATTCTAGTAAACATGCTTTACTACTCAACTAGAAGAGTTGCTTATCTAGAACATTTGACGAATTTACATAATTTCCCTCAACCTTAGTAATATCTTTGGTACCATCTCTTCCATAGTGGCTTCGTGCACCACCCTTGTTGCTCCTTTGCTTTGATGAAACCATCTTCTTGCAAAAGACAATCTTCAAGTGGGATTTGGATGTACCATTCTTCATTACATTGGCTTTATTAGTTGCATCTTCGTGCTTCTCGAATCCTTTCTCATGGGTGCTAGACACACTTCATACGTATAGTCTACTTCTAATCATGTTAGCTTCCTTAGTCCAACTGCCACATAGAGTAACACATGGTTGCCACCCATGTTTCAATAGCTTATGTTTGTACTTCTTGCTTCCACCTTCCACTTCATCATGATCATACATCAATGTGAACATTAATTTAGGAGAGGTCTTACTACTTGTTTATCAACACAAGGGTAGTGTCTTGATTTAGGAGAGGTCTTACCACTTGTTTATCAACACAAGGGTAGTGTCTTAATTTAGGAGAGGTATTACCACTTGTTTATCAACATATGGGCCGAGTCTAACTCCATTACAATATGGTAGACGACTTCCATGCACATGAGTTCATCAAAATTTTTTGGATTGGAGTTCATGCTTGATGCATTGATTTTGCTTAGTTTCCGAAATTGTGCATACCTTGCACTTCCCAAGCGAGAACGGTATAAATAATTTCTTCATCCGCTCACCTCTAGCTTGAGAGAAATGAGGGAAAACCTTTGTACAACCTTTGAGAAAAAAGGTTTAGAGAGAGATCTTTAAAGAAAGGTTTGAAAACCTTTAGAAAGAAGTTGGTTTTTTTAATTGGAAAAAACTTTTGATAGAAAGGTTTAAAACAAAACCTAAGATAGAAAGGTTTTAAAACAAAACCTTAGAAGATAGAAACCATAAGGTTTTTCTAAAAAAAATTACGCTTAGCGTTTTTTTTCCTTGTGAAAAATGCACGTTGTGCGCTGCTATATCGGCTGCCGTCCAGTCCCGTCGACGGATTGTGATGGAAATGACAGTGGGACGTTACAGAGTGATGACGGCGACAGACGGAAAACGCAATAGGGTGCTGATGGCCCAGTAGAGGCGACCCTTGCGACGACAGCTCCTTTGATGGGGGGACAAGAGAATGCCAACACACCTTCACACGCTCATAAAATAGCTCCCTTACCTCTTCTTCATGGCTCCAAACTTTGAAGAGAGATCGTCGACGAAAAACACTGTCGAATTTTTTTAACGGAAAAATGTATTTTTCATCATCTTTAGGATCTTCTTCTTCTTCTTCTTCCAAGCTTCAAGATCTTGTTGATGATAATGGAATCTCCTCTATGATGAAGCTCTGTTGTTGCCTTCCTTCTTGACACCTTTTTGCTTCTCACATTCTTCTACCACTAGTCCTTCTCGATGAGGATGTGAATGGCTTATGATATATATATATATATATATATATATATATATATAGAGAGAGAGAGAGAGAGAGAGAGAGAGAGAGAGAGAGAGAGAGGAATAGAAGGGAAACTTGCCCTTTACAAGACTATGATACCATGTCAAAATTATGGGGAGTATGCACAACGGAAGCAATAGTTAATGGCAAGATAGAGTAACATATATGAGAGAGAGAGCAATAACATATATGAGAGAGAGAGCAATAACACAAGATGTATAGAAAGCTTCTATATTACCTTCTATTTTAACCACTCCAAAGTTGGCTCAATCTTCACCTTTAAGTGTTGTGTTACTTGTATTACACACTCAACAATGTTAAGCATGCTCTCCTGAGCTTGCTTTTTGCGTTGCACATATGTGATGTGATCATAATTTTCAAGTTGGGGTGGTTGGGCAGGTTCTAGTTTCTTGATTGGTCTGTGAGATGACTAATTAGAACTTGTTTCATCCTCACTAAGTGACATACTAGAACTCGTATCATTTTATGGCTTTCCTTGGATCGTCAGGT
The DNA here is from genome assembly GCF_041138505.1 of Cibotium barometz. NCBI lineage: Eukaryota > Viridiplantae > Streptophyta > Polypodiopsida > Cyatheales > Cibotiaceae > Cibotium > Cibotium barometz. The sequence goes on from NC_141060.1 coordinate 38,170,744, forward strand.
TTTCATTATGTTTGCCCATGAGCGATGAGAACGAACTTTCTTTTATGTTTTTTTGTTCTCTGTTTGAGTGGTAGTCTTTGAGGTGGTTTGAGTGGTAACCTATGAGGTTGATGCTTCTACATCATGTGTAGCTTTTGGCCCTTTTGGGGTTAGGTCATTCACATACTCCTTTCCCCTGTCCTTTATTTCAACCTTGGTTTTGATAGTTTGTTGTTCCTTGTTTTTCTTGGGTTTAGAAGGTTTTGTTTTACCTTTTGGTTTTTGTTTTAAAACATGCTTTTCTATCCATTTCGAAGTGTTTTCTTTTACATTCTTTTTTATTGTTTCTCGTGCCTTGTCTTGTAAGCATGTAAGTACATTCAAGGGTACGAACAATTGCCCATTTTGCACACTCAAGATGTTGAGAGTTATATTTTGTGAGACAAGTTGTAGTGAAGCAACTCGCCTTGGGAAATCTTGGAATATGTGATCAATGTCACATCGTTCACATATGGGTTGCAAGGTAAGTGTTCCAATCTGTACATTCTGCCACTTTGTGTGGTCCATGACAATAGAAACACCGAAATGTTTGCTTAACTACTTCTTGAGTAGTTTCTTCCCTTTAGACTGTTTCTGCTTGGGACACGAGATATTGAGGTAACTGTAGGTGAATTAGGACATTGGGGTGTGTCGTGACCAAAGGCTTTGTAATATATGGAGTGCATAAAGATAGGCCTATTGTACACACGTTGGGGATTGGGATGGATGTAGTTATGGTATTAAACACAATGCATTTTGCCCATGACTTTGAGAGGCATTAAGGATGTCTGGTTTTGAGGAGGCTCATCCTCTTTTGGAGATTCTAGTTCAAAGCTTTTAAGCAAGGCTGTATAGAAATCAGGGAATGACAATTTCGAGATCAAATTTTCTTTAGCCATTGCTTTACTTGGTTTAGATGAGGAACATCTCGTATTGTGATCATCTTCTATCATGTTGTCATCTAAACGTATTGCTTCCTTACAACATTGATCGAATGTTTTCGGATTGAATACAATAATAAAGTTATGTAAGCTGTTATTCTTTATGCCCATCATGAAACATCTCTTCAATTGAGCATTGTTTAGTTTCTCCCATGGCTCACATCTTAAGTCCAAGATTTTGATAAAGTCTCTAATGACTTTGTTTTGTTTTCGCTCAATCGAATAGAGTTCTTTTTGTTGCACTCCACGGATCATCTTGTCTTGAAAAGCCGTGGATAAAGGCTATTTTCAAGGTCCAGAAGTTTATTTTGATCACCGGCATCAATGTGATGAACCAACGACTGGCCTTTCCCATTAAAAGTAAAGGTTCAATGTATGTACCTTGGTGGGGCAGTTTGGATTTCCAAAGGCTTCGCATCTCTGTTCAAACATTTGTATATGAATTGAACATAATTAGTCATTCCATCGTATTTTTCCATGATTTTGGAAATCTGTGTACGGCCATGTTTTTGTATGAGCCACTGAGATTATGTGTGGGCGCTAATGTGGGTAGGGAGACTCACTTAGTCCTTGGGCAACCCCCCTTTCTAAATTAGTCAATATGTCCAAGGTTTGGGTATCTAGGGGTTGCAAAGGGTTGGTATCTAGCATTTTTAAAGGTCTAGGTCTTGTAGTAGTGTTAGGCAAGGGACCAGATCCAGGAGGGATTGATGTGACAGGGGATGTAAAAACCCGATGACACGCTTGTTGTCGACATGGCAAATGGTATTGGAAGATGCATTTGGGGCATGGATCTCAATGGCTTGAAGGTATCAGCCATTGGGTTCAGTTTGGGTGTGAGTCCTGGTAATCCCTTTATCATTGTCATATCTTGACATTGTCAATTACTCCTTAATAAGCAAGCACAAATTTTTTTTCTTTTTAGGTTTTCTTACAGCCCGTTATACAGCCTCAAGAGGCCTGGCGCACCCTTCGTTGGGTCAACACGAGTGTCCGTTTGCTCTAATTAGCTTAGGTGCTACACACATATGAATGCTTTCCTAGAGATATTTTTTCAAAAAATGTACATGCAAGTAGCATCCCAAATGGAAGAGGAGGTCTCAAAACCTATTTTCCATCACTATCTCAAGATGATTTTTCTCTTGGAAAGTTTTTCCTGTTTCGCAGCCCATTTTTGAATGTGTTCTAAAAGGGTTTTGAAAAAACTATGTATGAGAGAGTTGTAGTATTTTTGGAGTACTGCAACTTTGTCTCTCTGATTTTTTCGTGATTTTGTTGTTTAGACACCCAAAAAGTAGCCCGAATATGGTTCACAATCATTTTCGAGCTTTTTGGGCGATTTTTAGTGCTTTAAGGGCGTTTTCACCTTGATTTTTGGCTCGAATTTTGAGGCTGCTGGTCGAAAGCCAAAATGATGGTTTTTTTCCTTAGTTGCTCGAGTTCAATTTCAAAGAGCTTGATGTCAGCTTTCTGATGAGCATTAGAGCGCGTTCATCGGATTCACGGTTTAGGAGATGTCGACCTCCAAATAAGGCTATTTTTTAGACTATTTTTTTGGACAACGGACCTGTTTTACGACATGAACCAGCAACATTTTAGGACGCAAAATGGACTTCACGCGTAAAAAATTTAAATTAAATTAAATTATTATTATTTTTGGGCGGCGTGAAACGTCAATCTGTGAAACAATCTTAATCCATGAAACACCAATGCATGAACTGGGGTTTCACGAATTTATTTTTGCCACGGGGGTTGTTTCACGTCGTGAAACGTTAACTCATGAAACGCTAATTCAAGAAATTTTTTTTGGGCAATGGGGGCTGTTTCATGCCATGAAACATTAACTCGTGAAATACTAATTCATGATTTTTTTTTGGGAGTCTAGTGGGAAATTCGAGTTTCTTTGTGTGGAGGGAATATTTTTTGAATTTTAAAATGGAGACATATGGGCATTTTTCCAAAAAGGCAAGTGGGGATTAAAAAAGTCCACTTTTATGACACCCCCTTACACCCTTCATAAATGACCTCCAAAATGGATAATTTGACAACTCATTGGTATCTTTTCATTCAATGCTCATTAGCCTTAATGAGTTATGGAAAACAGTTCTTAAGAATTAATTAAAGATTATTCCTTTTGAATTGCCTTCACTTGGCAAAGCCATGGCCTACCCAATATCAATGGGTAAGCCCTAGCATCAGGCTTTGTAGGAATGACCTGGAAAGTTGTAGGCATAGAAATACCACATACATCCACTCCCAAATTCCTGACAATTCCTAAGGTTTTCACCCTAGTATTATCAGCAAGTTTGATGCGATAGGGAGAGTTAGTAGAAGATAACTTTAAATCGGCATCTTTCATTGTTTTTTCACTCATGACTTGACGCACCTCCATCAATGTATGCATTAGAAATTATTTGCTCCTCAATGATGACATCAATCACAGGCACATCATCTTCTACATCAATATCCACCTTTTGAGCCATAGGAGTCTCATTATCCCTCTTCTTCTTTTTCTTAGATTCCCTTGTGCTAGCCAGCTTACTCCATTCCTTTCTGAGCTTTGGAGAGAGTGCCAAAAGCTGCCCAAATATGATTTGTGCCGTTTTCTCCCTAAGATCTGTTAGAGGTCATAACTAAGAAATCCTTGTCCAAGAGGAAAGTCAGATTGTCCAATTTTTCTCCTAGACGACTTCTTCTTCTTCTTATTTTTCTCCTCTTCTTCAGATTTATCTTCTTGTTCTTCTTCTTCTTGGCCCCTAGTTTTACGACCCCTTTTTGCCATTAATGGCATCAATGTTTCCTCTTCTTCTTTTGAGCATGTTTCCTCTAAAAGTGCTAAACTTTTATCATCTCTTTTTCTCAATTTTGGACACTCAGTGCGATAGTGCCCCTTCTCTTGACATTCATAGCATGTGACACTACTTCTATCCCTAGGTTTATCCTCAACTCATGGAACCCTAGGTGGCCTTGCGTTGACTAAGTGTAACTTCAAATCAACAAATTCTGCCATAAGTTATGCAATGTTATGATCCAAGGATGGAGCTTGTACCTGAGATGTTGAGGTTATCTCTACTTGTGGTGGGTCGGCACACTCGAAGAAGATTGGAATGTGGACTCAATATGAAGAGTGGCCTCCTTCTTTTCAAAGCAATACGAAGAGCCTCGTTAAAATTAGTGGAATCTTTGTTAAGAACTTTTCCATGCAAGTGGGAATCCAAAGCCATGATAAACTTACTCATCTTAAGGTGCTCCATTGTTTAAAGAACTCTTTGAATCTCCCATAGAAGGTGAAAAAGAAGAAGCAACAATATGTAAAGTAGCTTGTTGATATCATACCTCACTAAAAAGGTAGAAATTGACTCTCCTTCCTTTTGGAAAATCTGATCCAATTGCAATAGTAAAGCATTTGGTGACTCCACTGTCATTGCTTTGGTCAACCTTTCCTAATCATTCTTGGACTCCTCTAGCAAAGCCTCATGCCAAGCTAAGGCCACACCCTCCAAGAAATCTGGAAGTATTTCTACCCTCTCCTTCATAGACCAACCTGTCAAGTGGCATGCTCGGTTAAACTCTCGGAGATAACTCCCCGAGTCTTCTCTTTCCGATCCTTGGAACACCGGAATGTTGAACATCTTGCACCAAAAGATGAGTAGCAACAAGGAAAATTTAATTATTTCAAAATTACTTTTCTTTAATCATGTGAGACCTTGAGGTTAAAATAGAATAATTCTAAGTAAAACTTGCCCATCATCTCTACCAAAAGATGTGACACAAAGTTGGGGTTTTGACTTCGGTCACTTCTTAGAATCCAAAAACACACTTGTATGAAACCTCACAGCCTCCTCACCTTCCTTTCTCTCCCTAGATTAAGATAAAGATAAACACATCAAAGGTGAGATCATAATTCATGGAAGGAAAGATGACAGGCTCAGGAGAAGCAAGAATTTCTGCCAGTCTTGTAGCTCCAAACAAGAGGGCAATTCTTTGTTGGAAGAAAATCTTCCGACATAGGATTATGTGAATGGAAACATACCGGGAATGTTGGTAAGGTTCATCCGTTCGAATTGGACGATTTGGACGGAACATCTTAAAGTAAAAGAATATAGCAATCACTTACAAAAGGATAAGATACATGGGATTTGCTTTTTTGATAAGAGATTAAGAGGAATTAATCATTATTAAGAAGAAATAATGGCCAAAAGTCTATAAAAACAAAGATACACAAAGAATTACAGTTTTAAATTCATATAGATTATACAAAAGAGGATTACATAAGTACGTAGAGCTTGAAGAGAGCTTCGCGCCTATATAAAAACTTTCAAAAACGGGCAAGCGAGTGAAAAGTTATGAGCATTTTACTACAAGACTATAAGACTACCAAAATTCGCCTAAAAGTTAGCAACTTTGGGAGAAATTCTGATCATCAATGAAGTAAAGGATTAAGAAATTAGTTACATGAGTGGAAAGATCATATAAAGAGCTTCCTAGCCATATGATCAATTTTAGAAACCAATACCCGAGTGATGAGTAATTACCGGTTGAAATTTGGGTATTAGACCACAAAAACTGCACTTCACTCTCTTTGCATGAAACCTCAATTTTCACATAGCCTCTTGCCTTTCATCTCCTTCATGATTCAAGCGAGAGGGTAAGGGTTAACATTGCTCAGCGGACAATCGTAAAGATTTACCTATGGTCCCCAAAGTCTTTCCACATACTCATTACCGCCGCTAAAACCATTGGTACCTCCAAAGGAGGGCGGCAATAAGGCAAGGGCTACCTTGAGAAGTCACAGGCCCACCAAGATAATAACTGCTTATCCCACTTATCATGAATCATCAAAGAGGTCCAAAATTGGGTTAAGCATGAGGAGCTAATGCTAAATGAGACATTCACATGTAAAGAGAGTGTTTGAATAAGAGTTTGAAGATAAGAGAATGGCAATGACACAAAATGCTCAATTGAGGAGGCTTCATTCATTGATTTGAAAGGGAGAGGAGGGCTCCTTTTATAGGTGGAGAATCACCCTCTCTTCCATTGTTACAAATTACAACATAAAAATCTTTAACCCTTCAGTGACATAAGGGTAGATGTCACCATCAGGGGCTAAGTCTTCTATTGATTATTATTAAATTGAAGACTTTTTGACTTTGAAAGTGTGATGAGATAATAGCCAAGTCTAAGTGGCATGTAGGTGGAGATCCCACTTACACATGGCAAAATTCTTCTCTTCCATGTAGGCATTCTAGAAGAATCTTTCCCAACTATGCACCTACACACACTCCTCCATATGCTTTTCACACTCCCCAACTTGTAGCCTTATAGTGAATACTATATTAATAATACAATTAAAATCCATGTGAGCATAAAGGCCCACTTTTATTTTCCACGTCACTAGCCTATCTACCATACCAAAGTATTTATCAAGCATACTTGTGGCATTTACAATGTGTGCACCCTAAATCAAGTAAAACCATTATATTTGAAGATGGAATGCTGTTATTAGGGTAGCCGCCAAGCCGTTGCATCACCACGCCGTTATTCCATTGTGGGCACTGCAATCTTCTTGGACAAGCTTCCACCTTATTACCATTGAGAAACCATCAAAATATGTACAAAATTGAAAATTAAAGATATCAATTTTTCATGTCACAGTAGCATTGCTTATGTGCATGTGCCAGATGAGAAGAGGAAGAACCTTGATCCAAAGGCAAAAAAGTGTATCTTTGTTGGGTATGCACAGGATCGCAAAGCATATAAATGTTACAATCCACATACTAGGTAAGTGCTTATTTCACAAGATGTGGTGTTTGATGAGCTTGCTAGTTGATCCTAATAAAATTGTTGGTGAGAAGCTTGACAGGCAGAACTTCCACATATTTGGAAGTATCGTATGACAAATTTTCTCAAAGGCAAAGGCCTATGGAACTTCAAATTGGATAGAGAGAGCCTTCAAAGTGTTGCATTACTTCTCGATATGTGTTACCAACACCATGTTATGTCATATATAGGACACAAAAAATCCCAAGGATTCATGGGATACTTTGGTAAAGTTGTATATGATACGACTACAACACCAAAGAAGATGCAATTGAAGTAGAAGATTCATGGTGTGACTCGAAGCAATAGAAGTGTAAATGATTATGTGCAAGAGATCAAAGAATGTGCTGATGCACTAGCATCTATTGGTGCTCCTATGGATGATGATGACTTGGTAGCCATTACATTGAATGGCTTGGGTAAAGAGTACAAGGCATTTGAAACCTCTATCAGGGTTAGAGGTGGAGACTCCCCAGACTTTGATGAGCTGATTTCATTGCTTATTGTGGAAGAGATAAAAATTGGAATAGATGCCTCATCTAGCACAAATGAAAATGAAAGGGATCACGTATTTTACACTTATCGTGGTGCTAGAGGTAGGGGGAGATTCAGTTGAAGAGGATGTGCAGGTGGCTGTGGTTGGGCAGGCTCGATTACCACAATCTCAACAGAACTTTCAGCCTTCATTTGGTGTTAGAGGTGGTCGTGGTTATACCCCTCAAAGAGGTCATGGTAATGCTCGTGGAAGAGGACGTTGGCAAGGCCAACAATCATCTATGCAGCATGTGGATTGTCACAATTGTGGAAAGTTTGGTCACATGGCACGCGATTGTTATCGCAAACTGCATGATTTGAGAGGAGGTAGAGCACAGGGTGGCAATTATACACATGGTGGTAATTTTGCATCCAACAGTCATGATGGTAGTGCAAATCATTTGTTTGCAATAAAGCATGTCGTGGGTTTCATGATGACACATGGAGACAGTGAGATAATACATGGTATATGGATTTAGGAGCATCAAATCACATGGCTTGCCATGGTGAATAGTTTGATCATATGAAACCAATGGATGAAAAAGGATTTGTGGAGACAGGTGATTACACTCAGCATGCTATCACTCATGTTGGGAGTGTGCCATTGGTGATGCATAATGGCGGGGTGAAATCTATGTCAGATGTGTTGTATGTGCCTTCCATTATAAAGAGTTTGGCTTCTGTTGGTCAAATGGTTGAGCAAGGATTACAGGTATGCTTCAATGAGCACGGATGCTTCGTTGAATACTTTAAGAATGGCTATAAAGTTGTTGCTAAGGGAGGCAAGAAGGAAGGAATGTTATTCAAATTGGATGCAGGTATTCCAGAGTTGAAGTTGACTATGTTTTCTAAAAGTTGTAATGTGGTACAAGATATTGAGATGTGGCACAAACGTATTGGGCATGTGAATATACAAAGGTTGAAGAATATGTAATCAAGAGGCATATTTGGTGGGCTGCCCAGATTCAAATATATGATGGGAGTATGCATGTATGTGATGCTTGCTAGTTTGGAAAGCAAGCAAGGTTGCCATTTCCTAGAGAAGGCAACATGAGTAGCAGGCCACTAGAGATTGTTCACAGTGATGTATGGGGGCCTGCACACAAAGCCCATCCATTAGTGGCAGTAGGTACTATGTAACCTTCATTGATGATTATAGTAGGATGATTTAGATCTACTTTCTCAAAGAGAAGAGTGAAGTGTTGGCAAAGTTCATGGATTTCAAAGCATTTGTAGAAAAGCAATATGGTTGTTGGATCAAATGCTTGAGGATAGATGGAAGTGGTGAATACAGCTTACATGCATTTGAGGACTTCTTGAGGAAGAATGGCATTAGAAGAAGGTAGCTTTCATGCAGATACACACCTCAGCAAAATGGTGTTGCTAAGAGAAAAAATAGGGTCATTGGTGATGTGGCTAGGACAATGCTAAATGAGAAGAGCATGCCAAAATTTTATTGGGCAAAAGCATGTGCCACATCGGTGTATTTGCTTAACAAGACACCTACAACTGCCATACATGAGAGTACACCGTAGATGCGCCTTATAAGATATAGGCCATACATTGGGCATCTAAAAGTATTTGGTAGCATTGCTTATGTGCATGTGCCAGATGAGAAGAGAAAGAAGCTTGATCCAAAGGCAAAAAAGTGTATCTTTGTTGGGTATGCACATGATCGCAAAGCATATAAATGTTACAATCCACATACAAGGCAAGTGCTTATTTCACGAGATGTGGTGTTTGAGGAGCTTGCTAGTCAAAGGACGAGGATGCCAATGATTCTAGTTATGATGATGTTCATGCAGACTTGCCATAAGCAAGTTCTACTTCTATGTCTGAGCCACAAGAGTCAAGTGGTAGTAGTGTACGTCCATGGTCAAGGCATTTGAGGCATGATGGTGCAAGCACTAGTAGTAGTGCTGTGAAAAAAGGAAAGAAGAAAGATGAAGGTATTGTCATTACAGGATATGAGTCATCTAGTTCAGAGATTTTGGATGAGGAACTTGGCATACCAATCTTACGCAACCAGGTGCAAAGCAAGAGAGATACATGCCTCCACATGCTATAGTGACAGGTGTCCATAGTGATCCACAAGCTTCGAGAGGAGATCATAGAGAGTCAGGTTTCAAGTTGATAGGTTGACATACCGTGGTTATGCTATGCACTATGCATATATGACTTCCTTGGTAAAGCATGTGGAACCTACATGCTATGCACAAGCTATTGGAAAACATGTATGGGAAAAGGCAATGGACGAGGAGATGGACGCATTGGTTCATGAGATGATACTTGGGAGTTGGTTGTCTTACCACCAATAGAAGTGTATGATTATCTGCAAGAGATCAAAGAATGTGTTGATGCACTAGCATCTATTGGTGCTCCTATATGGATGATGTAGCCATTACATTGAATGGCTTGGGTAAAGAGTACAAGGCATTTTAAACCTCTATCAAGGTTAGAAGTGGAGACTCCCCCAGACTTTGATGAGCTGATTTCATTGCTTATTGTGGAAGAGATGAAACTTGGAATAGGTGCCTCATCTAGCACAAATGAAAATGAAAGGGATCAAGCATTTTACACTTCGTGGTGCTAGAGGCGGGGGGAGATTCAGTCCAAGAGGACATGCATGTGGCCGTGTGGTTGGCAGGATCGATCACCACAGTCTCAACATAATTTTCAGCCTTCATTCGGTGCTAGAGGTAGTCATGGTTATACCCCTCAAAGAGGTCCTGGTAATGCTCGTGGAAGAGGACGTTGGCAAGGCCAACAATCATCTATGTAGCATGTGGATTGTCACAATTGTGGAAAGTTTGGTCACATGGCACGTGATTGTTATCGCAAACTGCATGATTTGAGAGTGTAAGATTCCTCCCTCTAGCTTTTGAGGTGCAAAGGTGTAAGAACCTCCCTTTCTGTTCCTGTAATTATTTCCCTCTTTGAAATAAAAGAAAGATCTTGTTTTACCCTGTTTTGGGCTAGAGAGAGAAAATGTATAGAGAGAGGTAATCTAAAATTGAGATATCTTTGGATATAAAAATCCTCCTAGTGTCTGAAATGGTTTCCCTTGAAACAGAAGTTCAAAATAAATTCTCCAAAGTGCATTAGGAATCAATTAAAAATGATTTAAAAGACCTTAGCCTAAGGGTCAAGATTTTTTGAAATTTTAGATTATGGTCCAATTAAGGTTCCTATGGGCCAATAGGATTAATCCAAGTGTGGGGATGAGATAAATCCAAAGAATAAAAGAAAATATCCAAAAATGAGTAAATTCTCACATAAGATGAAGAGTTGACTGAGTATAAGGTTTATTAGTTAAAAACTATGAGATATTACTAAAAAAATGAGATATTTTTAAAATAATGATACATTTTTGACACCTTGGTAAGGAGGGAGGAGATTTTAAGGAAGGTGCCTATTTCACACATGTGGATGAGTTTTTAAATCAAAAAAATTGTGATATTTTCTCTCCTCTCTCCTAGATCAAACTGGATCAAAATGGGAGCTAAACTGGTCCAAATCTTGTCCAAATTCAGCCAAACTGAAGCTAAAAAATTCTAGAACTTAGTTGGACTCAGTTAGTGGCCTCCCTTACTTATAAAAAGACCCTCATTCTTTGTATTCTCATATGTGAACTAGACCATGCCAGTATTACATTAAAATAAGTATATTTTCTATTATCTCTTAAAAATCCTCTACTTTTGGAGAGAGTGGAGCTTCTCTCTCTCTTCAACAATCCTTGGGGATTTCTTCTCAACATACTAAACCAATTGATTGGTTGGGGGCTTCCTTCTATGATAAAGAAGCAAGAAAAATCAAGAGGTAAGATGTAATTTCATGGTTTTTCTCTACTATTCTCAATGTTTTCACTTCTCAACCCCTCTCAAGCTTGAGAAGTTTCTAATTAAGTGTTTATAATGCAAATCAGGCTTTTCTTAAGAGTTGTAATGAATAATTAAGAAAAGTTTATCTTTATGCTTAATTTAGGATGTTTTTTTATGTATATCTCTCTTTCCCCAAAAGAATGGTCATTCCTATGACCAATTCTCTATTCAAATGATGCTTCTCATTGATAAATTCTCAATTCAAAAATCAAACTCTAGGCTTGTGAAGCTAGAGGTTAAGAAAATGGCTTTTTATGGTTTTATACTAATAAAATTATGATAAACTTATGATTTAATTCCATAAATTAGATTTAGATCTAATGATAGTTATTCTATCATAATTATATTACTAAGTCTTATTCTTTTCAAAAATATTAAAAATTATCAGTAATAGCAGCGGAGCTATGGTAAAAAATCTAGAAATTAATACATAATTCATTTTTGTACATAATGTGAAAAGAGGACTTCCTACCATATTCTAGAATTAGTCATCCTATGCTATGCTAAAAGAATAATTTTCATTACATTCATGGAAAACTAATTTTTAGTATTTATGCATAAATAATTAATTAGAGAAATAAGAAATTTTTGGTATTTCTATTTTTATGCAAAAAGAAGAATTCCCATGATAATGGAGATCCATGTAATTAAATGGAAAAGGAGAAATTTTGGTATATTAAAATAATAAATATTTTATTTAAAGATAAATTTATTTTATGCATGAGAAAATTTTAATGATAAAAGAGGAATTCCCATGACATTTGGAATTCAATCATTTAAATAGAAAAAGTGAAATTCTTGGCATATTCGAATTAATGGATATTTTGATTTAAATTTGAAGAGGAATTTTAGATAAATTTAATTTATGCATGAGAAAATTTAAATGATAAAAGAGGAATTTCCATGACATTTGGAATTTAATCATTTAAATGGTAAAAGTGGAATTCTTGGTAAAATTGAAATAATGGATATTTTATTAAAGAAAAGAGAAATTTTAGATAAATTTATTTTATGATAAAAGAGAATTCCCATGACATTTGGAATTCAATCATTTAAATGTAAAAAGAGAAATTCCCATGATATTTGAGATCCAGAAAAATTGAAAAAAAGAGGAATTTTAGCACAATTCAAATTATGAGTATTTATCAAAAGTGGAATTTTGAGCATTATTGAGAAAATATGGGTAGAATTAATTTTTGTAAATCCCATGAATCTTTTACTCAAAAGAAGAATATTGAATATATTTCACTTGAGGAATTTGAGAAAGAATATGAAAATATCCGTTGAGAAAAAGTACCTTTAACTAGGCCAAGCAATTGGTAGAAATTTAGAAAAGTCCCATCGGTATCAAAAATAGAAAATGTTACTAAATGTGAATAGATGTGAATAAGATGTGAATGAAGAGATGAGAATGAGATGTGAGGATATGTGAGATGGATGTGATGTAAATGGATGTGGATGTGAATGTGAATGAAGAGATGAGAATGAGATGTGAGGATAGGTGATAGGATGTGATGTGATATAAATGAATGTGGATATGGATGTGATAAGATGTGGTGTGATGCAAATGAATGTGGATATGGATGTGATAAGATGTGGTGTGATGCAAATGAATGTGGATGTGGATGTGATGTAGATGGATGTGGATGTGGATGTAGATGGATGTGGATGTGAATGTGATGAGATGTGGATGAAATGTGATGAGATGTGGATGAAATGTGATGTGATGTGAATATATGTAGATATGAATGTGAATATATGGATGGATGTGGATAGACGTGCATGTGAATGACTACATGGATGTGGATGAATGAGATGGAATGTGTATGGATGTGAAGAGATATGGATGGATGTGGATGTGATGTAATGTGGATGGAATGAATGAGATATGATGTGGATGTGATGTAAATAGATGTTAATGGATGAGATGTGATGTGAATGGATGGAATGAATGAGATATGATGTGGATAGATGTGGATGTGATGTAAATAGATGTGAATGGATGAGATGTGATGTGAATGGATGTGATGTGATGTGAAATATATGTGATGTGATGTGGTGTGATGTGAATCGGGATAGATGTGAATGAATGAGATGTGATGTGATTGAATCGGGATAGATACGAATGGATGAGATGTGATGTGAATGGATGTGATGTAATGTGATGATGTGATGAGGATAGATGTGATGGGATGTAATATAATGTGATTGGATGAGAATGGATGAAGGACGATGGGAATACATATGATTGAATATGGATTAAGCAATGTGAATTGATGTAGAAGAATGTGGAATAACGAGAAATGATGTGGAACAATGTGGAAAGATGAGAGTTCATTAGAAACTGTATTTATGACCTGTTTTTAAAGGACTGTTTTATGTCAAGAATGCTGGGAAGCATTTTGACCATTTGTGAATGAGGTCGTGGAGACCTAAGTGATAAAGTTGCAGCAGTTGACGGAGAGTCAACGAAGGATGTCTCGCGTAGCAAGGTCGGCCGAGGTCTTGACCAGCCTCGGTTCGATTTAAATGGTAAGCTTCCGCCGATATGGTGGATGAGGGACCAAGGACGCGGCCTATGAGTGAAGCGCTAGGTGACCTGTGAAGGATCCTAGAGGGTGCTGACTATACGGTGCTCGGGCTCTGGGTCACCGAAGATACCCACGCGTGCATCGAGGAAGAAAATGGAACAAGGTGTTAGAGTTGTTTTCTGAACTCGGGCATGGAACTGGTTGATTGACCTTGCTGGTCCTCAAAACAGATGAGTCCATGGCTCTTTTATATGGATCTGTTTGTTGATCTTGCTGATCTTCAATGGAGAGTCCATCTGGTGTTTTATAAGTGAATATATTTCCAGGTACTATGAGCTAGGAACTATTGAAAAGGCCCCTAAGTGGATAGGTGGTGAGCGTTCTGGTTGCCAATGATGCCATAGGTACACCGATGAAAGAATGATTGAAAATTAGAATTCAACCGGATATTTTGGAGGATTATGATCAGTGATACTATGATTTCATTAAAAGATTGTTTTAAAGATAGCCGAATCTGTGAAACATGCAATTTTATATTGGGTGTGTAAGTGGTCTGACTATCTTGAAGTTTGCATGAAGCGCCGGCTAGGGGGCCTGGGAACTCTTTTCCCTGGTACCCGGGACCAAACATAACCAAATTCCTAAATGGATCCTATCACTACAGTGGCTGGGCAGTTGGCTAACCCATGGGACTGGATGGGGTTAGGCTGGACTGATGGATCCCTAAAATGAGACTCAATTCTATTATGGTATGATAGATGAAGTAAATCTCGGATAGTCTTGTTCTATGGAAAAGAATCAACGGATGTGCCTCTCGATGAGGAAAAAAGCGTTAGTTTCTATGATCCAAGTGCAAGTTTCTTCCTTGATCTGACCATGTGACTTACGGGTTCGGTCAGATCAATTTGGTTAGTTAAGGCTCTTGACTACGTTAGAATAAAAATATCCTGGAGGAATCGCCCGTGCTTTCATGGGCAAGGGAAGTTTTTCTGGGTTTGGTTTTGGAAGAATTGAGGGATTAGTCTCTTGTCCGGATATCCGTGGGCGAGGCCTCGGGTGAGAGGCTCTGCCTTGCCCAAGAAGTGCTATTTCTGCTGCTAGCACCCCCGAATTTGTTGCACGGAGGGGGTAGGGATCTTTCAGAGAGGAGGTAGAGTACATGGTGGCAATTATGCACACGGTGGTAATTTTGCATCCAACAGTCATGATGGTAGTGCAAATAATTTGTTTGCAATGAAGTATGTAGTGGGTTCCATGATGACACATGGAGACAGTGATGATACATGGTACATGGATTCAGGAGCATCAAATCACATGACTTGCCATGGTAAATAGTTTGATCATATGAAACCAATGGATGAAAAAGGATATGTGGAGACAGGTGATGACACTCAGCATGCTATCACTTATGTTGGGAGTGTGCCATTAGTGATGAATAATGGTGGGGTGAAATCTATGTCAGATGTGTTGTATGTGCCTTCCATTACAAGGAGTTTGGCTTCTGTTGGTCAAATGGTTGAGCAAGGATTACAGGTACGCTTCAATGAGCATGGATGCTTTGATGAATACTTTAAGAATGGCTGTAGAGTTATTGCCAAGGGCAAGAAGGAAGGAAGGTTATACCACTTGACTCTTGTGGCCCAGACATAGAAGTGGTACTTGCTTGTGGCAAGTTCACATGAACACCATCATAACTAGAATCATTGGCATCCTCATCCTTTGCTTTGTACCAACTAGCAAGCTCATCAAACACCTTATCTCGTGAAATAAGCACTTGCCTAGTATGTGGATTGTAACATTTATATGCTTTGCGATCCTGTGCATACCCAACAAAGATACACTTTTTGGCCTTTGGATCAAGCTTCTTCCTCTTCTCATCTGGCACATGCACATAAGCAATGCTACCAAATACTTTTAGATGCCCAATGTCTGGCCTATATCCTATAAGGCGCATGTTTGGCGTACTCTCATGTATGGTAGTTGTAGGTGTTTTGTTGTTAAGCAAATACACCGCTGTGGCACATGCTTCTGCCCAAAAAAAATTTGGCATGCTCTTCTCATTTAGCATTGCCCTAGCCACATCACCACCAATGACAACACCATTTTGCTGAGGTGTGTATCTGCATGAAGGTTGCCTTCTAATGCCATTCTTCCTCAAGAATTCCTCAAATGCATATGAGATGTATTCACCGCCTCCATCTATCCTCAAGCATTTGATCCAACAACCATATTGCTTTTCTTCAAATGCTTTGAAATCCATGAACTTTGCCAACACTTCAAATGCTTTGAAATCCATGAACTTTGCCAACACTTCACTCTTCTCTTTGAGAAAGATCCAAGTCATCCTGCTATAATCATCATCAATGAAGGTTACATTGTACGTGCTACCACTAATGGATGGGCTTTGTGCTGCATCTCCCATACATCATTGTGAACAATCTCTAGTGGCCTGCTACTCATGTTGCCTTCTCTAGGAAATGGCAACCTTGCTTGCTTTTCCAAACTGGCAAGCATCACATACATGCATACTCCCATCATATTTAAATCTAGGCAGCCCACCAACTATGCCTCTTGATTGCATATTCTTCAATCTTTGTATGTTCACATGCCCAATACGTTTGTGCCACATCTCAATATCTTGTACCACATTACAGATTTTAGAAAACATAGCTGACTTCAATTTCCAAGGGTTATGCATAGACCCAAGGCTTGGATTATGATGAGACATTTAGTCCAGTGGCAAAGATGGGAACTGTGAGGTCTCAGTTATTGCCATGGCTGTGGAAAATGGTTGGGAAATGCATCAAATGGATGTCAAGAATGTATTTCTAAATGGTGATTTGCAAGAGGAAGTTTTTATGGAGGAGCTAGAGGGTTATGTACACCCAAGGTACCCCACTCATGTATGCAGGTTGAAGAAAGCACTTTATGGGTTGAAACAAGCACCTCGTGCTTGGAGTGATTAGTTAAGCCAGAGGGTTATGTACACCCAAGGTACCCCACTCATGTATGCAGGTTGATTAGTTAAGCAAAGGGTTATGTACACCCAAGTACACCCAAGGTACCCCACTCATGTATGCAGGTTGAAGAAAGCACTTTATGGGTTGAAACAAGCACCTCGTGCTTGGAGTGATTAGTTAAGCCAGAGGGTTATGTACACCCAAGGTACCCCACTCATGTATGCAGGTTGAAGAAAGCACTTTATGGGTTGAAACAAGCACCTCGTGCTTGGAGTGATTAGTTAAGCCAATATCTTATCTCTATTGGTTTTCAGGTTTCTATGGTAGATTCTTCACTATATATGAAGAAGACAGATCATGGGATTGTTGTGGTTGTCATCTATGTGGATGACTTAATCCTGACAGGTGATCATACTACAGATATTATGCATGTCAAGAAGGCATTGAGTGGGCAGTTTGATATGAAAGACGGGTGGTTTGAGGTATTTTCTTGGCATTAAAGTGGTCAAAGATCATGGAGGAATATGGCTAGTCCAGCATCAATATGCATTGGGATATGTTAGCTAGACATGGAATGTTGGGAGTACCACCCTTGGAGCAAAATGTGAAGTTGAGGGGGCTGATTTTGGTAAAGAGTTGGAATATCCATCTATGTACATAAAGATGGTTGGCAGCCTCATTTATATGGCTATTACACGGCCAGGCTTGAGTTATGTTGTTAAGCTTATGAGTCAGTTTATGCAAAGCCCTAGAAGGCCTCATTTGGACGAAGTGAGACGGATCATGTGTTATGTAAAGACCACATCACATTATGGTCTTCTTTATGAGCATGGTAAAATATTAGATGTACATAGCTCCACAGATGTAGATTGGGCAGGTAGCTCTTATGAGAGGAGATCTACTAGTGGTTATGTCTTTACATTTGGGAGTGTTATGGTGAGTTGGAGTAGCAAGAAGCAACCCACTATTGCTTTATCCAGTACAGAGGTTGAGTACAGAGGAGCAGCCATAGCTGTATTTATGTGAAGGAGGAGGTGGTCATGGTTATACCCCTCAAAGAGGTCGTGGTAATGCTGGTGGAAGAGGACGTTGGCAAGGCCAACAATCATCTATGCAGCATGTGGATTGTCACAATTATGGAAAGTTTACTCACATGGCACGTGATTGTTATCGCAAACTGCATGATTTGAGAGGAGGTAGAGCACATGGTGGCAATTTTGTATCCAGCAGTCGACAATAGTGTAAATCATTTGTTTGCAAAATGAAGCATGTAGTGGGTTCCATGATGACAAATGGAGACAGTGATGATACATGGTATATGGATTCAGGAGCATTAAATCACATGACTTGCCATGGTGAATGGTTTAAACATATGAAACCAATGGATGAAAAAGGATATGTGGAGACAGGTGATGACACTCAGCATGCTATCACTCATGTTGGGAGTGTGCCATTGGTGGCGAGGTGAAATCTATGTCAGATGTGTTGTATGTGCCTTCCATTACAAAGAGTTTGGCTTCTGGGATTCCATACAATTGCGGTACTTCCATCTGAAGACCCAATTATCAATTTATGAATTTTTATTTTGAATATCAATTTGTATGAATTTCATCACGATTACAATCTTTTACTGGTACTTGATAATTTTTTGACATTTCTTGCTTCTCGATTGATCCACTTTAACCAATTCGCTCTGATACCAGCTGAAAGATCCTTGCCCCCTCCGCGTAATGAATTCGGGGTTGCTAGCAGTGGAAGTAGCACTTCTTCCGCAGGGCAGAGCCTCTCACTCGGGGCCTCGCCCACAGATATCCGAACAAGAGACTAATTCCTCGGTTCTTCCAAAACCGAACTCAGAAAAACTTCCCTCGCCCAGAAAGCACATACGATTTCTCCAGGATATTTTTATTCTAACATAGTCAAGGTCATCACTAACCAAACTAATTCGACCGAACCCGTAAGTCACATGGTCAGATCAAGGAAAAGACTTGCACTTGGATCATAGAGACCAACACTTTTTTCCTCATCGAGAGGCACAGCCGTTGATTCTTTCCCATAGAACAAGGAATGTCCGGGATTTACTTCATCTATCGTACCATAACATAATTGAGTCTCATACTAGGGATCCATCAGTCCAGCCTAACCCCATCTAGTCCCATGGGTTAGCCAACCGCCCAACCACTATAGTGATAGGATCCATTTAGGAATTTGATTATGTTTTGTCTTGGGTACCAGGGAAAAGAGTTCCCAGGCCCCCTAGAGCCGGCGCTTCATGCAAACTTCAAGATAGTCACACCACTTACACACCCAATATGAAATTGCCTTTTTCAGAGATTCAGCTGTCTTTAAAACAATCTTTTAATGAAACCATAGTATCACTGATCATAATCCTCCAAAATATCCGGTTGAATTCTAATTTCCAATCATTCCTTCATCGGTGTACCTATGGCATCATTGGCAACCAGAACGCTCACAACCTGTTCACTCAGGGGCCTTTTCAATAGTTCCTAGCTCATAGTACCCGACAATATAATCACATAAGAAAATCCAGATAGACTCTCCGTTGAAGATCAGCAAGATCAACCAACAGATCCATATAAAAGGACCATGGACTCATCCGTTGAGGACCAGCAAGGTTAATGAACCAGATCCATGCCCGAGTTCAGAAAAAAACTCTAACACCTTGTTTCACTTTCTTCCTCCACGCACGCGTGGGTATCTTTGGCGACCCCCAGAGCCCGAGCACCATATGGTCAGCACCCTCTAGGATCCTTCACAACAGGTCACCTAGCGCTTCACTCATAGGCCGCTTCCCCGGGGGGCTCACTATAGATGTTGTATGGTATCACGTGGGACACTTAAGCATATACATTAGAGGTAGACCCCTCTTAATTTCCTATATTGAACTTAAATTTAAGGAGGGGATAGAGGGAAAAAAGAAGGGTGGGGGCGAGGGGGGGATGCATTTGATCACCTCTCTCCATAGATTGGTTTCTCCATGGCATACAAGAGACCTTGACAATGTACACTATTCCTGCACACCACATCTAAATATCTTTTTGAGCACCCGTGGGCTCGGGCAGAGGACCCTTATAAACATGGGTGAGAGAAAATTACATCGATTTTATGTCAATGCAAGGGTAGGGCACCCGCAAATATTGATCACAATCAAATACATCCACAGTTTACCACACAAGCCAATATTGTGCCATTTTTCATGTATGATAGGGGTTTTCATATGCACCATATATTCATAGGGATTTTCCATCCACAAATAATAGGGTTTTTTAAAACCCGTAGGTTTTCATCACAATGAAGATAACTTCTTCTTCTCCACAGAAAGATTGGCCGCCACATTTGAGCTTCACTCTAGCAGCAGGTTTTTGTCGATTTGTCCATTGTTGTGCAAGCAACAATTTGGCCAACCTCAAGCTCTTCCTTCTTTGTATCATCTGCCCTATCATTGCCATAGCCAAAAGCTTCTCTGGGCTTCCGCCACCATCGCCAAAGCTAACAATTCTTCCTTGTTGCATCCATGGCTCGCACCAAACAAAGTGCCTGAAAATCCACTGGTGATAAAGCTCCCCGTAAAGTAGCTCGCTACCAAAGCTGCTCGTAAATTTGCCCCTGCCACCGGTGGCATCAAAACGCCTCACTGTGCTTCCTTTTTGCTCCGCAAATCGTTGCTTCTTCTGAACTTCTGAAGTTTCCTACTACCTTGTTCAAGACTAGCAACACTTATTGCAACTCGTCTTCGACAAGCATTGTGACATAGACTTGTGTCTCTCTTTCAGCTTACGATCTTCAGGTGGTTTCTTCTCAGTCCTCAACGAGTTTATCACCAGTTGCTCATGAGCATGATTTCCTCTATGCACATTGTTCGCAAGTCTTCTATGCCGTCTTCCTGTCTGCAACTTCTACAGCCAAGGTACATTAGTAGCGGCCTTAGCAACTTCTCTTTCAAGCATAGAATTTGAACATTGCCAACTTCTTCACATCATAGGCTTCTCCATGATTCTTGTGTACTGGCCGGCTTCCTTTTCATTCTGATGTAGGTGTTGAAGGCTGAAATCTATGAAGACCTCTTAATTGTCAAGGTACATGAGCTCATCCTGTTCTGCTGCGCTTTTCTCTTTTCTGTCTACATTAGAATGTATTGCTACCTTTCATTGTGGTCATTACAAAAATATCAAAGCCTCCTACTTGAGGTAACATTATTTTAGTGAGTTCACAAGGCTTGTAGGGCCATTATGGTCTTCATCGACACTGGTTGATAGAGGGCATTCCCTCCACACAAGGCTTTCTTCACAATCCTTCCAAAAATGCCAACCCCTTTGCATGCTAAACTGTCTTTCTTTCTTCTATGAAGACACCAAAGCATGCTCAACTAGGAACGAGAAACTCATTGAAACAAGCAATAGACCTAATATTGTAGCATTTGTAAAAACAACCATAAAACTTGCAACCATGCCGAGAAAACCCCATTTGTAGTAGCTTCCTTTTCTCTTCAACAACACAACAATCTGAAATCTGCAGATTCCTCCTCCTTGGGCACCAATCTTGACTTTCTCAAGAAGCAAAATTATCATCTTTGAAGCAACTCCTTATCTTCCTTTGCAGCAGCTTCATGTCTTCCACAACAACAGCATCTTCTCTTCACCTACAGCTCATAGCAGATCTGTTTACAGATCTGTTCAAACAGATCTGATTTGTTTAAAATAGATATGATCTATTTTAAACAAATCAGATCTGTTTGAGCAGATCTGTAAACAGATATGCAGATCTGTTTTGAACAGATCCATAAACAAATATGCAGATCTATTTTGATAGATCTGCAGATCTGTTCAAATAAATCTGTGTGTAAACAGATCTGCAAACATAACCTTTCTACTTATTTGATTGTTGTTTTTTAAGGTTCTGCTGCAATTTTTACATCCAGTGTGTACCTCGAATTCAGATTCTTTATCCAACTCATCTGCCATGATAGGTTGGAATTGCATTTGTCTGACTCTTGCATTTAGATCCCCCATCACTATGACCCTACCTTGGTCGTCCTGAAACTCAGCAATGTCCAGACAAAGTGCCTCAAAGGCCTGATCTTTATTCCATGCTTGTAGTAAAAAGGACAGCTGTGCCAATGTTGTATCCTGATGAGTGGACAGCTGCTTTCTTGGTTTGTCTACATTGATTTTGCAGCATTCAAAGTGGGAATCTCTTGCTCTATAGTTTGCTAATCTTGGATAAGTATGGCAAGAAAGGAAATATTGATTCCTCTAAATGAGGGTACAGATCAAAGCCATGTTTTGGGATTTGTATTTCTCAAAGAAGGAGGAACCTATAAAGATTTATGAGAGGAGATTGTCCTTGATAGTCTCATCTCAAATGACTTTGTCTTTTTGGGAGGTTCTAGAATGCTTCCTGTTGGATCAAAGCAAGAGGAGAGATGGACAGTTGATGTAGAAGAGGTCACCACTCAATTGAGAGAGGAGAGTGAGTCATCGTGCAAGCGTCAAAGAGTGAATTCAGAGGGGGCTAGCAATGAGCCGGAGCCATCCATGGAAGCTAGAGCTAGTGATCTTCATGGATGGAGTCGACAAGGGATAATGTGAGTGTTGTCCAAGATGTTCCAAAAAATAGACTCTCTCTCCCATGAATCTTCAAGGTCCACATCTTTCAACTACATCTAGGGGATGTAGTTGAAAAGCTCTTTGTTATAGGACCGGATTGAGAGAGGATGTATTCAAGCATGTGGCAGAAACATATAAGCATCATATGTTGAAAAATGGGCTTTGCATGGGAAGTGTACCTGTCATTGTTGCTGAAGATGAGACTATGATCAAGAGGATGGTGAGATGGATAGCAAGAGATGACCAACTTGTTGGTTTTTGTGGAAAGAAGATAGATCACACATGCATTTCAAATTTCATAGTACATGTTGGAGATGGTGAAAATGGTTATCATAGAATTGTTGATGCATTTGAGCATAATGTGATTGCCCACTATGCAAGAGTATTGATTGCAAATCCTCTTGCTGAATGCTTGCAAAAGTTAGTTCTTCTTATACAACTAACTTGTAATAGGTTTGCCTCTATGTCCATCAAGGAGCAATGGAAAGAAGTCAATTTGCATTGGAATATGTATGTGAAGGATGTGATTGGACCAATACTTGGTCATGCTTTTGATGGAGATTCAAGGCGAAGAAAGCTTATGGTTGAAGATTATAGCTCTCTTACAGGTGTTCGATACTCAATTCCTTGGAAAAGTTGGCCATTCACAGCTTCTATGGAAGATGATGGAAGCATCATTCGATTACATGACCAAGATTATATACATAACGGAAAGAAGATGATTAATCCTCTAGATAATGCATCTAAAAGATTAGTGCTTGGTAATGATCTTGTCACTTTGAATCATGTAGCCTTGCTATATCACAGTTTCAAGGTTGATGATCATGGTTTGCAAGAAGGAGATATAGAGAGAAAAGATAGACAAAATTGGAGATCAGCACGGAGGATAGCCGGACGTAAAGTTCAAAATTGTTTAGAGCTCTTGCAGATGGGATCCAATCATCGTCAAGAGCGAACACTTGGTACAAAGGTGTATCTCTCAATTGTGGCAGCATACATTGATATTTTTCTATCTCCTACGCTCAACTTGTATGAGCGTGTGAAAGCTGCTGGAATGGTATCCTTCTTTTTTAGGTACAGAATTCATGTTATCTATTGAACATATATAAATAATTAACTGATATTGTATGTTCATGTTGTTGCTATGGTAGCACCATTATGTCTTATTAATCAATTGACTTATGATGTTTTATTAGGATTTGGCGCATGTGGATCACCAAGCATGATGTATATACGCTCAAGCAGAACTTCATTAGTAGAGAAACTTTCATGGACATCCAATTGTCATGTCACTTTGTGGTTCTTCTCATAAAGATCTTCAGAGACAGATATAGTCACTTGGCAGTTCCTTTATCTTCTACGGGATCTGATGCTTGTGAGAATTTCTTTAGTAAAGTAGGTGGAATGGTTAGCAATGAGAGGTGTTATGATGGTTGTGACTTGTTGAGTAGTGCAGGAGCATTGAATAGAATTTCAGAGTTTCAAGCAGGTTCAAATCTAAGTTTTCCGGCAGCTCACTCAAAGCAAGAAAACATATGGGTTGATATGAACCATATGCCTGGCATTCCTTTGGCAAATTTAAATGACTACACGGTTGTGAGTACTGATGAGCAGATTGTATATGCATTAAAGGAGGGTTTAGCAGGAGGGTTTAGCAGGAGGGTTTAGCAGAAGCAAAGGTCATGTGTCGCGAGCTTGTTGATATGGAAGGTGAAGCTTCATGGGGTGCCTCATGGGAAGAAAAAGATATCTTAGAGCATCTTGAAAACAATGCACATGACAATCTTGAAGAAGAAGAAGTTTCATTGGATGATTTTGTTGGAGATGTAATCATGGATACAGTATTGGATGTTGATGAAGAGGATACAATTGCACAAAGTGAGCTTCGCCATGTCATGGATTCTATAGTTGACAATGAGGAGAATGTGGTGAGCCAAATATCACCTTTTGTGGAAGTTGATGGGAAGACTTTGTGCAAGAGCACACTTGTGAGCCAATTGAATGGAAATCCAACGTTATCAAAGGATAGATTAACAAGGGTAAAAAGTGGAGTATCTTTCTCATTTGAGATGAAGTCAAAACCTCAAACCAGTACTTGCCTTGGAATAGGATATGATTGTGCGGTTGTATTTGAAGATATTATACTTAGAGATAATACAAAGCTCAAAAGAAAAGGCAAGGTTGCAAATACTAGTCAAGGGGTCAAGAAAGGCATATGGTACCTCGGAAGAGTAATGAGTATGAGAATGAAGCTAGGAAATGGTATGAAAGAGACAAGGGGCCCTTTTGATCTTCTAGATCGTCCTCCAAATGTGGAGATTCATCTAGCATGGTATCAAAAAACCAAAGGAAGTAGATGCTACACATATGATCTTGTTGATAATCAATCAGTGTCCTTGGAATCTATAATTGCTCTGGCAAATTTGAGCTATGATCCAATATCAAAGAAACAACTTGATCCCAATGACTATAAGATCTTTAACGACTATGTAAAAGATACATAAGGTAATTTGAAGCGCATAGAGTAAAATACAAATCTATAATAGTTTTAATGTGTTGTCCTTATGCATTAGTATTAAATTAATAATCTTGTTTTTCTTTGCAGGTTGAAAGCTGCTATGTATACATCATACATGCTACCAAGAAATATCAAGTAACTTTTGTGGTCATCTAGTTATTGTGTAATTTGAGTTTAAGAGTCATAAACATTTATGACCATTTTGGGTGTAATTTGAGTTTTAAGGTCATAAACTCTCTCCATCACTCATGTGCACGAAGCAGCTTACCACACTTGGCAATAGCCAGTAGTTTTGGGTCCATCTCAACCACCAACATGCAGTAGAAAAGGCATATGGCTGCATTGGCAATCCTTTGATGGTGAAGAAAAGTATATGTATTGATAATCTTATGGTAATGAAGCAAAGTACATTGCAGCATTATAGTTTTGGAGGTATCTTCAACATGTATTTCATTCAAGGATATCTATGAAGGAAAGTACTTTTAAATACATACATGTGATGCTTGTGTTGTTGCTACTCTTTGCTAAGTTCACTCATACATGTACTGTAATTTGTGACTACTAACTAGATGTTAGTATCAGGAGTTTCAAGGTGCTTGGTAAGAGGTTAAACCCAAGTTTTTCTTAAAGCAAAAAATTAAATCTTTAATTTTTGTTTGATTTTTTTTTCTTGATTTGTATTAATCATAGTGTGGGAGGGGGGGAGTTGGCACTCTCCCATGGTTTTGGTAGAGAGATTCAACTCCCCTTCTTCCAAAGAGAGCTTGGTGTCCGCTTGGTGTAGTCACTTTAAGTGTAAAGGGGTTCGATTCCCCTACTCTCTCTCCTCATGTGGTAAGGGGGCACGGGCACTCAAAAACATTGCGACACATACTTCGATGGTATCCAAGTGCCACTACATAAATCACTTTGTGATATGACCATTTTGATACTTTTATTTGCTTAGGATAATTCCAACTTTTAAAAAGAAAGTTAGTATATGTTTTATAAAGACTTACATTTAAGAAAGGAGATACATAAAAAGTCATACATGTATATATCTTATAAGCTTAAATAGGGGGATATATTAGTCTTACAAGCTTCATAAATAGGGGGTTTTTTTAGAAGTCCTTGCACGCAGGTGACATGTCTTCTTTACTATGAACCCCCTGTGGGGCCGCTTCCTTGGTCCCTCATCCACCGTACCGGAAGCTCACCATTTAAATCGAACCGAGGCCGATCAAGACCTCGGCCGACCTTGCTACGCGAGACGTCCTCCATTGACTCTCCGTCAGCCATTGTAACTTTATCACTTAGGTCTCCACGACCTCATTCACAAGACGATCAAAATTCTTCCCCAGCATTCTTGACATAAAACAATCATTTAAAAACAAGTCATAAATACAATTTCTATAACGAACTCTCGTCTTTCCACATTGTTTCACACCAATCTACATTTCTTAAACCACGTCCAATCATATGTATTCCCATCGTCCTTCATCCATTCTCATCCAATCACATCATATTCCATCTCATCACATCTATCCACATTTATCCACATTTATCCACATCTATCCACATTTATCCTTATCACATCTCATCCATTCGCATCTACCCATGTCCACATCTCATCATATTACATTCATTCACATCATATTCCATCTCATCACATCTATCCACATTTATCCACATCTATCCACATTTATCCTTATCACATCTCATCCATTCGCATCTACCCATGTCCACATCTCATCATATTACATTCATTCACATCTTATCCATTCATATCTACCCCGATCCGATTCACATCCATTTCACATCACATCTCATCCATTCACATCTATCCCGATTCACATCACATCACATCCATTTCACATCACATCTCATCCATTCACATCTATCCCAATTCACATCACATCCATTTCACATCACATCACATCACATCACATCCATTTCACATCACATCTCATCCATTCACATCTATCCCGATTCACATCACATCTCATCCATTCACATCTATCCCGATTCACATCACATCCATTTCACATCACATCTCATCACATCCATTCACATTCATTTATATCACATCCATTCACATCCATCATATTCATTCTCATCACCATCCCATCACCTACATTCTATCCACATTACATCAAATCCACATCTATCCACATCATATCTCATTCATACACATCCCATCTCATTCATCATCATCCATCCAGTCCTTCACATGCACGATTATTCACATCCATCCATTCATTCACATTCACACCTATCACTTCACATCTTATCACATTCACATCCACATCCCTTTACATCACATCACACCCACATCCCTTTACATCACATCACATCCATTCTTATCCACATCCACATCCATTTACATCACATCCATCCTATCACATCCACATCCACATCCATTTACATCACATCACATCCTATCACATCCACATCCACATCCATATCCATTTACATCACATCACATCCTTTCACATAACCTCACATCTCATTCTCATCTCATCATTCACATTAACATTCATTTACATCACATTCTTTCACATACACATCCATATCCATTTACTTTACATCTCATCCTTTTACATAATCTCACATCTCATTCTCATCTCATCATTCACATCACATTCTTTCACATACACATCCACATCCATTTACTTTACATCTCATCCTTTCACATAACCTCACATCTCATTCTCATCTCATCATTCACATCCACATCCATTTACTTCACATCTCATCCACATTCATTTACATCACACCACATCCCATTCACATCTTACCACATCCATTCACATCCTATCACATCTCATTCCCATTTAGTAGCTTTTTCTACTTCCATACCGACGATGGTCTTTTTTCTAAATTTTTACCAATTGCTTGGCCTAGGTAAAGGTTCTTTTTCTCCAGACGGCTATTTTCATATTCTTTCTCAAATTCCTCAAGTGAAATATGTTCAATATTTTTCTTTTGAATAAAAGAATTCATGGGATTTACAAAAATCAATTCTACCATATTTCCCAATAATGCTCAAAATTCCACTTTTGATAAATACTCATAATTTAAATTATGCTAAAAATTTCTCTTTTTTCCATTTAATTTCTTGGATCCCAAATATCATGGGAATTCCTCTTTTTACATTTAATTGATTGAATTCTAAATGTCATGGGAATTCCTCTTTTATCATTGAATAAATTCATCTAAAATTCCTCTTTTCTTTAATAAAAATATTGATTAATTCAATATGCCAAGAATTCCACTTTTACTATTTAAATGATTGAATTCCAAATGTCATGGGAATTCCTCTTTTATCATTTAAATATTTCTCATGCATAAAATAAATTTATCTAAAATTTCTCTTTGAATTTTAATAAAAATATCCATTAATTCAATATGCTGAGAATTCCACTTTTCCCATTTAAATGATTGAATTTCAAATGTCATGGAAATTCCTCTTTTATCATTTGAATAAAATTACCATAATTTTCTCTTTTCTTAATTATTTAATTATGCATAAATCTTAAAAATTAGTTTTCCATTGAATGTGATGAAAATCATTCTTTTAGCATAGGATGACCAATCCGAGAATATGGTAGGAAGTCCTCTTTTCATGTGATGCATAAGAATGAATTATGTATCGATTTCTTAGAAATTTTGCCATAGCTCCGCTGCTATTATTTACTGATAATTTTTAATATTTTTGAAAAGAATAAACTTAGTAATACAATTATGATAGTATAACTATCTTCTAAACTTAAATCCAATTTACGGATTTAAATCATAAGATTATCATAATTTTAGAAGCATAAAAATATAAAAAGCCACTTTCTTAATCTCTAGCTTCACAAGCCTAGAGTTTGATTTGTGAATTGAGAATTTAAAACAATCATTTAAAAACAGGTCATAAATATATTTTCTATAACGAACTCTCGTCTTTTCACATTGTTTCACATCAGTCTACATTTCTTAAACCATGTCCAATCATATGTATTCCCATCGTCCTTCATCCATTCTCATCCAATCACATCATATTTCATCTCATCACATCACATCATATTCCATCTCATCACATCATCCAATCACATCATATTCCATCTCATCACATCTATCCACATTTATCCTTATCACATCTCATCCATTCGCATCTACCCATGTCCACATCTCATCACATTACATTCATTCACATCTTATCCATTCATATCTACCCCGATCCGATTTACATCCATTTCACATCACATCTCATCCATTCACATCTATCCCGATTCACATCACATCACATGACATCCATTTCACATCACATCTCATCCATTCACATCTATCCCAATTCACATCACATCACATCTCATCCATTCACATCTATCGCGATTCACATCAGATCCATTTCACATAACATCTCATCCATTCACATCTATCCCGATTCACATTACATCCATTCACATTCATTTATATCACATCCATCATATTCATTCTCATCACCATCCCATCACCTACATTCTATCCACATTACATCATATCCACATCTATCCACATCATATCTCATTCATACACATCCCATCTCATTCATCAACATCCATCCAGTCATTCACATGCACGACTATTCACATCCACCCATTCATTCACATTCACACCTATCACTTCACATCTCATCACATTTTAATCATTCTTTTAGCATAGGATGACCAATCCTAGAATATGGTAGAAAGTCCTTTTTTCACGTTATGCATAAGAATGAATTATGTATCAATTTCTTAGAAATTTTGCCACATAGCTCCGTTGCTATTACTGATAATTTTTAATATTTTTGAAAAGAATAAACTTAGTAATACAATTATGATAGTATAACTATCTTCTAAACTTAAATCCAATTTACGGATTTAAATCATAAGATTATCATAATTTTAGAAGCATAAAAGTATAAAAAGCCACTTTCTTAACCTCTAGCTTCACAAGCCTAGAGTTTGATTTGTGAATTGAGAATTTATCAATGAGAAGCATCATTTGAATAGAGAATTGGTCATAGGAATGACCATTCTTTTGGGGAGAGAGAGATAAACATAAAAAGCATCTTAATTAAGCATAAATGTAAACTTTTCTTAATTATTCATTACAACTCTTAAGAAAAGCTTGATTTGCATTATAAACACTTAATTTAGAAACTTCTCAAGCTTGAGAGGGGTTGAGAAGTGAAAACATTGAGAATAGTAGAGAAAAACCATAAAATTACACTTTACCTCTTGTTTTTGCTTGCTTCTCTATCTTAGAAGAAGCCCCCAACCAATCAATTGGTTAGTGTGTTGAGAGGAAAGCTCCAAGGAAGGTTGAAGAGAGAGAGAAGCTCCAATCTCTCCAAAATGTAGAGGATTTTTAAAGGATAATAGAAAATATCATTATTTTAATGTAATACTAGCATGGTATAGTTCACAGATTTTTTTACAAAAGACTAAGGATCTATTTATAGGTGAGGGAGGCCACTAACTGAGTCCAACTAAGTTCTATAATTTTTCAGCTTTTGTTTGGCTGAATTTGGAGAAGATTTAGATCAATTTGGCTCCCTTTTTTATTTGGTTTGATCCAGGAGAGAGGAGAGATAAAAATATCACAATTTTTATGAATTTAAAACTCATCCACATGTGTGAAATAGGTGCCTCCTTAAAGTCTCCCCCCTCCTTACCAAGATGTCAAAAATGTATCATTATACCAAAATATCTCATTTTTTTAGTAATATCTCATAGTTTTTAACTAATAAACCTTGTACTCAGTCAACTCTTCATCTTACGTGAGCATTTACTCATTTTAGGGTATTTTCTTTTATTCTTTGGATTTATCTCATCCCCACACTTGGATTAATCCAATTGGTCCATAGGAACCTTAATTGGACCATAATCTAGAAATTTCTGAAAATCTTGACCCTTAGGCTAAGGTCCTTTATACACATTTTCAATTAATTCCAGATGCACATTGGAAAGTTCTTTTTGAAATTCTGTTTCAGGGGAAACCATTTTAGACACTAGGAGGATTTTTATATCCAAAAATATCTTAATTTTAGATTATCTCTCTCTAGATATTTTCTCTCTCTAGGTCAAAACACGGTAAAACAAGATCTTTCTTTTATTTCAGAGAGGGGAATAATTACAAGAACAGAAGGGGAGGTTCTTACACCTTTAGACTTCAAAAGCTGGAGGGAGGAATCTTACATCTTACCCCACTTAAAAAATGCGAGATGTCCTCATCTCGCAGAGCTGGAGGACAAACTCTTTCCCTTAAGATCCAACTGATTCTGGGGCTCCTTATAGTTTGGTCAACCCGAACAGAATCCTGGGATAAAGATCCCTTTTATAAGAAGAACATATAGGACTCATTATCAGATAACAATTTATTCAAAACATATCATTCATATCCTTAACACAATAATGGTCCATCAGATCGAAAATTCCATCTCAACATTCCTCCATGGGAATTTCAGTTATGCAGGTTCTCAATTTGTCATCCCTTAATTTGAGCCACTCGGTGAAAGGTCAAACAGTATAGCAATGTGTCAGCACAATCCACTAATCTTGTAGTGATTTGCTGAAGTCATTATCGCCATTCCAGTTATTAACATCACTACTGGGATTCGTCCCATTCATCCTCATTGTGGCTTTGTTCAACTTATCTTCTTTCAGCCAGAAGTCAAGAATCATCATCTTTCAATGAGAATCCAAGTCAACTCATCAATTCTCAACCAGAATTCTAAAATCATATCAACCAGCATTCGAATTCATCATCTAGATAGCATTTTTGCTTATAATTTCAAGGTCTTAGATTTACTCGTATATATTGTTAGTAAAGAGCTGTAGATATACTCACGGTATATACGGATAGTCACGGTCCTTGGAGTTATAAGGTAAATACTATCATATCTAGGCCTCAAGCAAGTTAGGGATTCCATACAATTGCAGTACTTCCATCTGAAGACCCAATTACCAATTTATGAATTTTTATTTTAAATATCAATTTGTATGAATTTCATCACACATTACAATCTTTTATTGGTACTTCATAAATTTTTGACATTTCTTGCTTCTCGGTTGATCCACTTTAACCAATTTGCTCTGATACCAGCTAAAAGATCCCTGCTCCCTCCGCGCAACAAGTTTGGAGTTGCTAGCAGCGGAAGTAGCACTTCTTGCGCAGGGCAGAGCCTCTCACTCGGGGCCTCGCCCACGGACATCCGGACAAGTGACTAATCCCTCGGTTCTTCCAAAATCGAACTCGGAAAAACTTTCGTCGCCCAGAAAGCACAGGCGATTCCTCTAGGATATTTTTATTCTAACTTAGTCAAGGTCATCATCACTAACCAAATTGATCCGACCAAACCCGTAAGTCACATGGTCAGATCAAGGAAAAGACTTGCACTTGGATCATAGAGACCAACGCTTTTTTCCTCATCGAGAGGCACAGCCGTTGATTCTTTTCCATAGAACAAGGAATATCTATCGTACCATAACAGAATTGAGTCTCATTTTAGGGATCCATCAGTCCAGCCTAACCCCATCCAGTCCCATGGGTTAGCCAACCGCCCAACCACTATAGTGATAGGATCCATTTAGAAATTTGGTTATGTTTTGTCCTAGGTACCAGGGAAAAGAGTTCCCAGGCCCCCTAGAGCCGGTGCTTCATGCAAACTTCAAGATAGTCACACCACTTACACACCCAATATGAAATTGCCTTTTTTACATATTTAGCTGTCTTTAAAACAATCTTTTAATGAAACCATAGTATCACTGATCATAATCCTCTAAAATATCCGGTTGAATTCTAATTTCTAATCATTCCTTCATCTGTGTACCTATGGCATCATTGGCAACCAGAACACTCACCACTTGTTCACTCAGGGGCCTTTTGTGAACTATACCATGCTAGTATTACATTAAAATAATGATATTTTCTATTATCCTTTAAAAATCCTCTACATTTTGGAGAGATTGGAGCTTCTCTCTCTCTTCAACCTTCCTTGGAGCTTTCCTCTCAACACACTAACCAATTGATTGGTTGGGGGCTTCTTCTACCAAGCAATTGGCAAAAATTTAAAAAAAGTCCCATCGTCGGTATGGAAGTAGAAAAAGCTACTAAATGGGAATAAGATGTGATAGGATGTGATAAGATGTGAATGGGATGTGGTGTGATGTAAATGAATGTGGATGAGATGTGAAGTAAATGGATGTACATGTGAATGATGAGATGAGAATGAGATGTGAGGTTATGTGAAAGGATGAGATGTAAAGTAAATGGATGTGGATGTGTATGTGAAAGAATGTGATGTAAATGAATGTGGATGTGAATGATGAGATGAGAATGAGATGTGAGGTTATGTAAAAGGACGAGATGTAAAGTAAATGGATATGGATGTGTATGTGAAAGAATGTGCTGTAAATGAATGTGGATGTGAATGATGAGATGAGAATGAGATGTGAGGTTATGTGAAAGGATGTGATGTGATGTAAATGGATGTGAATGTGGATGTGGATGTGATAGGATGTGATGTGATGTAAATGGATGTGGATGTGATAGGATGTGATGTGATGTAAATGGATGTGGATGTGGATGCGAATGGATGTGATGTGATGTAAAGGGATGTGGATGTGAATGTGATGAGATGTGAAGTGATAGGTGTGAATGTGAATGAATGGATGGATGTGAATAGTCGTGCATGTGAATGACTGGATGGATGTTAATGAATGAGATGGGATGTGTATGAATGAGATATGATGTGGATAGATGTGGATGTGATGTAATGTGGATAGAATGTATGTGATGGGATGGTGATGAGAATGAATATGATGGATGTGAATGGATGTGATATAAATGAATGTAAATATTGATGATTCCATGGAAGGCTTCTCGCACGTCTCCATTTTGCTAGAAGCATATGAGAAGGATTTCCTTGATGTAGTGATCGAATGCCGATGACGTGGGTGACATTTTAATATGTTCTTCTCCATTTTGAATCCAAGGGAATTTTTGTCATCATAAAATATCTATGGTTTTATTTTTGTCTTCCTCTTTCTAAGTTGAGAGAGATGATTAGCTATAATTCAAAGTCTTGTTAGGAATGAGATTAACTTCATAAATCAAATTTATATTTATTCTTCTCATCTTGACATGAACAATAAGGTCATTGTGTTGATAATTTTGATATAACTCCTGACTA